>NC_039268.1:12029416-12357554 GCF_003368295.1 Carassius auratus | reverse complement strand
TCAAACAGACTTTGCTCAAGTGCGAGAACCTCTTTCTCTCCAGCCACACAGGTTGCTAGAGCCAGACTGTCAGGTCGCAGAGGTCACGGGAACTCCCACAGAGCCAGACGGTCAGGTCACAGAGGTCACGGGAACCCCAGCAGCCAGCCATGAGTACAACGCCCTAACAACAGGCCCAAGTTCAAGCCTCTGTACCTTTAGTCAACAAACAGGGTACGGTGGTACCAGCTTACACCAAAGGGGTCGCTGTTCGACTCAACCTGCAAGGTGGTCAAACCTTACACCACACGCTGGGTTTCTTCCAATCCTCACCTGAATGTGTGGAACTCGGACTCACACTTGCAAACAAGCATGTCAAACACCAACACCTGTTCCAGCAATGTGATAACATCACAAAAACACACAATGTGATCGTGTACTGGAAGAAGGAAAAAGGACACTCAAAGTTACCAAGTCTAGACGAGGACTTTAAAGATCACACTGACACCCTTGCCAAAACTGGCACACTAAACAACATTCTGTGGTCACTCCCAACCCACCCACCCACATTCAAGGTTGAAGTGATTACACACAGCACAAGAACTTTACTAGCTAAACTGCCTACCTCAGAATCGCTTACGCAGGCTCCGTTGTCTACACAGACCAACATAGCGGACATGCAGGCTTCTGAAACCTTGATAATGACTTTGTTTTACCACCTCTCAGACCCCTCCATCCACCCTGGCAACCAGTCAACAGTCACTGACAACCAAGCCCCAGACCACTGCATGATACACAAACCATGCTGCGTGCACAGAACAATATTGTGGGTTGTGCACCGTCTGACATCACAATGCCAGGGCGTGTAATGCCACGGAGCAAAAGGGGGATAAGGCCAATATATTTCCATGACGCAGCATGTGCTGCACCACGCAGCACCAGAGCCACTGACACAACACTGAGGCAAGCGTCATGCCAGCAGCAAGATGTGGCAAAACATGGGCGAGGGCGAGCTAAACCCAGTCGCCGCCCACGAAGCAAAGAGACTGTCCTGTCCAACCAAAGACAGGCCTTGTTTGTTTCTTTCTCCCCTTTTCTCTCTCTCTCTCTCCCTATTATCTGTACCAGGATGCTGCTGTGGTTTGCCGTGCTGTGCTGTCAGCCAAAGAGAGGACAGCTGCCACCGAGAAAACCGCTGAGACTCCTGACTACCGATGACAGGGCACACTACCCCAGCACTGTAACCGAATACAGCTGTACAAGGTTCCGATGGAGAGAGGACTCCCTCACTCACACTGAGGCCGATGTCAAACACCTGTTCAGCCAACATGAGAAAGTGACGGTTACACAAATGGAGTTAGGTGGACACCACCACCGCTCCAAACAGTTCCCGGGAGCTTTGCTTAGAGCCGCTGCTGCCGCCAGAATGTTAACATTGTTATGTCCAGTGTCAATGCAGCGAACCAGACTGTAAACTCCTTGAAACCACTGTTTACTGTCTTCCAGAAGAACTTTACCCAGACTCAGCTGTTTACAGCATTAACAACAGCCATGCTGTGGGAGGTTAGCTCCTCCAATGACAGCCTAACCACGAGTAAAACCCCACCGTACATGATATCTTTAAGCCTTGTGTTAACTGTGCTGTCTTACGCCATCACCATGCCAGCTGACCTGCTACGAATGCACCTGGCCAACTCTCTGGATAGCGCCTTCCTACGGCACGCAAACCCCAAACAGGGAGAAGTGAACGTGCTCCTGAACCAACTCATCAGCGAGTCAAACCAAGTCTACAGACCTAAAGACATTGTCAGTGTCAGGATGTGGAAGAGCAACACCCACACCAAAACACACATTCCAAATGTGGTGGCCTACCACGACAGCAACACACAGCTGTACCTGGCCCCAAACATGCACATGTGTACTTTAACCAAAGACATTCATTATCTCTGCCTTAGCAAACCCTTCCTCAGACACAACTCTGAAGGAATCTGCGAGCTGCAACCCTGGGTCAGCGATACGCGCTGCCCTGCCGAAGCCAAGCCTCGTACACAAGTCACAGAAACGCAAGCAGAGATTGTGGGTAACAGATGGCTCGTCAACACTCCTGTGCGCTCAGCTATGCTGACCTACGACCAGCATGACACCGCCACCCGTGCCAACCTGCTGGACCAAGTACTGAAAGGTACCACCCAACACATTGACATTACTCCTGTCGATACAGCCCTCCAAGCACTGTCTCGACAGCCCATTCTGAACCAGTCATCTGCGGTCCTAGCCTGGACTGCTGCCGACACTGCACGGTGCATCTCCACCGTCATTGGTCCCGCCCTGACTCTTGGCGTGACCTTCATCCTATACAGGATACTCAACGAGATGCAAACCTCTACAGCCAAACTCACGACAACTGTGGCTGGAGGTCTCCGATGGAATCCCCGGAAAAGGGACGCAAAGTCAAAGACAATACCGAACCTCACCAAGCTGAATCCTCAGCTTCAGGAACCACCTGTCATCATGACCCACCTGCTGCATGACCATCACGATTCACCTGTCATCTGCCCATCCGGGATGATTGCCGTCCGATGATGTCCACACAGGGACTTCATCTGACGTAAAGGGGGAGATGTAACAGATATGCAGGTCAGCGATTCATGGGTTAAATTCTGTTTTATAAATTCAGACTGTTGGTACTAAATGCCAGCCTGGCTGGACTTAAACTATTTACGATGCCCATGCGAGCTTCAAAGAAGAAACGAAAACCCCCAACCCAAATTCTTCCAACACTGGAGACAAAGGAACTTTTCGTATAAGTTCCTTACTTTCATTTTATTATTAATATGTATTTTAATTATGTTTATGGATTGCATAAAATGGTTAATCCTTGTTATGTGAAGAGTATAAGTTGCAAGCTTATACTTTAGGAAATGTCTTTCCTCACTTTAACTTCCTCAAAGAGAGCCATGTCTCTGCAACCCCCACTTTTGCAGGTCGTAAAGTTTACGACCACACTGGAGAGGAGAGAAGCCAAATCTTCTCCCCAATGCATTCTATGGAATGAATTTGTTACCTGTTAGTTTTTATGCTGTATAAATGTATTACGTATTCCCTTTTGGTACATTTAGATGTTTCCCAACATCTGCAGTGTTATCATGTGTTAAGCAAATCTTTCAGATGTAGAATTACACATATTTAATGTAACTTCATGTTTTGATCACATATACCTATTATGTTTAGTCTTGTTCTAATCGTCATGCTTTGACAGACCCATTTATCTAGAGCAAAGTAATGAAAAAATGTATTTAATCTGGAATAATGAACTTGCTTTAATATTCCTGATGAAATCGGACAGGCCCTAAATCATCAGGGGTTTGTCTCAACCGAGACAAAGGAACTTTCCCTCCGCTTCAGATCGCGGACATTCATTGGATGCTCCCTCGAAAATGGGCGTGAACTATTTCAAGCTATAAGAATTGACCAAACAAGGTCCACCCTTCTCTTTTTGCTTCTTCCTCTTCCCCGTTCTCGGATACGCTGCTCTCCAACGTTGTTTCCGCGCGGCCATAGGCCGCGCTCACAGCGCGAACCCCCTCAGCACAGGGGCTGAGAGAAAAAGCCATTTTAATGGCTCCTTTGGAAGCTTTCGTTTCGTTCGTTTTCTTTTCTTTTCTTTACTAAAGTTTATTAAACTATTCGCCTCTCCACGCAAGGAAGACGAATTCTGGAACAATGTTTGTTGAACCTTTCAAATACCGCGCGAGGACAGAACAAAGGACCACGTGCTCCACGCTCACGCCAAGCGCAGCGTGCACGCGCGTCACATGGCCTCCGTTTCATGGCACATGGCTGTTTCAACGCGCAAGGCTCACAAGCTCGACGCCGATCTCACGCCACACTCACATGGGACACTTCTGCAAGTATCACTTTCTCTATGGAGATTTAAATGCTGGTTTAAAGTGTTGTTATGATCTGATTTGTTGTTGGCTTCTAAAAGTTACTGACTATGATTTTCATACCTGAGCTCATTCTGTGATCTCTCTCGCTTTCTACACTTCTCTCTCTCTCGTTCTCTCTCTCTCTCTCTCTCTCTCTCTCTCTCTCTCTTTTATTTGGATTCCGTTATGTCTCTTAAATGTTTATTGTCTGTATTTTCGTACGCATATTTTACTCTGTGTGATTTGTAGTTTGATGTATTACTAGTTGAATTATTAAAACTCATATATAAAATGATTGGCTTTGGACTCCACCCCACTCACATTACGAGTCCCTGAGATGTGTCTGATCTATAGCTACAAGCTCTAAATTTAGAAACTAAATTTATCATAAGGATAGGATAATATTTTCATGGCCAGAGAATACTTTTCCTTGAATTATAAAAAGTGATATCTCTATTGAAAACTGATAGGTCAATCTGGCTTGCTGGACAATCCACTGTTTGATCTGCAGTAATTTACAGTAAGAGATCACAATAATTGATATGAAGAATGTAATATTGACATATTAATGAGTAAATTACAGTGCCCTGTGATTAGTATTGGTATTGGCAATTGAGCTATTTTTCATAATCAATAAAATTAAATGTAACTGTCATCTGAGATATATATTAATCAAATTCTTGATTAATTATTCAAATTCCCTATATATCATTTGAGTTAATTACTATGTAAAACTCATTGTTGTTACAACTGAATATTATAATGCGTATTTGGCGTGCTGTCCGGGGAAGGGGCTCCGAGCTCGGGAATGGCCCGAACCTAGAGTACCCCCCAAAAAGCTAAAGAGCAGGAGGACAGCCGGCCGAACTAAAGACCCCCCCAAATGAGTGCCACGTTTGGCGGGCTGGCATCTCGAGAAAGGGTCTGAATGTTTGTCCAGTGGGCCTGTGATGGCGGCTCACTGTACCTGGACTGACGGGCCCTGCTGGCCTGCAACGGGGAGCAATTGTAATTTGGAGCGACTGATCAGGCGAGTTTGTGCCTTTCTCCGCTGTGAGACCATTGCTCGCTGGACCGAAAGAGAAAACAGGAAAGAGAGAAAATGAAAGCTTGACCGGGAGATTTTCTCAGACTGCGTCCGTTGTGAGACCAAATGCTCGCTGGACGAAAGAGAAAACGTAAGTGCTCTACCGGGAAAGTTCTCACTGCGTCCGCTGTGAGACCAAATGCTCGCTGGACAGAAAGAGAAAACAGGAAAGAGGAAAATGAGAGCTTGACCGGGAGATTTTCTCACACTGCGTCCGTTGTGAGACCCAATGCTCGCTGGACGAAAGAGAAAACTTAAGTGCTCTACCGGGAAAGTTCTCGCTGCGTCCGCTGTGAGACCAAATGCTCGCTGGACAGAAAGAGAAAACAGGAAAGAGGGAAAATGAGAGCTTGACCGGGAGATTTTCTCACACTGCGTCCGTTGTGAGACCAAATGCTCGCTGGACGAAAGAGAAAACGTAAGTGCTCTACCGGGAAAGTTCTCACTGCGTCCGCTGTGAGACCAAATGCTCGCTGGACAGAAAGAGAAAACAGGAAAGAGGGAAAATGAGAGCTTGACCGGGAGATTTTCTCACACTGCGTCCGTTGTGAGACCCAATGCTCGCTGGACGAAAGAGAAAACGTAAGTGCTCTACCGGGAAAGTTCTCGCTGCGTCCGCTGTGAGACCAAATGCTCGCTGGACAGAAAGAGAAAACAGGAAAGAGGGAAAATGAGAGCTTGACCGGGAGATTTTCTCACACTGCGTCCGTTGTGAGACCAAATGCTCGCTGGACGAAAGAGAAAACGTAAGTGCTCTACCGGGAAAGTTCTCACTGCGTCCGCTGTGAGACCAAATGCTCGCTGGACAGAAAGAGAAAACAGAAAAGAGGGAAAATGAGAGCTTGACCGGGAGATTTTCTCACACTGCGTCCGCTGTGAGACCCAATGCTCGCTGGACGAAAGAGAAAACGTAAGTGCTCTACCGGGAAAGTTCTCGGTGCGTCCGCTGTGAGACCAAATGCTCGCTGGACAGAAAGAGAAAACAGGAAAGAGGGAAATGAGAGCTTGACCGGGAGATTTTCTCACACTGCGTCCGCTGTGAGACCCAATGCTCGCTGGACGAAAGAGAAAACGTAAGTGCTCTACCGGGAAAGTTCTCACTGCGTCCGCTGTGAGACCAAATGCTCGCTGGACAGAAAGAGAAAACAGGAAAGAGGAAAATGAGAGCTTGACCGGGAGATTTTCTCACACTGCGTCCGTTGTGAGATCCAATGCTCGCTGGACGAAAGAGAAAACGTAAGTGCTCTACCGGGAAAGTTCTCGCTGCGTCCGCTGTGAGACCAAATGCTCGCTGGACAGAAAGAGAAAACAGGAAAGAGGGAAAATGAGAGCTTGACCGGGAGATTTTCTCACACTGCGTCCGCTGTGAGACCCAATACTCACTGGACGAAAGAGAAAACGTAAGTGCTCTACCGGGAAAGTTCTCACTGCGTCCGCTGTGAGACCAAATGCTCGCTGGACAGAAAGAGAAAACAGGAAAGAGGGAAATGAGAGCTTGACCGGGAGATTTTCTCACACTGCGTCCGTTGTGAGACCCAATGCTCGCTGGACGAAAGAGAAAACGTAAGTGCTCTACCGGGAAAGTTCTCGCTGCGTCCGCTGTGAGACCAAATGCTCGCTGGACAGAAAGAGAAAACAGGAAAGAGGGAAATGAGAGCTTGACCGGGAGATTTTCTCACACTGCGTCCGCTGTGAGACCCAATGCTCGCTGGACGAAAGAGAAAACGTAAGTGCTCTACCGGGAAAGTTCTCGCTGAGTCTGCTGTGAGACCAAATGCTCGCTGGACAGAAAGAGAAAACAGGAAAAGAGATAATGAGAGCTTGACCGGGAGATTTTCTCACACTGCGTCCGCTGTGAGACCCAATACTCACTGGACGGAAGAGAAAAGGTAAGTGCTCTACCGGGAAAGTTCTCACTGCATCCGCTGTGAGACCAAATGCTCGCTGGACAGAAAGAGAAAATGGGAAAGAGGGAAATGAAAGCTTGACCGGGAGATTTCTCACACTGTGTCCGCTGAGAGACCCAATGCTCACTGGACAAAAGAGAAAACGTAAGAGCTCTACTAGAACAGTTCTCGCTGCAAGACCAAATGCGGGAGATGCAGACAAGGCTCATGCAGGAGTGGACACTGTTGCGGCAGCGGGGAGATACAAAAAAGGCTCCTGCGGGAGCAGACACTGCTGCAGCAGTGGGGAAATCTGTGGCAGTGAGGAGGTACGGGAAAGGCTCCTGCGGGAGCAGACGCTGCTGTGGCAGTGGAGAGATACGGAAAAAGCTCCTGCGTGAGCAGATACTGCAGTGAGGAGGTACAGGAAAGGCTCCTGCGGGAGCAGACACTGCTGCGGCAGTGGGGAGATACGGGAAAGGCTTCTGCGGGAGCTGCGGCAGTGAGGAGGTACAGGAAAGGCTACTTGCTTTCGGCTGCTGTAGATATTGGCTGCGGGAAGAGTAAAAAGGGTTAGTAACATTTGATGGGGCAAGCAAAAAATGAATGGGTAGCCTACTGTGTTACCAGCTTAGCAATTGGTTGCCTGATTTGACAATTCCTCAAGCATTGTCCACATTATTATGTTACTGTTGGAAAGCATCTTTTCCTCTCATTTGGCCTCCGGGCTCTTAGGCGGTCTCCCGGGCGGATACGTTTGGAAGGCTGTTTTCACGTTGTTGTATGGACAGTCACCCCCCATTTTGCATGGAGACGGAAATTACATACCCAAAATAAAAATGTTTCTGCTCATGATTCTTTCTGACTAGATACATTATCGACGTTTGTCCATGAGCTGACACTTCAACGTTTTACCGTTCAGGAATAGGAATCGTATTCCTGATATAATTTACTAAATAACTGTCACTGAAAATATGTTTTATCGAAATATTGGTCAAATATCGAAGCCAGAGTCTTTAGACTTTCAATTGATGCACGGTTTATCCATATCAAGTCAGAGTGAAGTTTAACGTGCTGTGGAAGTGAACAATAATAAACTGGGGCCGTCGGCGATGCTTGCAAGCAAATGGGTTAATAGCAGTTATGTGCTATTCGCTTCTAAGTGGTTTCTAAAGATATTTACTTGCCTGTTTTTCATATTACGGTCCTGAAAAGGCGACCGTACGACCGACCGAAAACACGAGGGCAGATGCGTTTTACATGAATTTTGAGTGATCACTAAATAAGTCCCTAAATAATTTGGTCCTGCCAGAAAAAATGCATGGAGATAATTTTTTTTTTTTTTTTTTTTTTTTTTTTTTTTTTTTTTTTTAACTTATCATGGAACATTATTGTATCATTTCAGTGAGGTTTAAACGTGCTCGGTAAGGCAAATGTAATGTCTTGGACATTTCAGTGTGGATGAAGACTGGAAATAATGCCTTTGTTCGTGGTTAAATGTGGCATTATCATCTGACGGATCTACGTTTGTATCTGTAGTCCAAATCTATGCGCACTCCACACTCCAGATCAGCAGGTGGCGGTAATGCATCTTTACGCTGGTTTGCCAAAACCACCACAAAACACTAGTAGAAGATGGAACTGCGTCATGACGTCATTTAACAAACTTTAGCCGCGAACCTGCTTTAGATGCAACACTTTGGATGCCAACTGCCGTAAAATCCAATGAACCTGCTTTTAGAGTTTTCGCCTGAAAATGTGTTGGTTAACATCGCGCGGTCAAAACTGCAACTCGGCCGGAACGCCGGTGTGAAAGGCTGAGTCGCAACGGGAAGTGAGAGCCTTGTTGCCGTGAGAACTTGGGTGCGGCTCAGGCTGGTTGGATTCCAGCTCGAGGAGAGCTCGGTCTCGGGCGGCATGATCATTGTGTCGAGCGAGCGAGCTCGGAGCTTGCACGGTCTATTGGCCACGACTTGTGGCTTGACGAGGAGAGCAGCTGTCGCGATGACGCTTAATGCTGCTCAATGGTCGTGTTTGACTGGGTAGGAAAGATCGCGGGTCCGGCAAAAGCAGCAGGTCTTATAAATCCCCGGTGAAGCTCTTTTCGTTGGTACGAAAAATGGGTCCGTGGTAAGGTGACAGACGAAGCGAACCGGCATGCTGATAAACCGTCAATAGAGACAGGTAGGCTGATTCAGCTGTATTTATACCCTAAGGTTGATTATCTTGAGTGGTTCCACCTGTGCTAATTAGGTTAAGTATCTGACGTGCTTCTCCCGAACCTTGTTATAAAACTACATTTATTGAGTCAAACGTCATATTTAAAAGTTTGTTAATAGTGAGAATTGTACCTTAAAATTAAGTGTGACCATTCACATTAAGCATTTTCCTGAAAACATTTACGGTTGCTGACCAACTTTGAGAATCACTCATTTAATGCAACATACTTAAAACACGTGATTTTCAAAAATTGCTGCGCAAGTAAATAAGTAGAGAGAGCGGTTGTATTATGAATTTCTGAAAAATGTATTGTGTCATCCCAGACATATGCTAACAAAATACAGTCCAGGATACACCCTTTCCATTTCATTTAAAAAACACATGACATATTTGGTATATGTGATCAAACCTGTTTTCCTGCTCCAGATCGTTGAGCACTCTCTCAAGCTCTCCCTTCTCTTCAGTCTCCATTGAGATGAGGATCTGAGAAGGGCTCTGCGGCTGACTGAGAGGAGAGCCTTGATTCAGACTCTGGCAGTAGTGCTGGATCAGCAGATGCTCATCATCCCTACAATAACAACAACAACAACAGCACTCCATTTCCTGTTCACTACATCACATCCATTGTCATAAGGGTCCATTTTTGGAAATTATACATCATCTGAAAGCTGAATAAATAACTTTTCCCATTGATGTATGGTTAGTATTGGACAGTATTTGGCAGAGGTAAATCCTTTTGAAAATCTGGAATCTGAGGATGCAAAAAATATTGAAAAATTGCCTTTCAAGTTGTCCAAATGAAATTCTTAGCAGTGCATATTACTAATGAAAAACTTTGTTTTTATATTTTTACAGTAAGAAATTTACAAAATATCTTCATGGAACATGATCTTTACTTAAAATCCTCATGATTTTTGGAATAAAAGAAAAATGTATAATTTTAACCCATACAATGTATTTTTGGCTATTGCTACAAATATACCCCAGCAACTTAAGACCAGGATCACAATTATCATTTGCTGCCTTAAACTGCTAATAACAGAAAAATACATCAGCTCAATTAGCTTGTGAGCAGTAAGCTGGTCTAAAAACAATCCTATTGTCTTAATACCACAAAGAACTGCAGCATAAGAGTATTTACACGTAATCGTTTTATAATAATTCAATCTGAGCGTACTGGGAAAATGACATGGGTTCATTACTGATCTCCACTGTTTAGTGTAGAGTGGAAAGAGCTTATCGGAGACATTTATTTTAATTTATTCTAAAATGATAATTTATCTGAAATGCCAAGATTTTTAGAGGAACTCTTCCAATGAAAAAGCACTTTCACAGACACATTTGCCCATTTTTAAGTTTAAAAGTTGATGTTTTTAGGCAATCACAGGGTGTTAAAAGTATGCAAGGTGTAAGTAGGTCAGTTTTGGGTTCTACGCACACTATTAGATTGACTTACGGTATAATACTAGGTACAGTAGAGTGTAAAAGAGTTGCAAGCTCACATGCTTTCATTGGGCGATACATTGTCATTCACATACGAGCCATTTCGGTTCTCCATTTCAGCTAGCCTGTGAAAACACAATATCATTCTGTATTCATTCATGAACAGCTCATGCATGTGCATTCGTTCATGTCAGTAAGGCAGCCACTGTTCCAACTTACGTGCTTAACATTAACACAAATGCATTTATTTATTTTTTTGTTACCAAACAGTCATATTCAGAAATGCATATTCTGTAATCAGGTTAAAATACACATGGTATAAATGGCACAGCAACATTTCTATTGTAAGACACATTTGTACCATTGCACGGTTTACACCATCACATTACCCAGCCAGCCCTAATGCGATGCAAGTCTGCTCTCTTAAATATTCAGTCACACGGCAACACCAAAATAACCATGCTTAAAAAAGACCGACCTGCTAGCGTAATGCTCGATGCGTGAGTGGGTGTCATCATGGGAGAGTTGGGGGGAAGATGAGGGCCTACCAGTGACAGAAGAGCAAAGGTCAAAAATCACGGATGAACTAAATATAGCAATATTATATTATAGAGGAAGAACATTTTATTCAACTTTGATCATTACTATACAAATTAAACAGGGTTGCTATAAATCCGACAGAATCAAATGTAAGGATATAAAACAATAACATTAACCAGGAATTACTATCCCACTATGATTTTAGTGACATACCATCTGTTAAGATGTATAGTTTATTGCAACTTCTGATTTGGCCAAAAAAGCAAACCTTTTTCACATTATATGATGCTGAATATATGCAAATGAACAATATAATGTAACAGTGTGGGGCTTGTAATATTGTATTAATGTTTCTAAAAGAAGTTACATGTATTTGATGGTAAATCCAACACATACAGTATTTAATTAGTCTATTTAAATAAATAATTAGTCTACTTGAAAAATTCAGTAAAAACAGTAAAATTGTGATATATAAATTGTTTTCCCATTTTAATATATTTTTTAAATGTCACTTCTAATTTGTTTCTTATGTTCTTATCAATGTTAAAAAAAATTGTGCTGCTTAATATTTTTGAAGAAACCTTGACTTTAAGGATTCTTAGGTCAGAATTTCTTTTATATGAAAATATTTAGTAACATTATGAATGTCTTTTCTGTCACTTTGCTAAATAAAGTATTCATTTCTTATTTAGAAAACAACAACTGAGGCCAAACGTTTGAACTGTAGTGTATGTTACAGTGATTTAACAAAGATAACCCATTTTAAAAGAGTGTCTACACCACAGTAACATGTTAGTCTAGCAGATGAATGGTGGAAGCCATGGGATGGACACATTCCAAAAGATCTCACAGTCTTGACAATGGAAGGTGAGTGTTTCATGGAGAGTTGTGTATAATTTCATATAAAAAAGCAGAAGATTGAGTTTTTTAGAGTGATAAAACGGCTATACGATTTTCTTAAATTTGCTGGCCAATAGAACAATAGACACTGCACTGATTTCCATCTATGTGGATGAAGCATCGTGCAATAAGAACTGACGGAATTGTAGAAACTCAATTCTGATTTACTCTGCCATTAGACTTTCAGATTTGAATTTCACTAAAACTTGGATGATCAAATGCACTTCATTTTTAAATTAGGAATGTGTGTCATATTGTAAGTGTGATGTGAAAATCCTGCATTGGCTTGCATTACGTGATCCAGTAAGCAGCTTGTGGTGGATGTGCGTGAGCATGTTGGTGTGTGGATGTACTCACGGATGGTCAACAGGCCAGAAGTTGATCAGTGTAACAGGACTGCAAGACAAAAAAAAAGATGTAATGATGGACAGGACGAGTAGATGCATTGAAAGCATGATAATGACATGATTGTTAAGAAGCCCCAAACACACAAACCCACTGATGTGACAAGACAGTTCAGTCCTAACAGCATTTTCTTTTAGTGATCATGATGTCTCTTGCCAAAAGTTTTTATTTTATTTTATTTTAAATAGGTTGATTCAACATTGCTGGTTGTGTGTTAGGATTGAAATTAAAAAAGGGAAAACATGCTGTAAGAATAATGCGTGTGTGCATTTAGCACAGTTTTACTATTACTCTGACAGACTGCACACATTTGCAGCTGCTCCTCTACAGGGGGAAAAATAATTCCACGGCATAAACACTCCTACTGTGAACACGAGTAATGATCAATGCACACAGTAAAGCAGAAAACAAATCCAAGCAAAACTCTTGCAGCTGCAATCTAAGGTTTGCAAGTGTTCAGAGTCATCTTTATTTGTCTCGTTTGCAACTGTTTGACCAGGTTAAATTGTTTTATTTAGAGTGTTTCAGATGAAATCCAGCTTGTTCGTCATGTCAGCATACACAATTTAAAGAAACGGTTTACATTTTCCACCAAGAATTTAGCATTTTATGGCATTTTTGGCTGATGAGCTTTAGCAGCCAAAATGTAGGTGATTTATTTTTTTCAATTTTGAACAACCCTTTTCAACTACGAGCCTGCTATGAGCCACCTTTCTATTTAAATGTGTAAGAAGTAACCAAGTATTGATTTCCAGGACTCTGAAATTTTTCTTGCTGTAAATACATCATAAAAAAATGCATCAATGTCATTATTAATGAAAACAAAAACTATTACAAATACTTTTTAATAATTCAAATAAAGCTGAAATAAAGTTAAAAATTAAAAAAAAAAGTTATTTATGGAAAACTCTATTTAAAAGATATTAGTTGTTTTATCTATCAATTGCCCATGTTTTAATAAATAAGAAGCAAATATATAGCAGACAATGAAATAACCTTAGGGTAATTGACAGAATTACTAAAAAATATTTTGCTTTATATATTTTGATTTATGAATATATATGCATAGTTCTCATCAGTCGGAAATACAGATAAACGCTTTCATTTGTTGTATTTTTTATCCTGAAAGAAAACAGAACAAACAAAAGAGCGAATCATACCACAGTCTGAGGTTGTGCTTCAAGTCGAACGCACCCATTTTTAAATCGTTCACGGCTGAGCATCGCGAGAGGCGGATCTGCGCCAGAGCGCGCATTTGTAAATGAGCTGCACAAAGTCAAAAAAACAACAACCCTGGATAGCCTAGATTAGGCCCATATTCACAAATGTGTTAGCTGTGGAATGAAATATCTGATATTCGGATTGTCAAATACATGCAAGTGGAAGTGTATTGTTGTTTAAACACCTTTATAACGATGCGCAATATAATTTTATAATTTTTTAAAAGTGGAATGTAGGCCTATTTTTACGTTTGCACGTGACTGTTTTGAACCCGTGTTTCCCTGTGTCCGACCCGACCCGCACCCGTATCCGACACAGTTGGATATTTTTCACCCGTTTCAGCCAAATTGGCGGGTACCCGAACCCGTGCAGGACTCTAATATAAATGTTGCCTTAGCATCTAACTGAAAAAAAAGCTTACATTGAAATACTAAATTATTAAAACAGATGAAAACCTGAAAAAAAACCGGCATATAAAATTATTAAAATGTTACAATTTAAATAAACTGAAAATATTCAATTTTATAATAGTACATAAATAATACTAAAATAGGCTAGTATGATCCTAAATCAGTCAAAACCTGCCCTTTTGATCAACTACCCATTGTTTAAATGTGTTCGACGCATTAATTCTGCTCTTTTGATAGCATCTGGAGTCACAGTGCCATGCGCACTGTGCTTTTAATAATAATAGACACAAAAGCGGCCCTATCTGCCGTCACATGTCTAATTAGTAGCTGATGGTAAATGATGAAGTAAACACATAAAAAGCACGAATCTCACGTCTCCATGTTGTCTCCCTCAAGGATGGTCTGGACGGGAAGGTAACCCATGCGAGGATGCTTGGCAAAATAGCGCTTTGTCCTGAACTTATTCTTCAACACCTTGGCAAAGTCTCTCACGTCCTCTCCTGACGTCGTCTGAAGTAAAGGGACACAAAAAGTCATAACTCGTACTTTAATCTTAAAACACACTGACATTGCCAGATACAAAACTTCCAATGCAATGCTATGAAGGCAAAAAGCAAAAACCTACTGGTGTGCAATATTCAACCATAGGGTACTGCATCTTGTGACCTTTGGCCACTCTGCCAGAAAAGAAGCAGCTTTGGCAGATATCATAGTTAAAGTGCTTTAAACTTCGGTACCTGTAGAGACCAGACACAAACAGTGAGATCAGTGTTGAAGTCTTTGCCAAAACATTCTGGATCTGAAGGGACATGCATGTAAGGTTATTTCCGGGAAAAGTGTAGTTGCGTCTTGATCCTCCAGGTGGAGCTGTTCCCTGTTCTCTCATCCTCTCAATAGAGAGCATATAACAATCCTTTTGCTGGATTCTAATAGTATAATAGTCATTCTAAGAAAAAGGACAAATTCTCCAAAAATAAATAAATAAATAAAATGATTTCATGATTTACATACACAATACATACACTTCCATTCAAAAGATTGGGGACGGTAAGTTTTTTTTTTACTTCTATTCAGCAAAGATGCATTTCATGCATTAAATGTACATTACAAAAGATGTGTTTTTTTTGTTTTATACAAAAGATTACTTCAAATAAAAACAGCTTTTTTGAATTTTATATTTATAAAAGTGTCTCTACAAAAAATATTAAGCAGCACAACTGTTTTCAAAATAGATGATAAAGAAATAACACAAATACCAAATCAGCATATGAGAATGATTTCTGAAGGATCATATGACAGAAGACTATTTCACAGAAATAACATTTTAAAACAGATTAAAATAAAATACACTTATTTAAAGTTTTAATATATCATTATACTGTATTATACCTTGTCTTATTTTTGACCAAATAAATGCGACTCTGATTAGCTTAGGATATATCTCTATATTTTTTTTTAACATTTTGATCAATCTGATAACTTTTCTATTCTAACAATGCAAAGCAGTGTATATAGATGCCTTTTATAATTTTTAGCATTGTTTTCCCATGCTATCCATGATCTTATTCATTGGAAATTCGATTGAAAAATTTGTTAAACAGTCAAAAAATCTCACGAAAAGACAAACTAATGCTTCATAAGACATGGAAGAAAGTAAATAGGGTCATGTTGATATCATGCTGAATTCAAAGTGGAATACATGAAAATACTTTATGCAAAGAACTAGAACTACAGTGTTCTCCCACCAATAATAATGAGAAAAAAAACAGTGCAGCTTTCCAAGCCTCAAAACAGACCAAGTTATTCTTTTTCAAAGTCTGCCTTGAAGTTTGGTGCAATGCTTAATAATGCACACACACACAAAAACTGCTGATACTTTTAAAGCACCTGAGGCCGAATCAGTCATTCTGAATAATAGCACTAAAGAAAAGGTCCATACCTGAAGCCAATAATAGGACATTCCTTACAAATGTTGCATTTAGCCTGGTGCTTTGCTGTCTCAGCGGCCGCCACACGGTGAAGGACAGGAAGCCAAACCATCGACTGAGGTTCTAAACGCATCCAGTCCAGGAAGACTGAAGCCTCAAGCTCTGGTTTGTTATTGGCCTTCATATCAGAGCGAAAGAAGATCAACTCAGGAAACGCAGAAAAAGTGCTTATTCCACAGTAACCTGTTCATGAATGAAGACGGTGGTTACTTACAAACTGAAAGCAGCTGCGCACGCTGGGCTCGATATTGCTCCCTCCGAAAGACGCCACCTCACCCAGCTGTCTGGGGATCTGAATGGCGTCGTGCAGAAGGAGGCCGAGGCGCCGCTGGTCACAGAAGCCTGTGGCACTGGCCACCTCTCGGAATAAAACTAGAGAGTACAGGAAGAAATTTCTCACTCTGAAGTGTAACTAAAACACTTGATCTAAAAGCCATCAATTGCTGTGCGGTTGCTAGGTGGGTAAACATTTATTTCTGAGCAGCTGTTGTATTACACCTCGTGTTATATACTCGAAACGAGCAAACTCCAAAGCTTTACAACTGTGTTTACTACAGCAGTGCTATTAACAAGCAAACAATGACATCATACTACAAGGCACGTAAAACACCTGAGAGAGCTGTAAACCGCTAGCAGTACAGCTCCATAAACCAAGTGAATATCTTGGCTCTTACTATGGCTTACAGACAGAACAGAAAGAAAGAAGCACATAAGAGAAGCAGAAAAACTTACATCTGTACTTATCTTCAAGGTGAGCTTTGCACAAACAGATTATTCCTGTTTTGAAGGATAGGGTACGAATCTTTCCGGCTCGTCCTCTGCAGTAAAAAATAAAAAAAAAATAAGATGGGGACAAATGACTAAAGCAAGACCGTCATTTGCTCTCTGTTCTGCAGATAAAGATCAGAAACAAAGTACTCTCAATGTTTCTGCACCATAAGTTGGTAAAATATACAGTACTGCTGTTAAAGATATTGTTTAATGTTTTTTTTTTTTTTGTGCACCCAGGGTACAGGAAGGGTTTTTCAAATCAAATTCAAGACATTAAGACGTGTTTTTCGCACAAAAAAAAATACAATTAATATCATACGTCCAACACAGAACAAACCCGTGATTAAAAAAAAGTGTATTCTCTTTTATATAATTAAACAGGCTGGGGCACTTACTTAATGAGGATTTAATGCCATTTATATCAGCAAAAAGTTTAAAATAATCAAAACACGCTTTATTCAGTCTGTATTTAAAATGGTTTATGTACTACCATATCAATACATACTAATTAGAGGATGATTTAAATTAGATTTTGCAGATATGGTAATAATGTGCTTTAAAAAAGTATTGTTTAGACACTAGTAAAATCTATATACTGAATATGTTAAATATAGTTTTAGTCTTTTCTTTCTGTGATGGGGTGGTGCAGAGGGACGCTTTCCTACAACATCTTTCAAATCAAACACAAAAGAGTAAAAAGTCATAATTCTTCAACGGTAGCATTAATGCACTGTATTTATTGAAACCGTGAGCCTGAAGAATGGCGCCACATTTTGACTTTGAAACATTAAATCATGGCCTTTTGAAATTGAACCTTAAAACCTCTTAAAATGACAACTTCATTATTTATACCATTTAAGACTTTTAAGGCTTTAAAAATAAATTTAAGAGTTTTTAAGGACGCACAGATACCATGTCAACACCCCATCTTCTTTAAATAACAGCTTTGCAAGACTTAGAATGAAAACAACTCCAATGCTTTTCTCTGGGTTTACTCTGGGGGGCAGACAGGGGGTCTTCTGTGGAATCTACCACCTCCATGTACAAACACTGCATGATTTATGGCTCAGTGTGATCCTACGAAGAAACATGCTGAGAACTGACTTCAACTCCAGCTGATGCTCTCTGACTCATATGTTCAAAGATTTAATGGATTAGTTCACCCCAAATGTAAAACGCTGTCATCATTTACTCAACCTCATGTTGCTACAACCTCACACGACCTTCTTTCATTCATGAATTTTAATGATGCAGTGCAGCAAGGACATTCTTCAAAATATCTCTCTGTTTACTTTGCACAGAAGACAGCATGTCATGATTTGGAATGACATGGAATGAATGATACAATTTGAACTTGAGCTATTGGTTAACAAATAATAAAATATGGTTGAACATACGTATCATAAACGTTGAGCAGCCAGTTGAGACACATATCCACACACAGAGGCACATTAACCAGGCTGCTGTGCTGCTGCTCCATGCGGTCGTAGATGCTGGTCAGACAGTTGATCACTTGCATGATGTCCATGAATTGTTCGTTCTGTTTCAGATTGTGCTGCTCAAAGGCCTCACAGGCTGCAGACATGCCCAGAAGATCCACTGTGCACAAAAAAAAAAAAAGTGTTGCAATGCTGTTTCTTGGTTTTAGACAAAAGGAGGAATATTTTAGCTCTCCATCAAACTGAAAAAAGGCATATTGTGGACTTACAGCAGAGCGCTTTCTGCATTCGTCTGAGCTTCATCGCCGTCCTGTATGCCGAGAACCGGACGTTGTTGAGATCCGCTGTTTAGTGGCAAATGTTCATTTTAGCAAACCGGTCATGCAACATTTCATTACTGTCACAGTCTCAACACAGCATTTGACAATTTCTAATTATGATCTTATTTGTTGTGTTCTGAAAAACAGGCAGCAGAAACATCAAGCTAGTTTCATTCAATTATTTTCTGCATTTTAAGTACACTGATCAAACATGTTTCATCTAACAATCTGACATTTTATTCAAGGGCAATTATGCTACCACATAGATTCAAACACTGCAAAAGTGGGAGGTATAACTACTTCAAATTAGACTTGAGAAATATGGTTCAGCCTTTCAATTTTCTGTACACCAATAGTATTATTTATAACATGATTTTACATTAATCATTATTTTACAGCCACTGTTGCCAAGAGTAAACATGAAAACGCTAAATATACACTTATTACATCCTTGCTGAATAATTACGAAAACATTTTAATATACAATAAAATCCCACATGAATATTTCCATTAACAGTTTTGCATGACAACAGTATTAAAAAATTGATAATGAAATGACTATTAATATTCAGTTCAGCCATATGCACATCAGATCTGAATCAGGCGTACCTAATGACTGGTACAGTTCTGCCATCTTTGGGTGGTCCCAACATGTTGTTTGGGTCTGGTGACTGAAAGCAAAAACATGATTAAATACAATAAACACTAGCCTACCTCTGTCTGAAAAAAACATACTTTATAATAAATACCAAATGATGCTATACAACATCCATAAATGTGCTTATGACTCATATTTAGTGCTAGAGACAGTGTCATCCATCTAGGGTGATACAAATTAAGACGAGGCCTTGAGTCATTTTACATCAAACAATAAATCTGTGTAGTCTTCAAACTCAAGAATACCCAAGTTATACTCTTCATCTTCAACAGATACTCAGATGCTTTTAAGAAATCCAATAATGTCAGATTATCATGACAATGGCTAAAAACATACTAACTGTAGTTTATTTACTCATCCTCATGTTGTTACTTGTGTTATTTTGTGGAAGACAGAATGTGAATTTAAAAGAATACTCTTGCCTGGCCATTATTTTCAGTACAGTGGAAGTAAATGAAAAATGGGGTGGTAATGCGAAAAAAAATGGCAGCATAAACATATCATAAAATCGGTCCATATGGAAAACAACTGTAGCAATTCTAGGATACCGTCATGCTGTTACATACTTTATAGCCTCCATTTCTATTTCACTTTCATTATATTGAAAATAATTATCAGAATGTTCTTCAAAAACATCCCTTTTATGTTCCATGGAAAAAAAGTCCCACATGAAAAAATGACAGATCTTTCATTTTTGAGTGAAAGATGCCTTTAAGGAAATGAAAAAAAAAAACGAGTTGAAAGGGACTTTTATGTTGTAATGTGTTTTCCCTAGCAATATAATGCATATGTTTTTAAAAAACAAACATTTTGTCACATTATGCCAGAGGTTAAGGTCTCTTGAGTAAAGAAGACTGAATAGGCAATGTGCCAAAACTAAACAAAGTTACGCAAAGAATTGTGGGCATGTTCATGAAACTCACTAAACTGCAACTTATCCCAATTAATAGTGCTCCTGCAGCATGTTCATTTGGCAGTGACTGAAAACATTTAAAGACTGTTGGAACTTAGAGTCAAAAACTCATCTCGCAACTCACTTTATCTGATATTTCCCATGAATAAACAGTTTGAAGTCCATTGTTTAGATCCATGGGAATAGCTCTGAGCATCCGAGTTATTGTACTGGGTCGTCTTTGTATAAATCGTAAAAGAAAAGAGTTTCGATTTCTACATTCACAACAGTGCCTGTTTTGTTACAAGGGCTCTAAATGAATCCATTAGTGGAAATGCAATTTACACTACTGAGATGCCTTGTTTTGAAGTGTTGCTATGGACCGGGATGTTTTTGTGATTTTGGGTTGAAGCCAGCCAAGCAGCTCAGCAGAATTCTAATAAGCTCGAGAAACTTCAAAACTAATAAATTATACCCAGACCCTACAGTGCTTTTAGTAGGAAGAAACACAAACTGGGGTTCCAACCACCAACAAAAATGAGATGAAAGTGAACTTCCAAGCATTGTTTTTCAGAAGAAATATTTTTGGAAAAAGTCAAAGAGGTCGGAATGAAAGTATGAAAGGATTTTAAAAAAAGGGGTTGCAAAAAACACCAGTGTCTCTGAAATGCAAACATTATGGCGTGGAATCACTTTTAAAATGGGCCACTAAAAAAGTACCATAGCAATCTTTGTTAGGTATACTGCTAACCTGGAACCCCTGTGAAACATTTATCTGAACTAACAATAGAAATTATATTTCTAATACACATATTGCTATACTCAAATTTAATAAATATTAGAGTAATACACTGTATAGGTTTACTAGCCGGTTTACAACAGTGAGACTAATGTAAGCCTTCTAGCTCCTTAAACTCAATCGTGAAATCATTTCAGCAGTTTTTAAATAAACACATGAAATCAGACTGAACTCGTGTGAATGGCCTTATGAACTGCTCTGAATTCATCAAAATGCATAGATTGATGCCATGCATATAACTATTAATTTGTTCTCCTCACAGTCACTTTTAACAGAAAGGAAAAAATACTTTAGATTTGTTACGACAACAAATGCATTATGCACACATTTAATAATAGTTTGTTATACATAAATAAATCTAGATTGCCTGCTTTAAAACAGTATTCTTTGTGAAAAGTTCTATACCTGTACAAATAAAACTAAAATAGCCCTATCTATCTATGTCTTCTCAGGTTTGAAATTTCATAGAAAAAAGCTGTCAGCTAAATACAGAGAAATAGAACATATCACATAGTAGGCTACATAATAAACTACAAATCAATATTTTAGGGTCGGCAAGATGTTTTTGTTTAATAAAAGTCTTATGCTCACTATTAAGCATGCACTTTAAAAAAATGAAATCAAATAATGGTTTTCATATTTTAAAATGTCATTTATTCTTTTGATGGCAATGCTGAATTGTGAATTTCTCTGGTGTCAAATGATTCTTCAGATATCATCCTAATATCCTGATGAATCTACTTAACATTTTAGTGGAAACTGATTCTTTGATGAGTAGAAAGTAAACAAAAAAAGATTAACATTTAACAATGCAAAAACCTTACTGTCACTTTGGATCAATTAAAAAAGAAAAAAATCTCATCTGAATAAAAGCACTAGAAGCTATTCAGATTCTAAAGTATTAATAATAATAAAAACAAAACTTACTGACCCCAAACGTTTGAATGGTAGTGTATGTATAATTACAAAAACATCAACAACATGTAGTACAATGACTCAACAAAAGCCAATTAAATAATTAAAATGCATTTAGGAAACATGATGTCTATATCATGCTTAATATTTCTTCTGAAGAGGTATAATAAGTTTCTGTACACATCATAATATATAGGTCTATCCGTCTTCATATTTTAGGAATGGAAAATCTTTGACATCAAAAAGTTTGAAAACTACCCTACACAATGTTTGGGCACCACAGGCAGCTCTCTGTCAGTATCTGGCAGCGCCCTCTAGTTTCAGGTAGTCTCGGTAGAGCATGCCAATGGCCTGATGGCAATTTTCCCACTGAGATCTCCATACCTGCACATCTCAAAGCTGTGCATGAGCGGAAGTATAGCAGTAATGTGGGTTTGGACAAGGAGGAGGAATGCCCACCTACATACATGCATGCATGCATCTAACAGCACAGGGTACCCACACAAACACCCATCACGTAGACATCTCTAATTGTGGCTCCTGGTTATGGTTGAATGCAAACGCAGTCGTAAGTATGTGGTTAAAACCAAAACAGTGATCTTCTGTGTGGCGTAACGTTAACTTATTGAAAGCACACGAATATGGAGGAGTCTGAAAGGCCAAGCCTCGCTATCAACATAAGGATTTCCAATCAAATACAGCTCAAACACATACATGACAATATGAACGCCGCTTTAGGTTTATCAATCTGCATGCTGCAAGAAAGGCACAGCAGGAACATCAGGAACTATCGATGTGTTTTGCATTGGAAAAATAAACGAATCAAGCGCTGAACGGGCATTTAGCTAATACGAGGACATCCCCGGCTGCCCTGGCTCCATGTAAAACCCGAACAAGCACCTGCTAAGCTGTAACGTTAAAGAAAACGAGAACAGCAAAGAAGCAGCGGCTATACGGCAGATGGGCGAATGCAAAACTCCTCGGCGTCCTCTACTCGCACGAGCCGACATTTATTTGGGTCTGCACTGCACTTACTTTCTCAAGTTCTCCCTCATCTCGCCTCTCAGTAATCGGCGAATCCAAAGTGTGTATTTTTAAAATCCCGACGACTCGACTCGACGACTGTTTGGGGCGAATCACCTCCGCGGTGTTCCCACTCTACAGGGGAAAAAGCATCCGACTTCCCTGCGATCTCCCTCAGCCAGAGTGGCTCAGACGAGGAGGAGCTTTTCCTCCAGCTCCCTTCCCCCTCTAACTCATTCTCTCTCTCTCTCGCTCACTACAGGCTGTGCCTTAAAACCTAGCATGCCGCCTACCTAGACCGCATTTTAGGGTATCGCTTTGGAAATCGTTTAAATAAAGAAATCCGACAAAATACAGATTCTTAAAATGCTGGAATGTAACGCGCCTATTATGCAGTCGGTTCAAACGCGCTGGTGTGATTCGACTAGTTGTCCGTGCAATGTTCGAACGCCTACTCAAGTGATCTTCTGAACTTTAAAATGATATAACAAATGCTTAATTAACCGTTTAAACTAGAGGCTGATGCTTAAAATGCTCGAATAAATCATTCAAATGTACTGATGGTTTCCATAATGTAATCAAACGTGCAATAACGTGAAGCAATAAAAATCGAACCAATAAAACGGAAGAAGCTAAAATCAAATGGTCGAAAAAAATTTAAAGTTGGACTATGATGGTCAAAAAAATGCTCAATTAACAATCTACGATGAAAATATGTGAATGAATGGAATGTTGCAGGAGTGTTGAACACTGCACTCAACTATTTGGCGAATCACATCGTCGAACGTTCGAATCTAACATTATGTGAAAATAGTTAAAACATGATGCCTAAAATGTTTTAATGGAATGTTCTAATGCTCCTATTATGATAAATTCCACGTTCGAGTGTTACCGGGATTTGCCAAATTGTTCAATGCAACGTTTGAACACTCTTCATGCAATAAAATGCTCAAAAAGCCTAATCAACTGCAATCTCGCCATTAATCATGAGGTATGCTTGAATTAAATATTAACATTCTGATGATTTCCATAATGCTCAGATCAGACGTCTGAGAGAAAAAAACCTTAGCCTATGGTCACCATTCTTGAATTAAATAGTCTTTGTGAAATAAATAAACAAACAAATTAATAATGTCTGGATCCAATATTCAAACATATCTATGATTTAAAAAAATAAATAAATTTCTAGGTAAGGCAGGCAGTTCACTGGGATTTGAGACACAACCGCTCATGTGGAAATGATCAGTATTTACGGTCTTGTCCCCAGAGAGCTAGATGGGTTATTTATTCTCTGACAAAAGCTGGTGCTACAGTGCTGGAACCTCATTTTATTAGGCTTTGCATAAATTCTAAGTAAATTGTGATCCACATAATATGCAATAATTTGCTTAGTTTGCTTAATGTATTGGATGGGATGGAGTTCATGAAGTGTATGAGTAAAAAGCCTATAAAAAGTTTATGGTTAAAATATTTCATTGGATAACACTTTTCATAATAACTTTCATTACTGACATTAATGAACATTTAGATCATCACTGTACATATATATAATTGTCACGAAACTTGGATTCATACGTATATTTCATATAAATGAGTGAATGAATTACTGAACTGTTAAGCGTTAATGTTTGTTGATGACTTATTAAAGTTATTATAAAGTGATCCCCTTTATTGTCCTGCAGCTTATCATATGCAATAGGCTGGAAATCTGACTGCAAGTACTGCTCTGCTTGACCTGCATTAATGACATTCATAATCTATGACAGCATCATTAAGAGTCAGTTCTCCCCTACTTGAATTCAGATTCATGCACTGCCATGAGCATAAATGCTGCCCTGAATTTGTATTCTGTAAAGATTGAATGAAATACTATATGCCAAGCGAGTGAGTAATTACATGTATTACATGCTGGGGGGTTTCAGCTTGGTTGTTTCGAACTGATCTGTTAACCACATAATCACATGACCATTTCTGAGGATGATATAGATTTTAAGCCACACAAGTGATGACATCTCCATGCTGGAATGACTCTTATTATAAGCCTATGTGCACTAATGTCCAGGAGTGTGGTGTCAATAAGAGTTTTTTTACTATTAAGAATTTTTCAGAAGAAGACTCTTATGCTCACCAAGGCTGCATTTATGTTATCAAAAATACAGTAATATTGTTTTTTTTTAAATAATTTAGAATAACTTGTGTATGTTGATATATATTTTTAATGAAAATAATCCTTGTAGGACAAAGTTGAAATTTAGGCAGTGGTTACCCCAATCTTCAGTGTCACATGATACTTCAGAAATCATTCTAATATTCCAAATTGATGCTCAAGAAACATTTCTCATTATTATCAATGTCGGAAACCGTTGTACTGCCTAATATTTTTGTGAAAACAGTGATAGATTTTTTTCAATCTTCTTTTATGAGGACAAAGTTCAAAAGAACAGCATTTATTTGAAACACAAATCTTTTGCCACATTATGAATCACTTTTATTGTCACTTTTGATCAATTTAATGCAACTTTGATGAATAAAACTATTCATTTCTTTAGAATATCTTACTGATCCTAAACTTCGAACATTATTGTATGTAGGTTATTGTAACTTGTAAGCCAGACAAGTGGGATGAGATGTGCCAGTGTAAGTTTTCCTCTAGGCAAAGAAAAGTCAGATAGAAGTGAAAGCAATACTCATAATTATATTGCAGGATGTCTGCTATAGTATCTACTGGAACAAGAAGAATCTATATCATATAGCTATGGAACATAACTTCTAAGCTCTGCATGTCGGGGCATATACTGACATTTTTGAACAATTCAATAAGGCCTTATTTTGCAAAACATTATTGACACATTCATAAATAAGCCATCAGGATTGAAATACAGAATATACTGTAATATATCCTGCATTTTGATGTAAAACTTGCTATCACCATTTGTTGAGCTACTAACAACTTTTTCTCACAGGTACTATTTAGGGAGAAAATGCTTCATTTAATAACTCACCACTAACCTATAGGCTCAAATAATATACATGCTTTTATACATGTTTGAATATAGGTATATTTTGACCTTGGATGAGATTGCTCTGACATTAAATTAATTCTAGAAACTTTGAAAAGCATTTCTACATTGCAAAAATAAATAATAATATTCACCAGTCATTTTACCTGTACGCTGTTTAGATTTATAACTACACAAATTTATGTATCACTTATTACAAAGAGCAAAAATATATGATTGGTTATCTGTATGAATGCAACATTTCTATTTGCATTTTTATGTAAAGTATAGAACATTTAAATGGAAACTGGCAAACTTCCTGGTTTAATACGAAGAACAGTATTTCTGAGACTTGCTCACTCAGTCATCTGTGCGCACAAGTTCTTAGCTGTGATGCATGCTGCTACATGCATTGGCAGAGCCTAATTTATCATCTCAGATTATTCTGCACAAATTTTCCAGGGTGATATCTCTGTTCGGAAAAAAGGTCATGGAAAATCACTTTTCTTTTGTAGTCTGCCGCCAGCTGTGATATATTTCTTAGTCAGGGAGCTTTCATAGTGTTCAAAATTCAATTTGTTAATTCAGTGTGGACCTTGAATGTGTCTGACTTCAACATGTGGGCTGAGTTTGGGAAGACTTACTTGATATAGTAGGGCACATTGTTGGGCGAAATAGAGCGTTCAAGAGGGCTTTCAACGGACGCTGTGTGCAGAAAAGAAAACCCATTCATGTTACCTTAATTTCTAACACTTCTTCATTTGGTACATGACACATTTTATGTACAGTAACTGACTTGACAACTAAATACACTGGATTGGTTTATAAGTACAATGTAATGACATTTCAGTACATAATATTGCAAAAAGGAACAACAAAAACTCTCACCATGTAAGAAATCCTGAGACTGCGGCCCCAAGTCCTTATAGACTGTGGTCAGCTGGGTCAGATGTTCCTCGATGGAGATCTAAAAACCACACAACAGACAGAAAAGGGGGACTAGAATTAATAGCTGCAATTTTAGTATGATTTTATTATTTATAACATTTTGAATTAGCTTGAGTTTTCATTTTAATTTAAACTTTTCTGATTTCATTTTGTCGATTTAATTAAACAGTTCTATTAAGTTCTTGATTTTTCCCAGTTTTAGTCATGTTGTAGCTTCATGTAGCTGCCAAGGCAACATTTTTAAGTTTACGTTTTTGAGTTACTATTTTTATTTTATTTTAGGTTTTCGAAAAGTTTTTCAGTATTTCAATTAACGGAAATGATTTTTATAAGTTTTGATTGACAATAACAACACTCACAGAAGGAAACAATGACAGCAATGGACAATAAAACCATTTTAAAAGAAACCTATTATACAAAACATTTTTTTCTTTAGAATATTTCATCAGGATTGTTATTATGTTTCCATCCTACTTCCATTTATTAAATAATGCCTTTCTGTGTCCTTTGTCAAATGTCTGAAGGACGGATCATTTTTGTGATCTGCTTGTTGCATCTATTGCTGACATCTACACCTTTCTACATCTTCCCAAAGATTGAAACGTATTTTTTGACTCTTTTTGTTTCAGAAACTTAATCTCTGACCTGACTAGATTTATAGATAGTTGGTCCATTGGAATGAATTTTATTTAAAATGTAACATGAAATCAAAACTACTGTTTTCTAACTTTATTCTCAACAATTAACTGGTGCATGTTCTTCCAAATGAATACTAGTTTGTCCATGTAAACCTCAAAATGTAACACCTCGCTTTTCATTTGAAACAACAGTCCTTTCTGCTGATGTCACTAAGCCCATGTTGGCTACTTGATCATGTTAACCAATAGCCAAATAGCTATTTAGGCATTGTTTTGGCATAATCGCTCCATATAGGCATGGGACACTCAATCAGTTCCAAATGGATCAAATCAAGTCCCTCTTTTCTTGTTAAACATGGCCTTTTGCTTGAAAATACATTGAATTTACATTGACTTTAAATAAGAAGAACAATGATGGATACCTGCAGGAGCCTCCACCTCATGTTGAGGTCATCAATTCTGCTCAGGTTGTCTGGAGAAAGTTGAATGTCAGGTGGTCTAAATGTGGAAGCCAGTTGGTTCACCTGATTTACATTATCCTGGATGGGAGCTGTCTCCTCCTGGAACACCTGGGAAAATACATAAAATATTGATGCCTTTTGGCTAAAATGCTAAATATATATATATATATATATATATATATATATCATGGTATAAACATGTTACTCCAAGGTGCTTCAAGTAATACCATGGTATTGCCACAGGACATATTTAAAACGTTCTTATCACTTCTAAATTGTACCATGAGAGGAGGACACCAACCTTTACTCTTTCGATGTGGTTTTGCAAATCATCTATGAGCAGGTCCCCAACAGGCTTCCAAGAATTCTTCACGGTCTCAGCCTGCCGCAGCTTGAAGTCCAGCTGATCCTGGGCATCCTGGAGCTCCATCAGCCTTTCCATGGCCAGTTCCAGCTGTTGCTGCCAGTCGACGCTAGCTGCACCCAGATTCTTCCATCGCACCGTTACATCCTCCACTTCTTTACGCAATATGCGGCCCACATTTTGAACCCTCTCTTCAGGACTTACATCTGGGTGGCAAACAATAAGTATAATACAGGTTATAGCATCTGGAATTTCTTGTACTGGGCGTAAGTGTAAGGAGAGATTTCGTACCCTTTTGTCCAGGCCTCTGTTTCAGACCTTCACGAGGAATCTCAGCGATGAAGGTTTTAGCATTGTCCAGCGTTCCATTGATTACTGGTTCTTTGGCACCCAATTCCCTTCTGAAGCTCTATGAAAGCATGAGGACTTGCTATCAACAGTACTGTATGTCATAAGGAGGGGATGAATATTTCTGCAACTTTAGCACATATGCGAAAACCTGCATCTTTTTCACATACTGTACACCCCCTGCAGTCACACTTAACCAGGTGCTTTTTGTGCTGCTATAGAGATGCCTCATGCATATTTAAATTAATCCATTGTCATTCCTTCCTGGGCAAACATGCCTACTTCCTATGCAAATAGGGCTCATTATAGAATACACTGAATTCACAAATATCAATACAGCAGGATGCAATTAACACAGTACGGTTTACAATGTTTGCGTACATTTTTTAGTGATCCTTGTGTAAAAAATTGTACTGCTCAGATCTTTCAGCCATATTTCTGGGCACATTTCCATGCAATACAAACAATACAAACTGTCACTAACTGTTTCTATATCATAAAATGATATGCATAATTCCTTCAAAAAACCAGGTGCTAAAATAATGCAGATGTTGCACGCCAGTGTTGTTACCTAAAACAACAAAAATATATATAAAAAAAAAAATATAATGTTTAAATACTAACATTACTAAAACTGAGATCAAAATAAAGCTAAATAGAAATATTAAGAAATGATTAAACATGACAAAATTAAAACAGAATATAATTTTTTTTTTTTTTTTTATGAATACTATAATATTATATAAATAATCCTAAAATAACAAAAATCCCATGGGACACTTTCAGTGGACGCATTTCATTCATTATTGTTTTTATGAGCAAACAAAACTTAAAAATTATATTATCTCTACCATTACAATAAAATATATAATAATATCTGTAAGATATAAAAGAAAGTTGATGATTATTATTTTATTATTTGTGAAAATGTTTCTGTTTTGCATTTTTCTAATTGTAATAAAATATATTATTCTTAATTATATTATTTGAAAGGAAAGTTGAATTGATAATTGTCACTTTTACATGAATTACAGCAACATTTGAGTTACATGAAGTCCACAAGTCTAGGTAATGATATTAATAATAATGCATTTTATTTATAATGCTCTTTTTTCCATAAACACAGCACTACAACAGCAAATACAAGTGAAATTACGGGACTGCAAAATTGAATACAATTGAAATAAAAACCTCATGTTTGTTCAAGTTATGATTTTAAAATCATCCAAACAGAGTCCTGTTTCTCAACAGACACAAAAAATGCGACCTTTTATGAACCTTAGTTCAACACCATATATTTAATATGCAAAATGTACACCACGTTTCTGTTTTCAAACTTTATTTCCAAATAAGAGTGGGAAAATAAATTCTAGGTTTTCATTTGCTCAATTTATTTAACAGTTTGCAAAAACTTTGTTCAATTCAATTTGTGCTGAGACTTTCTTTGCAGCTCTTACACACACGCCAGTTTACTTCCCAGTTAACTGCACCTGAAGAGTGTGAAAGTGACTCATGCTCACTAAGCTCCCTACATTAACAACTCCACGACCGTATCCTGTTTACAGCAGCCCCTGACAGCTGATGGCCATCAGCAGATGTTAATTGGTCCGCACAACCATGCAAAAAGACAAGAGACTTTGCACCTCTCCTACGCAAGATATCATCTCCATCTGTTTAAATATTTAACAAGAACAGACTCCGATAATGATCACACTTGGGCGCAACAAAAGACAGAGTGCATAAATCACGTCTTGAAACGTCATTCCTCATGCTTTCAGTGAGGGGCAAAGAGGATGCGTCCTGGACTCACCTTGTGCGTAAGTAGTTGTTGGTGCACGGTCGGCACATCGCCCCCTACTGGCTTTTGCTTTTCTAGCTCCTCCCTCTTCAGCTGCAGCCAGTTGAGCAGCTCTTGTAAGGACATGTGCAAGTGTTTCCACTGATCCACACCTGCATCCAGATAGGGCCTGAGGAGACGAATGGATGGTGAGATGCGACACTGTCAAGTTACAAACACCACTAGAGAGCACCATACTGTCAGACCGCAACTGAATTTTACAAAGGAAGAACTGGATAAAGGGGGAGATTCGAGAAATCTTTGAATCTTGTATTTGAATATGCATGAACATTAAAAAAGCTTTTACCAGCTCTTTCTTCTAACAAGGCAGATTCTAGAAGTTGCTTTTTATTACTAAAGGAACTCAATTTGCATTCAAACATCATGAATTCAGAAGTATAACAGATTCTGTCTGGATAAAAATTGCAGACTTGAAAGCAAAACTAAAAGATTTTTACATGAATTATTAAAATAATTATTAAAATAAGACAGCAATATATTAGCTGTAAATTATAACTTATTACACTTTTGGAAGTTTATGGGTTTTATATTTTGTGAATGAATATAAAAATACTCAATTTTAATTATGATTATTATTATTAGTAGTAATATGTTATGAATGTAAACGATATTAATTTAAGGACACTTTTAAAAGTTTGTTGGTCTTTAGTAATGATAATAATAAAATTATACATAATTATAATTAAGTAGTAGTAGTAGTGTTTGGCAACACTTTAGAATAGGTAACACCTATTAATTGCTTATTAGCATGCACATTACTAGAATATTAGCCTTGTATTAGTAATTAAGATAATATTAATGTCTTATTCTACTTGACCTTATTCTACATCCCTAATCTTACCCAGTACCTAAACCTAACAACTACCTTACTAAATATTAATAAGCAGCAAATTAAGAATGTATTGAGAGAAATGTTGTAGTTAATAGTTAACAAGTGTTGCCTATTCTAAAGTGTTACCTAGTGTTTTAACTAATAATATTATAATATTAAGATACATAAATGATCAATATACAGACAAATATAATATAGTTGTAAATAACAATATTAAATTTTAAATGTAAAATGTAATTACATTTGAAAATATTACGATAGACAAAGTTATTTTTAATTGTAATACTATTTTACTATATTGGTGTTTTACTGTATTTTTTAGCACATAAATGCAGCCTTGGTGAGCATAAGGGACATTTTCTAGGCTTGATTGTGTTTATGGGATGCAGTCTAACAAGTGTTAATGCTTCTTTTTTTAAAAAAAAAAACAAAAAAAACATTATTTTTCATTTTGATCATTTCCTGCTTCCTCAGAAATAGGTGATGGGCTCTCATTGGTTAGCTAGCAAAGTGCGTTGTGATTGGCTAAACCGCCTCTAGTGCACGTCTACATGTCCTGCCTCTCACCTCTGTGGCATGTGCTGCGGTTGTATTGTAAACAATACCGTTGTTAATATCGCTTATCAGTTTGAGCCCGACTTAGAAGCAGAGGATATTATTGAAGAGGATTGTGCAGAAACCGTGTAAGCATAGCTTTTAATGATAGTTAGATGTTGTAGTTGCTGCTGTCTCATACTTAGATACACTGTTATTTGTAAATGCTATTGCTTCTGTTAGCTTTTGATATACAGTTTTATCCTGATTAAAGCTTTAATACATAAGGGAAACTACATGCCATGTTTAATGATTCTCATAGCTAGTGTTGTCAAGGTACCAAAATTTCAGTATTCGGTACCGATACCAGTGAAAATCCATAGTTCTCTGTACCAATTTCGGTACCAAAGCACAACACAAATTTTTTTGGTAAATAAAGAGGATTTTCTATTAAAATTAAAACATGGAAGAAATATTGTGTGTTTTATTTCTTTAAAAAAAAGTTTTATTAATTTTTTCAACAGTAGTAGCAGTATAACATACATTCTACTAAATAATAGTAATATTTCTAGCATACATATATATATATATATATACATATACATATATATATATATATATATATATATATATATATATATATATATATATATATATATATATATATATATATACACACTCAAAAATAATCATTCATTGATCATTAATTTCAGTAATGCAAATGATCCAGGCAAATAACATGTCAAATAATAATATTTAATGTTAGGGAACCCTAAGTGTTAGTAATGCCTTGCAAGTAGAAGTAAAAATATGCCAGCTTATACTTTATATTTAAAGTCAAATAAATGCATTGGTTTGCACATAGTATTACGCAGGCCTGGGGGTTATATATGACCACATTATTTTTCAAAGCCCGGTTCTCCTCAGTGTGAATTTTCCTAGATTAAATATAGATGATTAATTTGTCTTACCTTATACTCATAACTTTGTTACACAACTCATGCCACCGATGTCCCATGTCATCAAGCCGTTTTTGTAGCACCACGGCATTGTCTGTTCCCTCCAGAGATGACACGATACGCTGTCCATTTTCATCTAATGAATGGTACATCTCCCGGTGGGCATCAATCTCTGCCTGGAGATCCTGCAAGGATTAAAAGAGATCACAGACATCCAAGTTACAGTTCACCATGTGATTAGAGATAAAGAAAGAGTCTATTTGACTTCTCCTGATCTACTGTGTGCATACTAACAAGATATACTTTTGGAACATGTTTTGCTCTAATCGAATATAACATGCCACAGTAATAGTAATGTTATAACTTATAAATTATTAAAAATGGGAACACTTGCATTACATTCCACTGCATAATATAAAGTAAAAATAAGTGTTATTTAAGTATCATTGAGATATTACAGTTTTAAAAATATGTTTATTAATTAGTTTTAATTTTTGTATTTTGCATTGTCATTTTAATTTTACATTTTTAGTAATTTTGTTTTATCATTTGTATTTGATACCTTTTTTAAATATGTCTATACATTTTTATTAGATTTTATTCTTGTTTTAGTCATTTAGAACATCAATTTGAACTAAATAAGATAAAATTGTATGATATAATATTATAAGATATGATATAATATAATAAATTATAATATAAAATTATATAATATAATATAATATAATATATACCTTAAACTCATGATATTGATTTAAAGACAAAATCAATAATAGTTTCAAATGTTATCACTAATCTCATTAATTAAAAATTGCAATTTTAGACATATATTATGTATTTTAGTAGTAACGTAACTCAGCAGCATTTCAAAATTCATGTGCTTTAAATGGAAATCTATTGTATCACCATATTCCACAAATCACCACGTATTGAAACATTCAAATACTTTTTTTTCCTCATTATCTGAGAATATGTCTAAGAAACCAACAAGTTTCATGCATTTTCTCTGACAACATTTTAAGTGTTTGTTCCCATAATTTGAGATCACACAAACCAACTTCATTCAAAGTCATGATGCAAGCCAAACAAATCCAAAGTCACGAAGCAACCGTGAAGCTGACAGTGAGGATCAAACCTTAACATGATACGTCTTCCTGTGCAACATATCCAGTGAACGAGCGACATCAATTGATTTGAAAACAGCCCGTCTGACTGTCTGCAGCAGACGATCCTTTAATTCCCCACCATGTGGACGTGTCTGACGCGAGGCACAAGCGAGGGAGAAAGGGACACCGTGAGGATGAGAGCGAGGAAATGTATTCTGCGACCATGTGTCTACATGTGATGTGAAACGAGCTGCAGAATGCCAGTGGCGGAGGCACACTGGCCCTGTTGTTTGAGGCGCGAGTGGGCACTGCGAGCGAGGAATGGGTCAGAGCTGGTTTTCTGGGAGAACAGAGGCTTCTCTTAATAGCCCACGTCTTTGTCTGCCTCTTCATATTTAACTGCGTCTCTGCACCGTTGCCAAAGGCACATATCTCCCATACCAGTGAGCGGCGGGCGACCTGGACAATGGACCCGTCAGTTTACTCCGCTTTCCTAATAAATAACACTTAAACTCCTGAGAGCTGATAATGGCAATGGAGTTTTTTACTCTTATTACTCTTCAGTAATACTGTTGTCGTGTCTATGTCCTAAAACCCCAGAAAAACAGCACCACATTAAACACTATGCTGTTTAAATCTAAGGACGAATGCTGTCTTATCTGTATTTTAATGCAGAAAAGCTGCATGCGGATAACGTCATAGAATGTTTTAGAAAAGTGTGATTGTAAACTTATATTTTTATTTATGTTGGTCACAGTTGTCTGTGATATTAAAACCGGATAAGTAAGTTAGTGCAAATTTTCTCTAAGGAATGAACACTGAGGTTTCCAAAATGGGGTTCATGATGAAACTGCAAGGTGTTTGTGAGTTGATGAAAAGCTAATTTATTATATTGAATGTAAAACTTAAATAAATAAATGGGTCTGCATGATGCGGTTATTAAATAATAGGCTTCAATTCAGTGAATGAACTGTATAGTCTAATGTGCTGCATGTTTCACAGTGAAGCACACAGTGCATTAATATAATTATAAAATTATTTTACAGTACATTTCTAATTTCTTTATTTTATATATTTTTTTAAATAGTTGAAACAGTTACTAATAATACAGAGTAAAAAAATACTAATAATAATGATTAAAATTATTATTATTATTATTATTAAAAATCAGAGAATCTTCAAATGTAATTTTTAATTATTGTCATTTACAACTATAATAGATTTTTATAATATATATATATATATATATATATATATATATATATATATATATATATATATATATATATATATATTATATAAATATATAAAATTTGTTTATTTTTATAATTATTTTTCGAATAGTTAAATGATTCTACTACTAATAATAATCACAATTTCAACTTATTATTATTAGTAATAGTATTAGTTAGTAATTAGTAATTAAATTGATATTGCAAAACCATAAACATTCAAATGTGTTTTACTATTATTATAATTTACAACTGTTTATTTCTGTCTTTATTTTTAGCCTTATTTTATAAATAAAAGTTAAAACATACTACTACTGCTAATAGCATTAAATTAGTAAAATGATTAAAATTATTATTATTGGAGAACCGTAAATATTCAAATGTGTTGTTAAATTACTGAAATAATAACTTAAAATCTCTGGGGGTAATTCAAAAACATTTTATGTTTAAGAGTACTGACAGAAAAAAAAAACAAACAAACTGGAAAGCCTGGAGTAAGGTTTGTCTCATCAAAGCGTGTGGGTAGCAGGAAATGTAAAACCTGGACTGGAGCTGGAACAGGGTGCCTAAATTCTTTTTAAACAAAGAGAGAAAATTGCCGTGATTTGGAAATACCACTTACCTGCCATTGCTCAAGTAAATGCCGCACTGTGGCAGGGTTTTCCAGAAGTCCCTCCTTAAACGTGGCATCTTGTAAGACATTGGCTGTGGTTTCTGCTTCAGTTAGCCAATTAAGGAATTTCTCCAGGTCCAAGTAGAAATGCTGTAACTGTCGCAGTCCGGCTTCCAGATCTGCCTCCTTGTCCCCTGCACTGAAAGGGAAATTACTTCATTATTAAACAGAAACAAGGTTAAACACAATTATCCTGAAAGCAAGAATTGCACCTTGAAATAACCTCTTATGCACCCTCACTGTGTCAGAAGTGCTTTATTTTCAGACTCAATAATACCACAAATACTTTCTTTCAGGGAGAATGTTATTATATGTCATTCCACTGGTTGGTGATACTGAAAAATCAAAGATTTAAATAGAAGCTCACCGCTTTTTCATGTTGGCCCAAGCTAAATTCATGCTCTCCGTCATTTGTTTAACTTTGCTTGTGTCATCGTCTGCATAAAGGGTCAGTAGTTTGTTTGCCAGCTCATTGGTGACATTCATCTGAACTTGCCACTGCTGGATATCCTTGGAAAGTTGCTGCAATATAATAATACAGCATTTGTAGTAATCAAATCACATGTGTTCATCTGCAGTTCATTCAAGAAACACAAGCACACTTGTTTCTCGCTTACGTTGTGTCATGAAATAGATATTGTGTTCATTCTACATTACCTTGACATCTGCATTTTGGCCTTTCAAACCAGCAGCACTGTGAGAAACCTTTTTCCAACCCTCCAGCTTTTCATTGGCTTTCTTAATGAGAGGCTCCACCCTTTTTCTGGCCTCCAGCCAATCGCTGGAGTCCTTGTACATGTTCTGCAGTTGAAGGACCCTGTCCGTCAGCTTGGTGTGGGAATCTTCCCAGTGTGCCTGTAATTTTTCAACTTGAAATAAAAGACAGAATGTTTCTAAAGAACAAGTCTGAAAATCATAGACATACTTCATATAATGGTCTATAAAATGAAATTAATTCTTTTTGAATGAATAAATAATTCATTTATTGGTTGGTTGAAAGACCAATGCCACACACAACCAAATATAATGCTATTAACGAAATATATATTTTTTTTTGAGCAACAATGTATGAGCAACAAGATATTACACCAGATATTACATCATAAAAATGCTTAAACTCTTTTGTCTAATAGTATATTGTAGTTGTGCTGTCTTATAACACTGTATGACCTTGAGATGCCTGTTAAGACATTGTTTCTGAGATTTAGTTTTGCATCAAGCCGTTACAATGTTAGAACCTTCTTATCACCACAAATACAGTGTATCGCTGAGAGAGAATATGGATATGGATGAGGTCAAGCTGACTTACTGCGGTCTGTAATGGTTGCCCGTGTCTCAGGGTTATTGGTTTTGTTCTTCAGGTTCTGAGCCGCAGTGATTTGTTTGTTCAGCTGTGGGCATCTTTGCTCCATGTCTTGCAGTGTTGACTGTTAAATCACAGCAGAGAATTCTTTTACTACAGAGTTGTGTGGGATCTTGTGGTCTCATGAGGCCACTCTGTGAGGTAAAAGAACCATACTGTATATTTTTTGTAATATGTTAGTACGCTAAATATATTTTGGTGGTATTTCTGGAGATTATATTGGTTTATAGTTTTATATTATATTGGTAATTAGTAATAATAGTATTACAATTTAACATGTGAAGGGATAGTTCACCCAAAAATGAAAATTTGATGTTTATCTGTGTACCCTAAGGGCATCCAAGATGTAGGTGACTTTGTTTCTTCAGTAGAACACAAACTGAGATTTGTAACTGAAACCGTTGCAGTCTATCAGTCTTATAATGGAAGTGGATGGGAATCAGAACTAAAACATACAGAAAAAAACAAAAAACAATAAAACATACAGAAAAATATATATATATATAATTAAACCCTGCGGCTCTTGATGGTATATTGATGTGTAAAGAGGTAAAAACATAAATACTCTTCAGTTTCTTGCACAGACCGATCTTTTCATGTCTTTACACATCAAAATATTGTCACAAGCCTGATGGTTTAATTTGGTTTTGTACGTGTTTTTTTTTTATTGAATGTTTTAGCCGTGATTCCCATCCACTTAAATTATAAGACTGATAGACTGCAACCGTTTGAGTTAAATATTGTGTGTGTGTGTGTGTGTGCGTTAGTACTGGGCAACGCAAAAAAAAAAAAAAATTAAAGCATGATTAATCGCATATTTTTTCTGTGATTAGTTATGCACAAAATTCAATAATGAATTCAAATGTAGTGTAACAGCATTTTTCCATTTAAAAGTACTTCTATATTAATTAACAATATTATTGCTATATTATTAACAAAACATGAATGTACAATGTACAACATGAATGTAATCAAATTAAATATAAAACCAAAGCTATTTGCAACTGCCAGGGGATTAGCCTCAATCATAACATTATAACATGCACCTTAGAGACCTGCACCATCATGGGACATAATGCAGAAGAGTGTGGTGCAGGACAACACTTGATGGGCAAGTGCAGGTGCGGGTGGGTAGAGACTCGTGTGTGTGTGTGGTGATGCGGGAGAATACGTGTGTACTCTCACTAGGCAATTTTAACCATGCTCAAGCGCGTTTGACCCCCAAAGCCTGGTTCATTTGTCTAGTGTGACAACAAAACAATGCATTCCACTGTGCTGAGCAAGAGCATTTCTCTGCTGTCTTCACATGCTATTGTCGGAAACTTCCTATTTCCCACTTATGAAGTCGTGAGAGCTTCGTATGAGCTCTGCTGCAGTCTTCCCACCCCCCTTAATTGCTCTCATTGAGACGCATGATGACACCTATCCCAAGGCAGTACTGATCAACATCCCACCCCTCCTGTGACCCATGGTTTGTCTTTGTGTATTCAGAGCCAGTCAGTGTTGGGCAAGTTAATCTGAAAATTTAATTAACTTTTTTTTTCTAATCGCTGATTACTGATTACTCCTTTTAAAAGTAATCACGTTACTGTTTACTTTATTTCAAAAGTAATTAGTTACATTACTATTTATATTACTTCTTCTGTAGCTACATTTACAATCTAGATTATAAAACACTGCATTCTGTCAGCAGAGACATTGGCTTGTAACTATACACTATTACTATTTTGTAAAAACTATTAAAGTGTTAAATTGCTCCGTTACTAAAAAAGTAATCAAATTACAGTAACGTGTTACTAAGTAATGCATTAGTGTCCAACACTGGAGACAATGATCAACAGATCTCTATAAATATAAAAAACTGCAGTAATGTGCGATAAAATAATTGTTGGCTTTAATCAATTAATGCGTTAACGCAATAATAATGCGTTAACTTGCCAAGCCCTAATATATGTGTGTGTATATATATATATATATATATATATATATATATATATATATATATTAGTGGTAGGCCGTTATTTGCGTTAACGTCCTGCATTAATGTGAGACTCTTATCGGGCGATAAAGAAAATATCGCCGTTAATCTATTCTCAAATTTGGGTTGGAGCTGGGTCTATACTACGCGAGCTATGATGACAAGTCTTTAAACCTGTGTGTATGCCTACTGTGAAATTACCACATCAAACGTGACGTGCTAACATGGATGCATCTAAGATGCCGCCGGGTTTGCTTCAGGGAAATTATTACTTTTTTTTTTAAAGAAGCTTCCCAATGGAAACCTCGACAAGACGTACACCTATTTCAAACATAATCTGTCTGCAGTGCGTATGCATTCCGTGTGCATTACGTATGTGGTGCTGAAGCAGCACGGACTCATTCTCATTGTGCTTTCACACAGGATGCGTTTGCAGTCCGCTACTCGTTACGTAAACGATCACTACACTGCTGCAGACACACCGCTCCTGGAACACACTGACGGACCGCAACCGCGTGTACGCTGGAATCCGTTAACATGGGTGCGTAAAAAAATACGAAACGCATACGCACTACAGACGAATTATCTGTGAAACAGGCCTAAGGTTGTTTGCACTTTGTGCAATGTGGAATTCGTTTACAGCTTTCTCAAGCAGTTTGTGAGGCATTTTGGAAACAGAAGATGAGCCCCTGGTCTAATGCACCACCTGTCTTGAGAAACCCCTTCTCAAAGATTTAACTTTACTTTTAGTCATTGTTTTATTTGGGTAGCACACATAGTCTGAATGCCTTCGGAAGAATTCAAATGAGCCATTTTAATCTACATTAGTCTAGATTAATTCCAAGATTACAGTGAGATTAAAATGAATCTATGCCCACCCCTAATATATATAACACATATACCCACACACCCGCAAATACAATATGTACCAACCACAACTACATTTTTAAACACCATTTTCTGTTTATTTCATGGCCTATGTTTAATGCTGTTCCATTAAGACTTCAAGGTTCTTCATCTTAATGATTTTTGCAGCTCAATCGAACAATATATTTCTTGAATGAATATCTTAACTAATAATAATAAGGTTTAGTCTGCTGCTAATTTTAAATGTGAAAAGGCTAGCCAATCATAACAGAGGTCATTAACATTTACTGTACAGTCTGTGTAGTTCTAAGGGTCATTTTTGGTTAAACTAAATTCTCTTTGCTACTTTAGGGAGTATGGAGAAAAAGATTCAATGTTGCCCCTGCAAGACAGTAAACAAAGTATTTTACTGTGGAAATGGAATAAGAGCTGCAAGCTAAAGTCACAATCTGACCTTGAGTTTCACCGTCATTTCGTTGATCTCGTCAAGATCTCCGACCATTACTCTCTGAGTCTGGACCATGTGATCCAAAAGATTGAGCCAATCATCAAGCTCCGCCCAGGATTTATTGAATTTATCAAGGGCCGCATCTCCTGCTGCACTACCAGTCAAAGTTACCGCTGGAAAGTAACAAATGATCTTTTGTTCAGACTTTCAGATGTCCAACATCACATAAGCAACACGAGATGTGTGTGAATTTTAATAGCATATTATTGTAGCTTCAATCATCACACATTATGCGATTTCATACCTGCGAGCTGACATTTGTCTCGCCAGTCTTTAAGGAGAACTTGAATGGATGTCCAATCTGCACTGAGGCCATCAAACTGCCCCTGGAATACATCAATCCAGGAGAATTGCATTAAATAAAGTTTCATGCCATGAAGCTGATAGACTAATATAGTATGATATATTACATTACAGTACAGCGATGGTAGATACTACTGGGAAGTGTGCAGAGTAATCTAATATCATAGTCATAGTGTTTCTGAGATCATATTTAATAATATCACGGTTGATTAAACACCTTCTCTGGTTGGCATGGTGGTCTCTCTTTTGCCAAAATGGCTTCCACTGCTGGTTTCTTTTCCTTTACATCCTCCTCAATCTACACAAAATAAAAACAAATTAACAACAATCTTCATTAAACGAGCAATCTAGTCCAGGTCATATGTCACTCCAAAATCAAAAGGTACAAAAAAAAAAGTAAGTAAAATCAGAGTAAACCAGCCACAAACAATTCAAAACTACATAAGTACAGATGTACAGATTTTTTTCATAAGTTCAGTAACTGAAAGAACAAATGATTTCCTGAACCCATTAGTTCCATGTCTAGGGAAGCGAAACCCGTGTCTAGATTTGGAGTCTAATTAAATTGACAGTCTATGTCATCTAAAAAACCTCTAGCTACAAATTTGAGAGATTGTGTAAAATAAGACCAGTGAGTTGGTGACAGTTAAATAATATTGGGTCATTAAAAAAGTTAAATCAGACTTTTATAATAGAGTGCAACATTAAAGTTTCCTTAATCTTTGGAAACATCTTGTTGATGAATGAAGGGATCAAATAAGCAACAAGCCTCTACAAACTACACCAGGCTAAATATTATTGCCTAAAGTTGAAATAAGACAGAAAGCAGTATTATGACAAATCAGGACTCTGGGTAGTGTGTTCTACATATGTGCTTGATCACGTCTCTGAGATTACCTTCGGGTCCACTGCAGTGGGGGACTGCTCAAGATGATTCTTTGTAGAGGAGGCCCAAATTGAGAGCTTGGAGAGCTGTTCCTGGTACAGAGACAAATCCCTCAGGAGATCCTCGATTTGTCGCTGCTTCTCAGGAAGATCAGTGGACACCTTTGGAATAGAGAAAGAAGCATTTAAAGTTCTTTGCAGTAAATCACTGCAGGAGGCAATCTTTCTAGAACATGTCCAGGTGATATTTTACACCAATTCTTCATAAAGAACAGAAAGCTTATTTTTAGGACCATTATCACTTTTTGCGTTGTTTTCATGACATTTACATTTTTTACATAAAAAGGGGGATTTAAAAAAACAAAAACATTTGAACCCAAACAGCATTTGCAAGTCAATAAAGTCACATTTTAAAATATAAGAATTTCACTGTCTTAACAACATAACTGCTTGAACAAAATATAAAAAGGGTAAACATATCCTACTATTACACTGCAACAGAAGAACTTAAAGTCTTCCCACTTAAAAAATTCACTGTGTGTTACTTACTGTTTTTGTAATTAATTGTGGAATTTACTAGCGATTTCTGAGTGGATTATTTTTTCACTGTAATCACATTTTCAAACGTATTAATTTCACTGTATCAACAAAATAGCACAGTATTTATATAACATATAAAAAAAATGCATTTAACTTGTGCTAACATAAACAAATATATGTAAAGATTCAATGCATTACAGTAGCCTCAGGTTAATTAAAAAGAAAAAAAAAATCACCAGTTTGGAGGAATTACTGTGATTTTAGGGGGAGATTCTGTATGCTTAATTGTCATGAAAATAATGTAAGAATGCAAATAAAATAATAGAAACCTATTATGGGGTAAAATGCAACTTGCTTACTTGAGATGAATCTTAATGTATTAGAGGTACGCTATTACGCATCTACAATTACTTGAATCAGACTATTCAATGATAATGCCCTCATTAGGCTGTAATTATGCCAAGGTCACAATATCATTGAATTTAATGGGGCCAGAAAGGTCAAACAGAAGAGAAGGAAAGAAACGATTTAGATTACCTTGGCCCATCGCATGTTGATAACCTTTAGATGTTTCTCCAGAGGTTTGACTTTATCAGCTGGGAGAGATGAGCCTTTGCTGTTGATCTGATGAAGCACTTGCTTCCTGCTCGGCAGATCCACAACCCGGGCCTGAAGATTTTCACACACACACACACACACACACACTAATTATCTAGTCTTTGTGACTCATTTTTGGGTATTTGCCTCATGGGACAATTTATATTTTAATATGGAGCTAAAAGCTATATTTCCCCACCCCCCATGTGTGGTATCTTTTTAAGCAAGTGATTTTTACCTTCACTTTTTCTAATGTTGCACTGAGCTGTTCCTTGTGACCTGCTTCTACAGGAAGTGCAACCACAGCCTCTGCATCATCCAGCCAGGACTGAAACTCCCCCATGTCTTCATTTAACTCGGCAAGAACAATTTTTGCCCCTGCAGACCTAAAACACACAGCAGCCATATTTATGCATTCCTTCAAAATAAGGACAAAAGAGGGCAATTACGTAGGTGTTTGCTGCTCAAATTGAATTATGCTAAGATATTCAAACGTGTGCAGTTTTCTCACAAGCTGCCTGCATTAATGCGTCCTGAATTTTTACTAACCGTCTCTTGATCTCAGTGAGCTGGCTGGTGACTTTGGCCCAGCGGGAGTTGATAGAGGCGAGCTGCTGTTTAATGTGGTCCCTGTCGTCCTTACTGCACTGTGGAGCCAGATCTGTCCCAAGAGCATTGAGCCCCTTCACTGCTGCTTCCTGTTTCTCCAAGCCCCCCTGGAGCTCCTGGGAAAGTAGAATGTCACAGTATGGATGCTCTGAAAACCAATCTAACATGACTTACTGCCTTTAAAGACAGATAATAGTTATTAAAAATAATCCACCCAAATATGAAAATTCTGCCTTTATTATTTTCTCACCTCATTTTGTTCCAAACCTGTATGACTTTCTTTGTTTTGTAGAACATAAAACATGATATTTTGAAGAATGTTGTTAACCAAACTATTTCGGTTACCACTGATTTCCATTAGATTCTTTGGTCATCAATATTTTTCAAAATATCCTCTTTTGTTTTCTGCCTAAGAAAGAAATTCATCCATGTTTGGTACACATGAGGGTGCAGAAATCATAACATCATTTGAATTTTGTTTTGGTCAACTATTCCTTTAGTGGTAGTCTTAATATCTACACCAGGGATATTCAAATCTGGCTTATCCTGCATAGTTTAGCTCTAACCCTAATCAAACACACCTGAGCATGCTAATCAATGTCTTCAGGATCATTAGAAAATCACAGGATGGGGAGTTTGATAAGGGTCGAAGCTAAACTCTACTGTAGATTGGCCCTCCAGGGCAAGATTTGCAGAACCCTGATCTACACCATACAATTTTTTATATATTATATTTAAATAATAAAATTCTAGCCACAGATAAAGTTTAGGATTACCTTGAGGTGGTCTCTGTTACTTATGGGGTCTTTTTCATACTTCACTACCGTCCTCTCGGCATCTGTGAGCCAATTGTCAAGCGTTTTATGCTCCTCACTGAATTTCTTGGCTTTTTCAAGGCGTCTGGACAGCAACACAAGTATACAAACAGAAAATATTGAGTCAGAGAGTAAAGCGAGAGAATGTACTGAAAAAAATACTATACTGTACTATAAGATGATATAAACACCTTGGAACAATTCGCCTATTTAATAACATTCTATTGACTAAAATGACAAGACAAATTCCAAGAGTGTATTGTCATTCATCCTTACGCAAGTCGTTCATGATATAGCATTTTAAGGTTTTCCCAGTTGGTTCTGAGCAGCTGGACAAGTAAACTCTCTTCCGGATGAGAGGCACCCCTTCCCAGAGCTTCCGTCACTGGACTCTCCAGTTTATCCAGATTAACTTTAACCTCCTAAATCACATGTAACACAACTGATTAAAGCATTTATATTCATTTTACTGCTGTTTCAATGGTGGGCGTAAAAGAAATGGTGCTCATGTACAGCTCACGAGCAAATCAATAATAAGATTGAATCAGCTCGTGTATACAAAAATGCATTGGCTAATAAAAATCATTTGTAGAAATGAGACATGGTTTATGATATAACCTTAAGGCACTTCTCCTGTTGGGGAACGTTGATGAATGCTGCAGACCAGCGCTCAGGAGAGTTCAGCAGAGCTTCGTTTTCAGCGATACACTGCAGCAAAAACTGCAGCTCCTGAACATTCGAGGATGGAGAACAAATGTGTCTCATTCAGTTTTACTTAGATGAAAAAAAAAACTGATTACTGTTCAATGAAGAGCAATAAACAGATGGAAAAATGAATGTTCAGGAAATAATAATAATAACAACACTTCATACAACTACAATTGTTTTTTAATCCCTGATTAAATCAATAAAACATAAAATGCAGCACATTACAGTGATTTTAACACAGGAAAATTTTACCAATACTTCAGTATGTTACTTTTTTTTATGTGACCCTGGAACACAAAACCAACCATAAGTTTTAGGTTTTTTTGTGTGTGTGTGATTTCTACATCATCTGAAAGCGGGATAAATACGCTTTCAACTGATATATGGTCTGTTAGGATTGGACAATATTTGAACATCTGGAATTTGAAGGTGCAAAAATATCTAAATACTGAGTAAAGCGCCTTTAAAGTTGTCCAAATGAAGTCCTTTGCAAGGCCTATTACTTATCAAAAATTACATTTTGATATATTTACGGTAGAAAATTGACAGAATATTTTCATGGAACATCTTTACTTAATATCCTAATGATTTTTGGCATAAAATAAAAATCTATAATTTTGACCCATATAATGCATTGTTGGCTGTTATTACAAATATACCCCAGCAACTTAAGTTTTGTGGTCCAGGCTCATATATAAAATATGCATTTTCAATATTTGCTTTCTGTATAGTAAATGTATAAATAAAAAATATATATACAGTACAGACCAAAAGTTTGGACACACCTTCTCATTCAAAGAGTTTTCTTTATTTTCATGACTATGAAAATTGTAGAGTCACACTGAAGGCATCAAGGGCTATTTGAGCAAGAAGGAGAGTGATGGGGTGCTGCGCCAGATGACCTGGCCTCCACAGTCACCAGACCTGAACCCAGTCGAGATGGTTTAGGGGTGAGCTGGACCGCAGACAGAAGGCAAAAGGGCCAACAAGTGCTAAGCATCTCTCGGGGAACTCCTTCAAGACTGTTGGAAGACCATTTCAGGTGACTACCTCTTGAAGCTCATCAAGAGAATGCCAAGAGTGCAAAGCAGTTATCATAGCAAAAGGTGGCTACTTTGAAGAACCTAGAATATGACATATTTTCAGTTGTTTCACACTTTTTTGTTATGTATATAATTCCATATATAATTCCACATGTGTTAATTCATAGTTTTGATGCCTTTAGTGTGAAAATAAAATTTTCATAGTCATGAAAATAAAGAAAACTCTTTGAATGAGAAGGTGTGTCCAAACTTTTGGTCTGTACTGTATATATGTGAATATATAATGTTGTTAAGCCAGCATCTATGGACTTTTTTACCACCAAGAGCACACTTACACTTTTGTGGTGCACTTGAGTGAAATTAACATCCAGCTCCGCCCAGCGTCTATTAACCGGGAGGATGCGGGGCTCCACCAGCTTGGAAGCTCCGCCCTCAGAAAGCAGACGGCCCAGTCCGCGCAAGTCCTCCAACTTCAGACGCTGCTGTTCAATCTCAGAACCTACTGCCTGATGGAGAACATACATCAATTGTTTTAGTGTACAGTCTTTGCTGAACTTCTTAATAAGGAAGCAAAGTGACTTAAAAGACACAGTAAGTCCCTTTATACTTTTTTAAAAAACATCCCTATTGGGAAGAACTTTGAAAAGGCTACTTTGAAGAAACTAAAATCTAAGAATATAAAAACTAATTAAGACTGGTAGTGTACACAGAAACTCCCACTCTCACTTTCATTCGGGGCTCCTCGGGGGGATCAGGAAGCTCTGCTAAGGTCTTCTCAATTTTGTCCAGCCACTGCATCATGTCATCTGTTTTCTTACAGAACTGGTACCACTGCGGGGCAAGAGCAAGGGCCTTCTTCTTTCTCAGGGCTCTCAGATTCTATAAATGCAGAATGAATATATTAAGCCTTTTTATATATGGTACATTCATACACCAAAAACAGTAAAAACTAAGATTATATAACCCAGCAAAATATAATTTACCCAAGTTTAACATACCAACTCGAGCCTAAACCCTATATCGATATATAGGGTTTGACTGAGTGCTGATAGTACTGTAACCGAAGTGTGGCCTTTCTTATTCCAGTTTTGACCTTGTAAACTTTGAAAATGCATCAAATGTGTGCTTGACATGTAGCAGCATGCAAAAGAATTACCTTCAGAGTGTCATATTTGTCATGAAGAAGATTGTGTTTCTCATGGACAGCCTCTCTTTTCTCCCCCTTAGGAGTTCTCTTGAGGAGATTTTCTCCTTTTAAGAACAGTTCATTTAGGGCATCCTCATCTATGCCCTGTGAATGAAACAGCCAAAACAGTCAAACCTATCAGTCTATCTACCTATTAGACAATTTCAGCCGTTAAAACCCATAAGCAATGTAGTGATGCACTGTGCCAGCATTTGTTACTCATGAACCAGATACATTCCCTGAAACTCATTATGTTTCTTGTCATGAGATCTTTACGATAAGCTCGGAGGCTGTTTCAGCTATTCGCTGCCTGTGCGGTTCCAGTGACTGAAATTAATTTTAGCCGAAGAAACAGCTGAGAGTATTTTCTTACCGCATCCTCCAGGAAATCTTCCTCTTTTAGACTTTCACCTAATTTAATCTCCTCGTCCAGCACCTGGAGCCATATATTAGCCTGTCTGTGGTACTCATCTAACTCTTGAGAGGAGGCCTGCAAGAAAATATGATCAAATATATAAAAATCCAATTATATACACACACACAAAAATCTATTTTCTAAGTGGGATAATAAGACAATGTCTCTGCCAAATTTAAGGATCAACAAAAGAAGAGAAATCGGATGGCTCACATGGCTCTGAGTTCTATGTATTTGTGCACGTATATAAGACATACAGCATTTCATAACACTACCTGTCCCATTAAAATCCTCTTTGCAACAATGTCAAATCGTTGATTGAGCTGTTCTAGCTTTGGTTTCACTTGAGCTTTACAGTGTTCCCCTCTGTTCTTTATAAGGTCCTCTGCCAGTACCTGCACCGCTTCAACCTTGCCCTTCACCTCCTCCAGCTCCATCCGCAAACCCTAGACATTCAAACAATAAGAACACATCAATTTTGTGTGCTAGATTTTTTGGGGTGGATTTTTGATATATATATATATATTAATGCTGTCAAACGATTAATCGTGATTAATTGCATCCAAAATAAAAGTTTTTGTTTACATAATATATGTGTGTATAAATACAAACACATGCATGTATATATTTAAGACAAATATGTTATATTTGTATATTAAATATATTTATAAACATATAAATATAAATATATGCATGTAAATACATGTTAGTACATAATATTTTCAAAAAATATACTGTATGTGTGTGTATTTATATATACACATTTACAAATATATAATTATACACAGTACACAAACATATATAACATAAACAAAAATGTATTTGGGATGTGATTAATCGCGATTAATTGTTTGACAGCACTAATATATTTGACTGTGGACCACAAAAGCCCAATTTTTCAAAACTGATATTTATACATCAATGAAAGTTGAATGAATAAGCTTTTCATTGATGAATGGTTTTTTAGGATAGGACAATATCTGGCTGAGATAAAATGTATAAAAGATAAATAAATAAATGAATAATAAACATTTTATTTATTGTTCAAATTGAAGCAATGCATATTACAAAAATTAAGTCTTAATGTATTTAGAGTATAAAACTTACAAAATATCATCATGAAACGTGATCTTTACTTAATATACTAATAACTTTTGGCATAAAATGAACGTTTTGACCCATACAATGTATGTTTGGCTATTGCTACAAATATACCCCAACAACTTAAGACTGGTTTTGTGGTCCAGGGTCACATATATATTTTTTACATATAAAAACAAAACAAAAAAACCTTCTGAAACTTCAAAATGCATATATATCATATGTAAATGATAACAGAAATGATGATCAATAAAACTACAAAACTTTTTTTTTTTTTTTTTTTGTCTGTCTGTCAGTTTTGTTCTCCCTAATGACCTAAACTAGATTTTTATATGCTGCAAATTGCTTCCAATTAATGAGCCATCAAAACATTATTGTCACAGAAGAGATTGATAACTGTTTATTTAATTTGATGGAAAAGTATGGCTGCATAAAACAATCTCTAGTCCTCAGTAATGGAGAACAGCTGGTTGTCAAGTGGAACAGCTCATTGTGAGTGTGTGTTATGTGCAAGAGAAGACCTTTATAACGTGCTCGACACAGCCCTTGCTGTCCATCTCGTCCAGTGTTTCTTCAGCACGATCCATCCAGGTGTTGATCTGAGAAATGTTCTGCTCGAGTGTTTTCATTTGACTCTGATAATCCTGGATGACAGATGAGGAGTTATATATACATTTGGCTGCTTAGCACAAAGGAAGTTTGTAGCGCAAGGAAATTTCACGTCACATTAAAGAAATAGTTCACGCAGAAAATGAACATTCTGTCATTATTTACTCACTGTCATGTTGTTCCAAATCTTTATGACTTTCTCTCTGATGCTGAACACAACTTTTGCATAACATGATAGAAAGTAAGTCATACAGGTTCAGAATTTTCAAGTTTGGGTGAAATATTTCTTTAATCGTTTCGTTATACCTTAGAGGCCAAGCCTTATCTCTTGACATATTGTCCCTCAGATATTTATAGTTATTTACAAAGTAGAGCAAGGAGAAAATATAGTCAAAGAGATAAAAGATGAGAAAAATGATGGAGGAAACCGCAAGTAGTAGAAAGGTAATAAAGACGAGCGGGAGATAAATGTGCTTAACAGTTTCATAACATTATTGCCGCCTCCAGAAATCGCTGTCTGGATTTAAAGGAATAATATGGAGATATGAAATTGAAAGGAAATGAATTTAGCCTTGTAGGGTATATTTAGCATATGAAAAATTTAGCTTAAAATGAAATGATTCAGGAGAGGGTCAGAAGGTGGCTCACCAGCAGGAGTTTCAGCCACTGCTCGCTCCGTGATGTCACTGCGATCCAGTTGCAGTTGAGCAGACTGACCTTGTCATCAATCAGGTTCTCCTGGCTACGAAGTAAACCCTTCAGGGTCTCTGCTAACTCCCTCACCAGTTTCAGCTGTGGCTTATGATGCTCAGTGTCCTCCTGCGTCGCCTGGGTGGGAAATATGATGATTTAATTGGTTGTTTTTGACTTTAACTTTAAGTTCTATTTTTCTAATTTAAATCCATCTAATTTTGCGTTCTACTGAATGGCATTTTAGGTGTTGAAAAAACATATAGGTGTGTAAATGATAACATAACTGTGATTTCTTGAAATAACTTTTGCTTTAATGACTAGCAAACCGTTTCAGATATAAACAATGCAGCTGAAATGAAACCAGTAGAGTTCATTTACCTTTGCCCAAGCCAACTCTGCATCCAAATCGCTTGGCATGCCTTCCACTGAAGAGCGGCGCGTCAGTTCCTCATCAGTCATTGCCAACCATTCTGTCAGACCGTTTACCTCCTTCCTAAACTTCCTTAATAACTTCAAAAGCTTCTCCAGTTCCTGCTTTCCTTCGGTTACCTGCACACAGACAAATGATTTGATCAGCCATCAAGTGTTCAACATAAATGGAAACTATTTACTATACAAAACTTTTACAATACTACAATACTATTTCAAAGTTACAAAAATATATATTGTGTTCAAAAGTTTGGGTACTGTGTGTACTGTAAAAACAATATCATTAGCATAAATAGCATTTATTTGAAATATAAATTCTACTGTTAATTTAATGCATTTTGCTTGAATAAAAGTATTGATTTCTTCAAGGATACTTTTGATTTATTGTAACAATTTCCAGACGTTCATGGTTTTGATATTAGCATTGTGCTAAAATAAAAAACAGCAACAATACACAATGAGTAGCTGTGTCAAACTAGAACTGCACGTCTTACATTTAGCCTTGTATTCCCATACCTGTGAACCCAAATCATTGTATGTGAATTTGAGGGCTGTCAGCCTGTCGTCCAGCTCTTTGGGTTGTTCTGTCTGCTGCTTCTGCACAATCTGTCTTCCTGTCTTTATCACTGTCTCCACCTCTGATTTCAGCTCACTCAGATTTTTATAGAACTTCTACATGGGGGAAATAGAGAATAAACTCAGTCTGATATTGCTGTCTGACAAGAACCAAATGGCAACGTATGATTAAACAAAAACTACAATTAAATAGAAATTAGAACTTTAACAAAACAGAAGAAATTTAATACTGTATGAAGTACGGTACTCCAAAACTATTCATACATTAATAATTGATGCATTTATTTAAAAAATATAAGGTTAAAGCCTATTAAACACCAAGCACTCTACATTACCCACCATGCATTGCTCCAACTGTGACTGTACCACCTCCTGCTCCACACTCCGAATACTCAGCACTTCCAGCTTCCCTTTCACCTCCTCTAATGCTCGCTCACATTCCCTCAACCGTTGATCAAAGTTAGCCGGCTTTTGGAAAAGCCGGAACTTGCCTTTAACATGCAATAGTTTATCCTAAACAGACACAAAAATACAGGCATGTATTAAGGTAATTGATTACTTGTTTATAATATGATGAATGTATTTAAGCAGGAAGCACAGTGGTCCAGTAGCCCACGACATAACAAAATGTCCACAACCCAACAAAATTGCCACAATGAATAAAACATATTTTGTTTTGTTGTACTAATATTGTTGTGTTGCAACTTATTTGTGTTGTGTTGTGCTAATTTCAGTGTGCTCTGGCTTGTTTGTGTTGTGTTGTGCTTATATTGTTGTGTTGTGGCTTGATTCTGCTGTGTTGTGCTAATTTCAGTGTTTCACGGCTTGTTTATGTTGTTTTTTGTGCTAATTTCGTTGTGTTCTCGCTTGTTTCTGTTGTGGTGTGCTGCTAGTTTCATTGTGTTGTGGCTTGTTTCAATTGTGTTGTGCTAATTTCTTTGTGTTGTGTTTTTTTACATTGTGTTGCAGCTTGTTTCTGCTATGTTGTGCTAATTTCAGTGTATCGTGGCTTGTTTCTGCTGTGTTGTGCTAATTTCAGTGTATCATGGCTTGCTTATGTTGTTTGTTGTGCTAATTTCGTTGTATTGTGGCTTGTTTCTCTTGTGTTGTGCTAATTTTGCTGTGTTGTGGCTTGATTCTGCTGTGTTGTGCTAGTTTCAGTGTTTCATGGCTTGTTTCTGCTGTGTTGTGCTAATTTCAGTGTATCATGGCTTGTTTATGTTGTTTGTTGTGCTAATTTCGTTGTATTGTGGCTTGTTTCTCTTGTGTTGTGCTAATTTTGCTGTGTTGTGGCTTGTTTCAGCTGTGTTGTGCTAATTTCAGTGCTGCCAGTTGTTTCCATTATGTTGTGCTAATTTCGATGTTGTGGCTTGTTTCCGATGTGGTGTGCTAGTTTCGTTGTGTTGTGATTTGTTTCAGTTGTGTTGTGCTAATTTCAGTTTTGCAAGTTGTTTCCATGGTGTTGTGCTAATTTCGTGGTGTTGCAGTTTGTTTCCATTGTTTGTGGTGATTTTGTTGTGTTTTGCACTACTGGGTCACTGTAAGGAAAGCTCTAGCAACATGACAAAAAAAAATCTATTAAAAATTATAATGATCTGTGTCTCTTACATATGTCGCATCAATTTCTCCAATCACTTTCTCTGATGCGTCAGCCTCGACAGTCTTTTTCTTCATGTCATCGAGAGTCACCTCATGACCATTCAACTCAGTCTGAATTTTCTGTTTAATGAGTAATAATAAGGCAATAATAATTATCTTTAAATAATAATTAACTAAATAACTAAATTATAAATCAAAGATGTTAAGTGTAACTAAAAATATATATATAAATAAAAATATATACAAAATAAATAAAAATCCCTGAGACCCTACACAGGACAAGCGCTTTTGAAGAAAACTGCTAAATTAATGAAATTATGAGATGATATGAATACCTGTGCCTCCTGAGGTATCTGTGCAGCGTCTATGCCATCTGCTATGTAAGCAGTCAAATGTCGGTCAGTGTTATTCAGAGAGTCCTGAATGAGGCGCAAGGTTTTGTCATTCTCCTGGGCCCACTGCAAACTCTTCTCCAGCTGCTGTCGCCTTTGTAGAGCCTGTTTATGACAACAGAAAGCGAAAGACAATCAAAATATGAGAAAATCAAATCAATATACCTAACGTTTCAGCTGCAGCAATATAAGAAGTTCCTACCCTTTGCATTAGTTCATCCCAGCGTGTGTTGTAGTCCTCCACTTTTTTGTGTATGAGCTCATCAAGGACTCTGCCGTCCATAAGGGTCTGGGCTAATTCACGGATCTGGTTGCGGTTATATTCAGGATGCTCTCTAATCATGGTGTCTAAAGACTGGAAGGGAATGGGAAACCACTTTAATACCTTTGATTTAGATGTCATTTGAAAACAGAAAACTTAATAAAAGATGCTTTCCACGGTGATGATGCAAAATAGAATTTTTGATATGACTATTTTATCATCGTAAGTGCATGTATTAGCTCATAGGAAAGAAAAATCACAAACAAGATCTATTTAATATCTCACATTTTCTATCAGGCAACAAACTTGTGCTTGTTCTAGTAGCATTCCTCATTTTTAAAGTCGTTTTGGATAAAAGGTTCTGCTAAGTCAATAAATGTTTTGCTAAAGTCTCCTAATTCTCAGTTTTGTAAAATGTGTGTTACCAAAAGCAGGGGCTTCTCAAACTTTTCTGTCAGTTAAACCCCTTAGATGTAACATATTTACTCGAAATACCCACAAAGTTGTTAATATTTCAATAATTTAACAACAAATTCTCATATTCGTGGTTCTCTGATCTCAATTCACATGGTAGTAAACAAATAAAATATTTAATAATGTTTAGTAAGTGTTTCATTTGTATTTATTATTATTATTTTTGTTATTATAGAGTATACAGGGCGGCACAACTTTGATTAAAATTTGAAATATGATTAGGAAAATAACTGATTTTGAACAGTTGTTATTATTCAGTTTTTTTTTTATTAATTTATTTTAATTTTCAACTTAAATTATAATTTTCAAACATGTTTGTTTCATCAATCCTGCTTGGAAAACACTGCTCTAGTTCTAGTCTCAGATTGCTCTAGTCTCAGTTTCAGAAGAGATCATCAATAATCATCAGAGAAACTTTTGAGACAAAGTGGAATCTCAGATCAGAATGGCTTAGGTCGGTGTCCTGCAATATGAAAGAGTAACCTCTAAACGATAAAATGTTCCTCTGGGACAGAGCGACCTTTCCAAGTCAAACTCTTAGCTAAAATGAAAACGGTGTCATCATTTACTCACACTCGTGTCATTCTAAACCTGTCTGCTCTTATTTTCCAGTAGAACGCAAAAAGAAATGTATTTATACAGCTCTTTTAACATCAACATGTCATGGTGAACACAGGCTGTCAAGCTTTAAAAAGGAGGAACAGAGCATACGACTCAACATTTGTTTCCTTATGTGAAAACCAGACCAAAAAGTATTCTTTTAAAACAACCTCAAGAAACCAATTTTTTTATATGACTGGCTTTTAAGATGCTTTCTCTTTTGGTAAACATTCTTATAATATCTCTGAAGTTCATCTCAAAGACTTTTAGCACTCACAGTCAAAGCTTCTTCTATTTCCTCTACACCTCCTTGAAGGCTTTCGGTTTCATCAAGTTTCTTCTCCAGTAGGTCCATCCAGGCATTCTCCAACTCCAAATAAGAGAGCAGCTCACACCAGCATGCCCACACCTCCTACAACAGCCAACAGAAACGGGTTAGTCAAATATATCACATTGGGCCTGGGTCCTGAGAATTTGATCAAAGGTTAGAAGAACCACATTAGTGGTTTGAACCGAAAGAGCCTGGCGCTGGCTACATCAAAGTCTTGGGTTTGATTCCCAGGGAACACACACACACTGATAAAGTGTAAATCTAAAAAGGACTTTAAGTTGCTTTGGATGAAAGCGTCTGCCAAATGAATAAATGTCAATATACGAGACACTATCTGACTCCCGAGAACAACCCCATCACTGGCACAATATCAAGCTCACCTCTAAAGTCTTGCATTTTCCATCGAGCCGGCTGCACAGTCGCTGGTAGTTAGATGTCAAAACATCCAGTTCTGCCTTTAGGGCATCATGGGCCGCAGGAGGAGCCTTTGAAATGAAATTGGTGACTTTATCCGTCAGTAACTTCACCTTTGTTTCCTTTTGATGGACTTCCTCTTGAGCCCGCTGAGTGGGAGAGAGTAGAGGAGATTATGTGAGCATTCAGATGTTTTAACCAAGGTTAGTGAACATCAGGATTCTCTTAAGCCTCCGTTTGGAAAGTTAAGCTAAGTTTGGCACTGGGACAGAGAGAATACAAGATCCCTGCTACTGACTGTTGAACTTGGCAAGTTAAACAAAAATGTGCCCCATTTACTTCATGAAAAGCACAAAGCAACAGGATCACATAGAGGTGAAAAGCATCTGTGCACTGAGACGGAACCTGTTAGGAAATGAATATATTTCAGTTGTCTGGGTGTCAGTCTTCTGCTATCATAACAACTGTCTGGGGAACTTCTCAAACACTTTGTTCTTTGTACAACATGTTCGTTTTTCTTTTCTTTAAAGTCTGGTGTCTCGGTACTTTCAATCAATGGGCTACAAATTGGTGTCCCCTGACTGCTGTTAAAAGAAATGAAGACACAAATCCCATGTTCTCTAGTGAGATTAGATGTGTTAGATAAGCTATTATCGAACATTAAACTAACATAGCATGAAAAGTATTCAAACAATGTCTACCTCCCTCTTAAAATTTGGATTTTGGCTTGTTCCACCTCAGTGGTCATGATCTTTTGGAGGTATCCCGCATTAGAAATCATATAATAAATGTCATCATTCTGACATCAATCAACTTATATTGAATTATTTGTAGAACTAAAATATTTTAATACTTTAATTTATTGATAGTTAGTCAGTCCAAAAATCCAACCCTGTAGCCACATGATCAATAAATAAATTATATATATATATATATATATATATATATATATATATATATATATATATATATATATTGCAACTATAATAAATGAAGAACAAATAGAGACAATTCTTTTGTTTCACCTACTCAGCTGTAATGTGTTTTTTTTTTCTTAGGGAAAAAATTTATTTATCTATTTAATAATATCTCAAACTGTTAGGCTGAGTGATTTTTTTATGTTTTAACCAAATTATTTCAAGACAAATTTATTTAAATTAATCATTTTAGCTATAACAGTTGTTTTGGCTTTTAATTTTCCATAAAAAAGATCATTGACAATTGACAACTTTTCTAAACAATGACATCTTCCTCTGAAGAAACATGTTTTAAAGACACAAACCTTCAGTTCTTCCACCGCCCTATGAAGCTCCTCAGGTGTCTTGTACTGAAAGTCTCGTTCCAGATACTCTTCCTCTGCCTGAGTGATCCACTCCTGCATTTCCTGCATCTCTTTCCTCAAACTCATCGTCATGTCCAGCCCTCCTTTCAGGGCTGATTTCTTTGCATATGCCTGAGGACCAACAAAAATATTTTGTTTTGTTTTAATGACTACCTGAAAACTGCAAAAAAAAAAAATCTAATAACATTAAAGTTTCACTTAGATACCGCCTAGGTGTGAAAATGGTATGCGTGGGCTTTTAAAAATGACTCAATTGTACCTCACCTCGTAATTAATTAGTATAATGCACCGTAAGCCCATGTGGCCGGTTAATTACCTGTTTGCAAATGAGCTCCCACTGAGCATTGAGCTCATCAAGCATCTTCTGTATTTTGATGGCAAACGGTATCTCAGCTTCCCTCTTCAAGGCCAGTCCCACCTCATTGATGCCATTCAGACTTGGTTGGACGGTGTTGATGTCGTTCACCAGAGCCTGACAAATCAAAGGAGAATGTTTGAAATAGATGGTCTTGGCCATCCTGAAAACCAGGTCATGCCAATGCATTGACCCAATTCTACTAGATAGAAGCGAAGCTATTGCCATTATTGCAGCTAGCTTACCATAGGGCACAAAAATACAGAGATACCATTGAAAAATGTAATTTTGTGTTAAGCTACAGTTTTCATGACTAGTAATATGAAAAATCATTTCCTGCAATTGCTTGAAAAGAGAAGGCAGGGTCTTTACTGAGTCAGGTCCCAATGGGTTTATGCCTTATTCATCCACCGCTGCGGCTATATTAGCAGGTCTCCCAACATATTTTTGCAGATTTCATCTTAATGAGAAACAGCTCTTCTTCTTCCAGACCAATGCTTTAATTTAGGCTACGCTTCGCCTCTGCATAAAAGCACTCTCTTCTGAATTTAAATTTTTGGGCCATGTTTGTGAAACACAATGATGAGTTTCTGGATCACGGTTGTTATTTTAGCACATCTTGCTCTAGGTCAGTATAGCATCAAGAGCTCTATTCTAGTTTAAACCACAAACATAGTTTTTATTGCTAAATAAATAAAGACTGTCCTCACCGTGCACTGTTCCAACTGTTTCTCCAAAGCCTCTGCATCTCCCAGAGCTGGCCATTCCTCATTCAGGAATACATCCACATCTGCCATCCACTTCTGCAGAGTCTTGGTGTCATTCTACAATGGGATGAAATAATGGGTTATCTGAAGATGCAGTCACAATCTCTGCTGCAAAAACCCATAGAAATTTTACAAAAATATCAATAATATTAACATAAAACTAACAAATCACACATATTCCTTTACAATAATTTTAGATATTAAAGGGTTACTCCACCCCAAAATCAAAAATTTAGTCATTAATCACTTACACCCATGTGGTTCCAAACCCGTAAAAGCTTTTTTTTTTTTTTCTTCAGAACACAATTTAAGATATTTTGGATTAAAACCTGGAGGCTTGTGATTATCCCATTAACTGGCAAGTAAATTGCACTGTCAAGGTCAAGAAAAGTATGAAAGACATCATCAGAATAGTCCAAGTATAGCCGAAATCACAGTACAATCATTATTTTAATCTTATGTGTATGTGATTTCATTAGACAATGTCGTGAATAGGCTTTTAGTGCAGAAATTAACATCTTTGAGAGCTGGTTATGTAGTCTTAATGGACCGCGTTTCAGTCATTATAATATTAATTCCGTTGTCGAAAAACAGAAACATTAAAATATAATAATAAAAAACTTTTATTGAGAATTTTAGCTGCCTTAAAATGCAGTACTTGAGCACAGAATGGGCAAAATAATATGACGCACTTACGTCATGAATATGCTACTTAGCATATGACGTCATCTAGCGACATTTAGCGACTTTTCAGGCAGGGTTTAGCTACTTTCCATTGAAAGAAGTTGGCAACACTGGTTTCTTTTATTTTGGATGTGAATGGAATGAAACCGCAAATAATCAAACAGTGTTTTAACAAGATTTTAGTGAAAAATTAACAGCATAACAATGTATACAAGTTTGCTGCCATGACAATGCCTAAAATCTTTAAATGACCTTAAAAGTAATGAGAAAAACTTTACAGCTCAAATAATACACGTTTTAATGAAAGAATGAATGGGAAGTGTTTTATAAAATTACAAGCTGCATATTTAAAGGTCTCAATCACTTGCAATGTAAGTGCCTCCGTGTAACCTTGAATTTGCTCTTTTTTAAAGAAAACAAGCGACAAGTTATTACAAGTGACAAATGCTTTTGACTGAGCTTAATTTTTATTGAACCGAGAATCGTCACCTGAGATACTGTATAAAACAGTAACCTTTAAGCAATACATTTCTCTTCTAGGAAGGATGTAGTTCAAAACCTTGTAAGCTTTCAGGTCATAGGCAGCTGACTAAGTGCTGGGACACAGCCAGCATCTTCAGGTTCCCGCATTCCAGTACATTTTACTTGGAAAGCACCCAGCGTGGTGTAGGTGAAGTGTTACTGCTTCTGAGAAACTAGAGCCAGTGTAAATTGAGGAAAAGCCTCATCAGCATATTGTTTCAGTACATGCCTGGAACTGCTGTAATTTGGTCATGTGATCCTGCAGCTTCTGGATATTCTCCTCCAGCTGCTCAGACACACGTCTCCAGCGCACCATCACATTGTCCAGCTCGGTCCGGTACTTCTGACAGATCTCTGGAGGCGCTTTCTGGAACACCTGCTCAGCCATTTTATTGAGGTCATCCATGTCACCCTGATGGTCCTTCTGTGCTGCTTGAATTGCCTGAAAAATGTGCATAAAAAAGTTAATTAAAAAGTACATTTAACAAAAATACTAATAATAGATAAATCTATGAATATTGACTGATTTAAAAAGATATTGATAACTTGTTCCACATGATCTTCCATAGTAAATGTGTCATTTTGGTAAATAAGTTCCATATTTATAATAGCTAATTATCAAATTAAGTGGTACAATCTCCTAGAAACCAAAATCAACCTACTAGAAACCAAAGTAGCACTGATTTATATTTATTTCATTGATACTAAATCTTACCATAAATCCTGTGTAATTATTTGAATTTACGTTCTCATATCCCAGATTAATGTGCATATCACACTTGAAATCCTGTACAATTAAATAATGCTTTCAGCCCCATTTAACACTTTCACTATTAAAATAAACACATTTTAAAACGAATGGAATGGTTTGAATTAATTTAGCATAGTTCTGCAAATTGCATTTAAAAATCAGAACACACACTGCAAATAAAGTCAGTAGATTGTGTCAGTAGTGTCTGGATAGAATTAAACTATTTGTATGTGTAAACACTTCTATTCAAATATTTGGGGTCTTTAATATTTTTAAATGTTTTTTATGTTCACAAAATATGCATTTATTTGATCAAAAATACAGTAAAACTAGTAATACTGTATAATTATTGAATTTTTCTATAAAGTTAAATAATGGTATTGTCCCCCAAAATAAATAATTGAACAGTATATAAATAATTTATATTTATAAATATATTTAATATATAAACATGACATTTTTTCTTAAAAATATACATGCATGTGTATTTATTTATACATAATAAATATACACAGTACACACACACATATTATGTAAACAGAAACCTTTATTTTGGATGTGACTGATAACGATTAATCATTGTCCAGCACAAATGTCTTCTATCAAGTGTTCAAAATACTGAAATATAGCATTGGGCGTATCATTTCTGAATGCTGTGTGTAGACCAATCACAACAGACTGGGGCATCTAAACAATAAGAGCAGAGCAGGCTCACAGAAAGGAAGGTTTTAGAGAGACAGAATCTTAGGACTGCTTCAAACTAATCTTTAAAAAATCGTTGGAAAATGAGGTGATATTAAATGCATCTTTTCAGAAAAGGAAAGCATTGTTTGACCTTGCATGCATGTAAGCCTTAAAAGTTGCATAATGGAGCAGTTTTAATAATGCTGTCAAACGATTAATTGTGATGAATCACATCCAAAATAAGAGTTTTTGTTTATATAAAGTATATGTGTGCGTACTGTGTATATTTCTTATGTGCATATAAATTTCATATATAAACATAACATATTTTTCCTAAATGTATACATGCATGTGTGTATTTGTTTATACATTTATTTATTTTAAATGAGTCTTACGTTTTTCAGTAAAATCTCATACCTTGATGTCTTTGAGCCTCTGCTCCATGACAGGGTACTCAGTCACTGCTGTGGAGGGTATGGCTAGTTTATTTTCACACTGCTGTAGCCAGGCCAGCAGCGCTGCCATCACATCTTTATAACGTGCTGGTGGAAGACTAGACTGGACTAATACAAGAGAAAAGAAAAGGAAACATGTCTGAACACAATCTCCAGCCAGCAGTCCTGCCAGTTTTCCACAAACAATTAAATGTACAAAGTGTAACAAATGTCCCAAACTTTCCTTTGTTTTCAAAAAAAAAAAACAATTAATTATCAAATCATCTGGTTATGTTTCAGCAACTATTCAAAGGTGAAGTACCGTCAGAGTCATTTTTAAATCACATTTCAGCCTTCTGCATAATTCTGAAGATTTTCTCAAATATTTTAATTTAATTAAAATTTAGAACAAGGCCATGAAAGTTACAGATGCTTTTGTAGCATAATAGGATAGAGATGCTCGTTGATTTGAAAGATTTAGGAAAATGCTGCCAGCTCAGAGGCTAACGTTACCCAACCAGACCACACTGCACTCTGAATCCTACATACAAGTGCTGTCATAGTTCAGTATATGAGTGATCCACTTTTAAACTCCCTCAACGTTAACCCAAATAGCATAGCACTAGACACCCCTCACCCAGAACAAGCTGTCTTTCCCTGGCCCTCAGGTCCTCCAGGACGTGGTGGTAGTGCTCTTGGAAGGCAGAGATGTCAGCATCAAAGAGAACAGGCGCCTCTTCTTTCTGCTGCAGCTCCTGAAGTTGCTCATGCAGCTTGTCCACTTGTGGTTGTAGAGCGGAGAGGCGAGCGATCTCATCCTGTGAAAGGTAATAAAGCATTGGGCTTGTAACGTTTCAAGCTAAGTCACATAATGGCACAAATACTGGCAGGAAAATGGCCCCATCTTTTTTGCTCTCAGCCCTTGTCACCTGAAGTGGGAACAAACATGAATATTTAGCACTTATAACTTGACTCATAACTTCAAAATGTCTATACTGATTCACATACAAAGAATATTGTTTTGTTGCAAGGCAAATGTTTTTACAGACTTCACAAATTCAATAAAAACTTCATAAAATCTCATCTTTAGCTTTGAGTATTCTCTTCACACTTCTCCTGTCCTTTAGTAAGTGTATATTAGAGATTATTTATGATATGCTGCATATAAATTACAACTGCAATAAAATAGCTTTAATAAAACTGTATTTTTATTGATCCAATAAAAATAGTAATGTAGTAACTTAAATTACATTGTTCTGTCTGCCACCATATGAGATTCTGTTTCCTTTTTTTCAAAATAGGTTGACTTGAAATATCAAAATGTTTTTTGTAATTGATATATATTATTTTTGTAATTGAAACAGAGAGAGACAGATATGTAAGATATTGTAAATGAACATTTGCAGAGAGAAATACATATATACCACCATTATCACCCATCACCATTTTTCTCAATAAATATATTTCTGAAGGTGCTGTTGACATGAAATTTTCACCAGATGTCGGTAACAACCCAAGTAATCCATACATACATAGAGAACAATACACGCTTGAAGACGCCTACGCCCATTCCTCCACACAAACAGTCTTCAAACCTTGAAGGTTCTGTGGGCTTCTTCTATGAACTTCAATCTTTGGTTCTTTCCATAGATTTTCTATTGGATTCAAGTCAGGTGATTGGCTGGGCCATTCCAACAGCTGAAACTAAATGGGGGTTTCCTTGGCTGTGTGTTTGGATCATTGTCTTGCTTGAATTTCCATCCTTGTTTCATCTTCATCATTCTGGTAGATGGCAGCAGATTTTTAACAAAAAAATGTTCCATTCAACCTTCATTCAAACATATGAATTTTGCCAGTGCCACACCAGGATGTTTTGGGGTGATGTGCAGTGCCATTTGACCTCCAAACATGGTGTGTATTATGGCAGTATTTCGCAGGTTTGTGTAAATGTTGTGCAGCAAACTTTAGACGAGCTTCAACAGGCTTTTTCTTCAGCAATAGAGCTTTGCGTGGTGAGCGTGCAGGCCACGGCGGTTGAATGCATTACTTATTGTTTTCTTTGAGACAATTGTATCTGCTAATTCAAGGTCTTTCTGAAGCTCTCTACAAGTGATCCTTGGCTCTTGGACAACTCTTCTGATAACCATTTTCACTCCTCTGTCAGAAATCTTGCGAAAAGCACCTGGTCCTGGCCGGTTTATAGTGAAATGATGTTCTTTCCACTTCTGGATTATAGAAGTATAGAAATCCTTCTTTAACAAATGCAATCAGGATGATTTTGCAACAAGGAATAAGGTTGCAATAAGGTTGTGAAGGTCTTGAGAAACCTCTTTGCTTTTACCCACCATGAAAGGTTTCTTGTTTGACAAATTGGTCATGAGACACCCTTGTATAGGTGATCAGTTGGGACTGAACCAACTTATATTAATTTCCACTGACATTTTGGATTTCTTTCTAATTACTGATAGATTTCTGCGGGTGTCTTGGCTTTCCATGCCTTTTTGCAGCTTTCTTTCTCCATGTGTTCAATAGGTTTTCCCTGTGTCATTTCACTTTATTACACATAATTTAATTTCTGAACTTATTTGTTTTGCGCTCTTTGTATGTATGAATTAATTGGATTGTTACCAAACATCTATATATATATATATATATATATATATATATATATATATATATATATATATATATATATATAAAACAAAATTATAAACGCAACACCTTTTTTTGCTCCCATTTTTCATGAGCTGAACTCAAAGATCTAAGACTTTTTCCATGTACACAAAAGGCCTATTTCTCTCAAATATTATTCAAAAATCTGTCTAAATCTGTGTTAGTGAGCGCTTCTCCTTCACTGAGATAATCCATCATCTTCACAGGTGTGCCATATCAAGATGCTGATTAGACAGCATGATTATTGCACAGGTGTTTTTTCCACTGGCCATAATAAAAGGCCAGTCTAAAACCAGTCTGTATCTGGTGTGACCACCATTTGCCTCACACAGTGAAAAACCTCTCCTTCACATAGAGTTGATCAGGTTTGTTGATTGTTGCATATGGAATGTTGGTTCACTCCTCTTCAATGGCTGTGCGAAGTTGCTGGATATTGGCAGAAACTGGAAAACACTGTCGTATTCTCTGATCCAGAGCATCCCAAACCTGCTCAGTGGGTGGCTCCGTGTCCAGTGAGTATGCTGGCCATGCAAGAACTGGGATGTTTTCAGCTTCCAGGAATTGTGTACAGATCCTTGCAACATGGGGCCGTGCATTATCATGCAGGAACATGAGGTGATGGTTGTGGATGAATGGCACAACAATGGGCCTCAGGATCTCGTCACGGTATCTCTGTGCATTCAAAATGCCATCAATAAAATGCACCTGTTTTCATTGTCCACAATATACGCCTGTCCATACCATAACCCCACTGCCACCATGGGCCACTCAATCCACATCATTGACATAAGCAAACCGCTCACCCACACAACGCCATACACGCTGTCTGACATCTGCTCTGTACAGTGAAATCTAGGATTCATCCATGAAGAGATCACCTCTCCAAAGTGCCAGACGCCATCGAATGTGAGCATTTGCCCACTCAAGTCGGTTACAATGACGAACTGCAGTGAGGTCAAGACCCCGATGAGGACGACAAGCTTCCCTGAGATATATATATATATATATATATATATATATATATATATATATATATATACACACACACACACACACACACACATACACACACACAGCATATAGTATATATTGACATATATTGTACTTAAATTACTCTTTCTGCAAATATTGATATACAATAATAATTTAATTGATAACTATTAATATAATTATATTCATTAATATGCTTATTTGGGTATACTGAGGGTTAGCGTCAGTCTTCATATATGTGCATGTGATGCATTAAATTAGTAAACCTGGGGCACAGTAAGATAAAGAATGGGTTAATCACATCAAATGATGAAATTATCACAGACACTCAAGGTCTTTAGGGAGACATGTCTCTTCTGAAAGATATATTACAGAAACAAGGATCTGGTAAAGAGACAGAAGCGAGAAAGACATTCATATAGCAAGCTGTCAGGTACAGATATACTCAAGGATAAAAGAGGTAAGAACAGATGAACAAAGAAAGACTTTAAACCTGCAGAGCTTTGATCACTCAAAACTTTTTTAATCACACAACTTGTCTCTGTGCCTGTTATATCATATTCATTAATCTAACAGGCCACGTCTACCCCACATAACATAGTCCACAGCCATCAGACGGTGGAAATGTGTTCCTTTTTCAATTAAATCACCCAATATAAGTACCATCATCAGAGCTAAATCACATAAAAATCTAACTGCAGATAAAATTCACCAGCCAGGCCAGCCTTAGTCGCCGTCAAAGGGGTCATTTGAAGAGAAATTGATTTTCCTTGATCTTTTGACATGAAAGATAGAATTACTCCAGAATGTTTTGTGAACCTGTCAAAATGCAATGAAAAAAGAAAAGTGGCAACTATATTGCACCTGTCAGCAAAACCCAGAAACCATAACTAAGAATTTTACCATCTCATGCACTTATTTTTTAATAAAAACAAAACAAAAAACAAAAATTACGCCTTTTCAGAATAATCTACAAGAATAACTTGTTAAAGTAAAAAATGTAGCTAGTTAACAATAATTTCCGATAAATAATTTATAAAATTAAATTAATTTATAAAATCAAAATTGAACATTTGCTGAAAGCTTACTCAACCTCAGGTCATCCAAGATGTAGATGAGTTTTATTTAGAAGCAACTTACATTACTTGCTTACCCATGGATCCTCTGCAGTGAATGGGTGCCGTCAGAATGAGCGTTCAAACAGCTGATAAAAACAATAATGCATAAGTAATCCACACAACTTTAGTCGATCAAAAAACATCTTGTGAAGTGAAAAGCTGTGTGTTTGTAGGAAACAAATCAATCATTAGGGACCCTATTTTAACTATCTAAACGCAAAGTGTAAAGCGCAGAGCACAGGTGCCCAAATCCACTTATGCTATTTTAACAATGGAAAAACGGTCCATTTTTGGAATGGGTTGTCCCTATTCTCCTAATGAGTAATGGGTGTAACGTTCAATACACAAATCAGAGTGTCATCTCCCATTCCCTTTAGGGGTGAGATGCGCTCGCGCCTTGTTTGATCGCTATTTACATGGCGGAATATGTTGGTGGAAAAGCTGAATGCTTCTCAAGCGAAGAAACCGATTTGTGAAAAGATCATCTACGGGACAAGCAGGAATCCACCAAAGCTCCGCGCGATGAGTCAGTTAATATATATGTGTGTGTGTTGACACAATTGTTCAATTAATTACAATTGTTTTTTATATTTGACCTGTTTGTGTGATGCGCATCCCTGTGTGTAATAAGAAATTCAGCGCGCACTGTGGACCCGCCCAGAGGCGCATTTTCTACCAATGTGCTCTTTAAATAACAAAAAAATATTACACCATTGACTTTAGACTTTAGACCAGGTTTGAGTTGGTCTATGGCGCAGTCTATTTTCAGCTCCTTAAAATAGCATTGCGGCCAGCAATGCGCCTGAACACACCTCTTTTTTAGACCAGCATGCCAATAGGCGCATAAATGGGCGCAAATGCATTTGCTAATTAAACAACGTGGCGCTGGATGGGAAAATGTGAACGGCGCCGGACTGAAACTACCAAACACACTTGCTACGCCTTGCGTCGCATTGCGCCAGGTCTATTATAGGGCCCCAAGTCTTTTTAACTTTAAACCGTTGCTTCCAGCTAAAAATACAAGTCCTTAATCATAAAATTGCCTTCTCCAAAAAAATTGTCTTTTCTGAATCAGGAGAAAAATATGCACAGATCAAGCACCGTTTACAAGTCAAAGCATTATACAGTAGTTGATTTTTGACAGAAGCAAAGATTTTTTTCTTTCTTTTTCTCCCCAAACACAGCTTTTCACTTTACAAGACATTAATTGTTAGAATAATGTGAATTAGATGTTTATTTGTTTCCCCAGCTGTTTAAACTCTCATTCTGATGGCAAGTGATATAATACTAAATTTCTCCAATCTATTCTGAAGTAACAAACTCATCTACATCTTATATGGTCAAAGGGTGAGTAGATTTTATATTGTATATTACATTATTTATTATTTATGATTTACTGCTATTTTCTGGGGTTGTAGTTGTTGTGGATAAAAAATAAATAAATAAAATAAAACACCTTCAGAGACCTTGTTAAAAATATCAACTCATTTCTAATCTTTTTCTAATCTCGGGAACCTTTGGAAGGACATGCATATAAGGTCATCTTAAAGTTATAAAGCATCTAAAAGTTATAGTATGTTTTCAAGTAAATCAAGCTCTTTTATCTCAAAAGATCAAGAACATTTTTTTAAGGTTATTTGTCTTGTTGGGGATGATAAAAAGTCCTGCATGAATGCATCATAGTTTTTTTGTTTAGTTTTTTTTTTTTTTTTTTTTTTTTTGCATGAGATCAGATGAACACATGCAGTGGGTAAAGGGCATTACCTGGCCAGACACAGGAAAAGACAGACTTTGCCCTGTATATGGACACAGAACAGACACACATTGAAACACAAATCCACAAAGGAACAAGACCCCATGCACGAGGACAGACACTGGTGGTTACCCTGCAACGCTCCAGCTGAATCCTCAGAGGCTCTGGCTCGCATGCGGGCGGCGACTGCACCTTCAGCCAGTTCTCAGCGGTTCCCACAGCCTGCTCCAATTGCTGGAAGAGATTGTAAAAAGCCTGGACTTTGGTCTGGTAGGCCAACCACGCCAGCCTTTCGGCCAGGAGATCGCAGAAGTCGACCCATCGAGCACGTAACTGCTGAGCCGCCTGCTGGATGTCCTCAGAATTCTGACCATCTTTAGAAAAAGATCCATTAGGACAAATGAGACTCATGCATATTGAAACAGCATTTGAGGCAATTAAGCTGGCAAAGGCTTTAGACTTCCAAAATAGCTGGGAAACGTCCCATCGATGCACATCTCTATCTATTATTAATAAAGCTGACATTATGCAGGATTTTATTACTTTAATTAGCAGCAAAATGCAGCTTATTACTTTCCAAATAAGATGGGGGATATTTGTGTGAGACAACAAGGGCAAGTTTTGAAATATGCGAGACTGATTGAAAATCAAGGGGCGTTTACAAGACTTTTGAACAGAAATGAATGTGCATATGAAAATAATCACTTAGAATTCATGTATACCGCTAGTGAGCTGATCCACCAAAGCCTGGGCTGAACGAGTGGCTTCTTGTAACTTCCTGAACTTTTCTGCTTTTTCCCTGTCAATTGCCTCAAAAAAGATTGAAAGATGCACACCGTAAACACTAATGAAATGCATTTTATAAAGCATTAACATGTTCTAAGAATTGAGGTTACACTTTGCATAAATTAAATATAACAATTAAAAATATATAAATTAATGTATATATATATTATTAAAGTTCAAAACTTTCTAAAGTCTAATATACATAATATCCATAAAACATGTTAATGTAGCCATACCAGCACTTTCTCGTAGAGGTCTGCCACACTGCCTTCCTTACGGGAGACTGAGAACTCTGGATTTTGCAAAACAGCCTCTGACCGAGTCATAAAACTGTGAATTTCAGTGAAGTCCACATCAAATCTGCAGGGAAATTGATGAGATAACAGCAAAACTAATTAATTATTCTTGCTTGTTTGTTAGTCATTTGAATATTGCTGGGACTCAGGCATCGATTAGCATTTTCCCCTCACCGGAGGCTTTGTTTTTCACCATCATTTCTAAACTCAAAAGTGATGTTTAACCCATGTAGCTTCATCAGTATCTCTGTCCTGTTTTATAACAAATATGTTGTTTGTAATACAACAAAAAATTCCCTTGAGAAATAAACAATTTAAAATAAGGTAAATTTCACTTTTGTGTTATGTTAAAAAGTGGTGATAATCTTTGGTCAAGAATTACATGTATTACTTAAACTATTACCTTAATTCAAAATTTGGAAAATGGATGGATAGATGAATGGATAAATAAATATTTAATCAAAATTACACCATGTCTACACCTGACACAACAAATTTCATGTTGCGCCGCAACAGCTAAAGTCTGTTTACACTGGACATGACAAAGCGACCATTGCAAATCATTTGAACTTTGTGTCTGTACATCATAAATAGAACGAGGCAGCAGTTTACTGTTTGAGATTTGTTTTTGGCGCGTCGCACAACGCTGCTATCTTCCAGTGTAGACACAGTTGACTTACAGTTCGGCTTTAACACCATCTACACACTAGCTAGTGTACTGATAAATTGGATATTAATAGAATATACAAGCCCTTCAATATACTCAATCACAACTTTCTGTTTTAATTGGAAAGACATCAACACAGGAAAAAAAATGTGAAAGCATAAATATCATAAAATTGATTTCATTTGTATTTTCTAACAATTAATTTTACAATCTATTTCAACAATCTTAAAATAGAGCTTGCAATTTAAGATAAAAAGTATTGAACGCTGTCATTAATAACAGATAAAAAGCACACACACACACACACACAAAAGCAAAAGCTTTTGATGATAAAAAATGGTCCTCCACATTTAGTGACCTGTGACAAAACTGAGGTGTATAAGCTCACCTTTTCCTCAGTTCTGAATCAGCGACGATCTGTCGCTTCTTCTGAGGTGGAGGGGTAGACATGCCCTCCTTAGTATGCTTCACCATCTTTTTCTGGTTCGTGGTCACCTTGGTGACAGTTGCCATGGTTGTATGCGTAAGCTCCGACTGGGATGTGGTGACAATAGTTGAAAACTAAGAGATGAGGACAAAAGTTGTAAGACACGCGTATATGTACGGAAGTCCGGTTCTCAAGTGCATATGAAAGACAGAGTTAGATACAGTGAGAGTGCTTTATTTATTCTGAGTGATTGCACGGCCATGCAGGAAGCCATATCAAATTCTGAGAGAAATGGAAATAGATGGAACAGTATTGCGGAATAAGATGAGACACAGTATATGGAATCGCATTAGCATAACCACCTTGGTGCTGGTGAGATGAAGCGACTGTACCAATTTGTCCCAGCGTTGAGCAAACCTTTCCAGCTTTGCCTCTAGTTTCCCAGCGGCCTCTTTGCTCTTAATGTTGGTAAGAAGATCTTGAACGAGGGAGCAAAGCTTGTCCATGGTTTGCCTTTTCAACTCCATGTCTGCTTTTAAAATCTGAGGAACGAAGTTAAGTTCTGAAATCAGGCATGTGATTAGCTAGAGACAAAAAAAGGACGGAAAATCTGGCCACGCCCCAAGCCACACCCCCAGCATATATAAATATATATATATTTTAGCACATTAAAAGATATATCTTATATTGTAAGAATACATACTGTCCTGTAAAAAATAAAAAGTAGCATTTAATAACCATGACAACAATATAATATTATATTATAATAAAGTACAATTAAATATAATAGTAAAATAGATTATAGAATAGTTATTATTACTAAAGTACCTGCCAAAAACTTGGAAACATTAATATTATTAATGATTACGAAATAACTATATTCTGCTCATCAAGGCTGAGTTTATGTAATTAAAAAAAGAAAATCGTAAATATTTTTAAATATTATTACAAATACAATTTTTTTTAAATATATTCTAATATATTACAAAAGGTAATGCTATTCCTGTGATGCAAAGCAGAATTTTCTTCATCACTACTCCAGTTTTTATTGTCACATAATCTTTTAGAAATCATTACAATTTATTTGACTCTGAAGAAACATTAAAGATTATTACCAATGTTGACATTTTTTTGGCTGCTTCATATTTTGTGTGGAATTGGTAATACACTTTATTTTTCAGGATTTTTGGATAAATATAATGTGTAATGAACGGCATTTATTTGCCTTTATCAAATATATTTATTAAATTTATTCATTATTTTAAATGTATTCACTCACTATTGTCACTTTCATGCATGATGAATAAAATTATTAATTTCTCTCTTTTTTTAAATCTTATACAAATGTTTGAGTGGTATCATTGTTTCCAAATATTAAGCAGCAAACTGTTTTTAACATTTATAATAATCAGAAATGTTTCTTGAGCAGCAAATCAGCATATTCAAATGATTTCTGGAGGATTATGTGACACTGAAACTTCTCTCTGTAAACAACAACATATTTATAAACGTTTCTAATGACCGATGTTGCGTTCCCAAATGCAAATAAAATAAAGCAGCTCAAACCAAGCACCGCTAGGACTAACAGTGAATCGAAACTAAACAGTACTGTAACAGCTGACTACATACTGCCTTTTATTTAATTACATCACATCACATCACCTTTGGGAATCTTATGACAAAACTAAGTAATCTCAAATTCTAATCGGCAATCATAAAAAGTCATCAGGTCGAGTAACCAACATACCCCACCCCCTCAAAAAAAAACAAAAAAAAACTTGGATCTATGCAAGTCACCGGGTCGAGTAACACGTTTCCGCGCTGATTCTACTAGCGTTTGGCTCTTTAAATCATTTGAGCGCTTTGGACTGTCCTGCAGATGGCGCCGCACGCTCGTACAGTGCTCTCAGGACCATTCTGTCCATGATGTTTCTTTACGCAATTTATTTAGGTAATTGCTTAAGGCCATTTGCATGATCTCAATCATCATCCAATAACCAACCTTCCCCACAACCTCAAAAAAAAAAAAAAAAAAAAAAAAAACTTGGATCTATGCAAATCCCATGGGTCGCCCACCCCTATGGTTGTCTATGGTCATCACTACACAGAGCCATTGTTAACAGAGAAGCTGCGCAAATCCACGTTCATTTTCAGCGTTTATTTGCGCATCTTCTCAGTTAACAACGGCTCTGTGTAGTAACAGCTGCTCTATGTGAAATCATGCACCTGAGGGAATTTACAGCTGATTAGAGAACCGGCTTTACTGACGAGATGCGCATTAACGATCGGCCGATCGGAGCACCCCTAAACGAAAGTCGTATAAGCTTGAAACGACATGAATGGGAGCAAAATCTAAATTTTTGGTTAGACTATTCCCTCAAAGTCAGCCAACCAATGAGAAGTTTGAAAAACAGAACTACATAATATCTAATGCTGGTTGGGAATTGGGTTTCATCACTAAAAAAGGCCTTATTTCAAACCCATTACAAAGGATTTCAACATAAAACGTCATCCGAAACCCATTGTACTTCTGTAACATGAAAATTTTACATGTCATGCAGCATATTCAACAAGGGGTAAAAATTCAAAGTACTTGATTTTATCCACCAGGACTTGATTGTTAATCATGCAAAGTATGGTTAGCTGAATGCTCCAGTGAGTTTGGATTATGTGTGCCACTTACGGCAAGCTTCCTTAGGTTGGCGGCCACTTCATTTGGGTCATTTGTACCGCTGCTTTGGATAGTCTGCACTAACTCCTCCTTCTGAGTCAGCCAAGAATCAAACAGCAGCTATAAAACAAGCACAGCGGATTAAAGGGAGATTGTGAGATGTGTTCTGCACTGCTGCTTTTCCTGTTTCTTTTGAGCTCTGGTGATGTTATCGCCCTGTCTCTCTTGAGAAAAGAGGTCTTCAAACCATTTATGTTTCCCCAGACATGCTCTCATTATAGTCATTTAACAGGCAGGATTCAAAAGGCATTTTGAGGGCTGCTAAATGCATTGTAAAGGATTCAGTACCTGCTCCTCAGAGAAATGCTGCCAGCACAGCAGGATCTTTTGAAGAAGGATCCAGCGCTCTTCAGTCCATTTGCAGATCGCTGCCCATCGTTCCCCTAGGTTCTGTGTAAGTAAAGCAGAGCAGTTAAGAAAAACCCATTCAAGTTAACAAAACATTATACCACAGTTATTTGGTCCAAACAAGTGGTCAGACCTTAGGGCTGTGGTTATGGTTGTCAGGCCTGTATTTGAGTAGTTTCATTCTATTCTATTTACAGGAGTGGCAACCTCATTCTGTAACCACACTTGGTTGTCTGCTACATTATACAGTGTGAAACTGTGGCCTCTCTGTGGTATAAAAGCTGTTGCCACTTAACTGTGACCCTGGACCACAAAACCAGTCAAAAGTAGCATGGGTATATTTGTAGCAATAGCCAGCAATACATTGTATGGGTCAAAATGATTGATTTTTATTTCATGCCAAAAATCATTATCACCAAATCTTGTCCTATCCCAACAAACCAAACATCACTGAAGGATCACAATTAAGATTTGATGGATAAATCTGTGCCTCAACTGAAATTTTGTTGTGTCAAATGCAGTTTGGACATCTGCATATTTGATATTTACTTTAGTCATTATTGCTAAGCTTATAGGTGAAAGTATCAAATAGAATACAGGCTTGACTTGAGTTGCACGTTCATACTGTACAGACAGTATTCAAGAATCTGTTGTAAATTGATGTGTGAATAGAACTTTTTGAGACTTACACCTCTAGATAAATGTGGATGTTAATCCCAGACATTAACAGCATGGATTTAGCCAGGCATGGTTTGGTTTATTATAGAATATGAATCCTAAAGCCCCGATCATACAGAACACGTTTTTTGCAGTGAGAGGCGCCTTTTTAGAATTGTTTCTTTTTCGAGTCAAATTTTTGCGCTGTTTATGTTCCCCCGGGCGCCTTGCGTTTTAGCTGCCTGCTGCACCTTTGCATTTTTGCAGGAGTGCTCTGAGCGCCTGAAGTTGAGAAAAAGCTACTCTGAGTGGAAAAGCATTCGCGGTTTATTGTCCAATCGAATGAATGGAGAGGTGGGCCTTCCATTGTGGTGACAAAGGTTTACCATTGCTTAGAAATTATTATTATTATTATTAATTAAAAAGACTGCAATGATGGAGGAGAAATTTTCTATGATTGTTTTTTTTTTTTTTTTTTTGTGATAGTTGTAGCATTTTTAGATATAACAGGTCAATCAGCTAATACTGTACTCATTTAACTAATAAATTTTACCTCCGCCCGATGAAGGAACAGAAAATAGGAAATTAAATACACATTAATATTTATAGCATGTTATGTTGTATTATATTTGCCAGGCATATCGGTTTGAGTATTTTCTTAAAATAATTCTTCTTTTTTTATTTCTTTTTTTTTTACTCACAAAGTTCATTTTAATCAAGCACGCACTTCAAAAATACAATAGATCGCTTTAATATATATACATACTTTTTTTTTTGCATTGATATTTCAACATGCATAGTCTACCCAACAGGAAATTAGTCATGTTGAATATTTACTTTTTTTACTTTTTGGTATTTAAGAATATTAAAGTTTTATCTAAAAATGTCTATATTATGTTGCAGTTTACTTAACAGCAAAAAAAATTATTTTAAAGTGCTCACGCTATAATATTTTGATTAGACTGACAGAACAGCTGATTTGGTGGTTGCCTAGCACTGCTTTTTTTTTTTTTTTTTTGGTGAAAGTGCAGTGCATTGCATCTCATGTTTTCAGGCCTAAAAAACACGTTTGGTTTGATCGGGGCCTAACACAACATTTACCTGTAGTTTTTCTTCCAAGGCTGCGGTGGCTCCATCACCACTGTTCTCATCTACTACCACCACCATATGAGTCAGAGAGTTCACTCGCACTTGCTCCAGCTCCAGATCTTCCTGTAAGAGCTGTAGGGACAATTATGTCTTTAGTTATTTGTTTTTTGTTTATCAACAAGCCACAGAAAATTACAGTACATACTTTTTGCTCATCAATTTGTCGCTTTATGTCATCAAGTTCAGGTCCTAAAGGCTGTGCTCCCATTCTTTTAATTCGATTTTCAGTTGTGTCCAGCCAATCAGAGAGCTGCTTTAGCTGCTGGTGCTGCAGGTCCATCAAAACCTCATGAAGCCTATAAATGTTCCAAAACATCAGTTATACGAATGCTGTAAATAGCAAAGGTCTTTCTGTAAAGAGTGACAGGTTTATATTCCTGGCTAAAGGCTTATCGTGCAAACATGTGACCACCTGCTCTGTCTCTCCATACTGGCCACACGCAGATGTTCCCAGCGAGAGTTGAGCAGATTCATCTGTTCCCGCACCTCCCTCTCTTCATCATCAGTCAGCTGCCCTCCAGACAACAACACACTTCCTGCTTTGAGAACCCGGCCCACGCTGCCCTGATGAGACGTTAACTCCACCATGTAGCCCTGGACAGACATAAACAGACATGTATATGATATACATCAGTAAGATTTTTTTTTTTTTTAAGAAAACAATTCAGCGGGAATGCAACAAATTGATCCAAAGTGACAGTAAAGACTTATGCATTATTACAAACGTCCATTTCAAATAATTGCTGTTCTTTTACATTTTCGTTTCTTCAAAGAAAAATGCATCACTGTTTCTACAAAAATATGACTTTCAACATTTATAAGAAATGTTTCTTGAGCACGAAATTAGCATTTTAGAATGACCTCTGAAGGATAATGTGACACTGAAGAGTGGAGAAATTATGTAAAAAATAAATAAATAAATAAATAAAAATTCCACTTTACCATCACAGGAATAAATTACATTTTAAAGTAGCCTATATTAAAGTAGCCTATATTGAATTAGAAATATAAAAAGTCATTAGAAATTAAGAGCAATTATAGAAAATATTTAATAAACCCAAACTTTGGAACAGTAGTAAAATATATATATTTTAAATATATATTTAAAAATGTATTAAACACAGTCTATGTACACTGTAAATTAGGGCTGGGCGATATATCTAACGATATGATCATGCGCATCTAATCAGTAAAGCTGCTTCTGTGATCACTGCTAAAATCGCCGTCACCTGCTTATAATTGGAGTGGCATTTAATAGACAGAGCCGTAGATCGCTGACAAGCTACGCCATATCGCGTTCATTATCGAAGGTGATTCATCTGCGATAATGATCTGTCATCTGATAAATCATCTGCCCAGCCCTACTGTAAATGGCGTTAAACATTGACTACAAAATACAAAATTCTTAAAACCTTCTAAAAAACTGCTTGCTTCCATCACTGCAGATCTATCAACAAATAAATAGTATGCTTATAATATAATATGATAATAAAGACTTTAAAAACTCTTACGTCACTGTTTCTTTGCACTGTCATCTAAAAATCTCTCTTTACATCTGTTTTCATCCTTAACACTTCCCTCACAGAGTTTTTTCACTCATTATATCATGCCATTTCATCTCAGTCATTTAATATCCCCAGATAACTTTTCAATTCACACCCATGCAAGGCTCAGTTTGGTTCTTTGACTCCCAGACCAACCATTCTAAAAGATGTTGGAATATGAAACTGAGGGGAAACACTTATAATTACCATCTGTCACGAATGGAGAAATCAGATTTATTCAGAGACTGTAAACACGGGGGGCATATGAAGATCTGGGTTAATAATAACAGCCCGTAACTTCATGAACAATACATCTTAGTTCCAAAACTTTTAGACAGCATCCTTCACCCTTTGGGTTCTAAGTTATTTTTGAGGAAATTAATCACCTGTCCAAATTTAGAGCCATTCCTATACGTCTCACACAAGTGTAAAACATCAGTCTTATATTGACCAGATGTCAAATACTGAATAAACATATATAGATGTGTCAACTGAAGAGCATTTCTGGGACAATACAGACTTAAATGTAACTTTATATACAAAATCTAAAGTGTATGGGAAGTTGTGATTTTTAGAGCAACATGCAAAATGTGTGAAGAAGAAATACTGTAAAAGGACAGCCTGGACTTATACTTTTCTGTATGGTCTTCAACTTTGGGCAAAGGTTGTATCATAAGAGCTTATGTGGGAATCCAAAACTGCCATATGGCAGCTAAAGCTCAAGAAATCACAACAAATACAGCTAGCCTTCATAGCAATTCCCGGATCACCTCTAAAGGGAATATAGTCTGCTAAAGCTAAAAAGACATGACAACACTGTCTTTGAGCATTCAAATTGCTTTTGCTCTGAACTAGTAACCTAACCCGACAACTGCATATTAGTCCTTCTGAAAAGATGCCTCTTATAAGCTCTGAACTCATAATTGAGACATGATGTGGATTCATGTGATTTTTAGTGCGACTTTAGAAAAAGAGTGCCAATTTCATGTTTTTTTTAACCTCTTTTACCCCTACTGAAGACAGGAAACATGTTTAATGTAGGAAAAAAACTAATTTATAACTTATGCTTATTATTTTTCAATTCAGCAGAAGCACTGCATTATTATGTGTTAATTTGGTTTCAGGGACACAAAATGCTAAACACTAAATAAACTAAACTGCACAGTCAACATTAGCAATTAATTATAACTAGTTAAGCCATAGCTTCCTCATCACACATGATTCACACTTGGAAATTTGGAAGCCTAAAGTTTAGATGATACAAAGAGGTTTCCCAATTTTGCTAAATTATGTTAACTGTTCATGTGCCCATTTCTTTAAAAGGAGCCTTCCAACATATAAAGGCAGAATTTGTGACTAATTAATTAGCAACAGACTTTCCTTCCTTATTGTGGCATAGAGTACTTCAGAGTAAAACGAATTGTTGAAAAAGTAATAAATGTAGGGTTCTTGGTTCTATCAATTGGTTGTCGATTAAATGTAATTTTAATGAAAGTTGGATTTTAAAAGGCAGTCTAAATGACTGGAGGAGTCAGACATATGTCAACAGAAAGATCAAAAAATGACATCTTAAGTGCAAAAAAAATTACAAATTTAACAATCTTGGATGAATGGTTTACAATAAGATCAGAAAACTTTCATTTCATGCCAACTTTTCAACATTTAACTTTTCAACCAAAATCCAGTTAAATATTCTAATAAGTACATAAATCAAACTTTAATCATTATTCTAGTGGTACATTAAAAAAATGAAAATGAATGCCAATTTTTTCAAACAATACATCACCAACTGAGAAAATATGACCTGAGGCCAGCAGAATCATCAACACGCTTATCTACTTTCACCTCAAAAGCTTTAAAACACAAACTAGCAAATTACCTCATGGGTGTGAAACTGCTCTTTGACTTCATCCACAAAAGAGGAGATGGGTGGCTGTAGTTGCAAGCCGTCCTCCGCGGAGAGCAGCCAGGTCAGGACCTCCTCCAGGGCACTCTGGTAGCTTTCCAGCTCATTTAGCCCCTGTGGCAGGGGACTGGGGGACGGTCGCAGTTCATCGGGCTTGTCTGGAGACTGCAAGCACATAGACAAGAGACAAATGGTTTAGATGATGTACAGATTTAAAAATAATAAAAACATCGAGTTTTTTGTCATTAAATCAAGACTTGCCTAAAGAGCATTTGGGCAATGAGGCGGTAGGAGTGGTTGGCTAATCATGGGTACACACGTGCATCGCTAAAGCCCGTAGAGTTTGGCTGTTTCATCCTCAAAAGATGGGTGATCTTTAAAGTTAGCCTTCTAATTTTCTTTCCCATGCTTTGGGAAATACCCTCTGCCCTCCTATGTGCTTTAGTGAATGCACTGGTTGACTGATAATATCAGGGTGTTTTCAGATTGAATTTGAAGATTGTGAGGGGCCTCATGTTGTTGAGTTATTTAGCACAAGGTTTGTTACTGGTGCTTATGGTATTGCTCATATTTCTACAAATTCCTAACCATAAGTATTCGAATCAATGTATAACTTGTCACACAATTTGCGCCGTGGACAATAACTTACACAGCTTGTCGAGAACAGCTTTTTCTAAGCAACCTTCAGCCTACAATTTTCATCCGACCGACCGAGCAAAAGAAAATCCAAAAGACTGACAGTAACGAAGCGATTTGAGTCATATCTTGGGGACCAAAATATCTTTAGGGTGACTAAGCACCTAGAAACTACCCACAACAATATGTTAAAAAACACTCAGAATACTTTCAAAACCACATAACAGAGTTTTGGCAGCCACCCACAACACCCTAGATTTTTATATTCCAGTGTTATTTTAAGTATTAATTATGTGTATTTATATTTTATACACATACATACATTTAGTCGTTCAAATTAAAAAAAAAAAAATTTATTTACATGTTTTTTTTTTTTAGCTTTATTTCAACCTCCAAATGTAAATTCAGTCAAGACCACTTTTGTCAAATGTTAAACTATTATAATAATGATGCATACAATTAGTGTTGGCTGTATGGTTCTGTTCTGGAAAAAGTCAACGTGCCTGTCCATAAAGCCATGCCTGGACAGAGTGAGGAGAGCAGCAAGTCAAACCCCCCTGGGGTAACAGAAATGATCCAGTAATCATGCATACATATACTACAGTTCACAGTTTAACAAGAGTTTGTTGTAAACAGGGCAAAATGCAATGTAATTTACCGTAAAGCTGAAAAATTAAAAATCAATCGCAAACAGATATCAGATTATAATACAGGTTCAAGCTGATTTGGGGATAGAGGGGGAGTTAGATGTGGTGTGATCCAGACTGAATGGGGATTTAAATAGACCGCTGTGATAGGTGTCAAAACTGGATTGGTACATGTCAGACACAGCTGACTGTCAGCTGATGTAAGTTTAACTGATGTGGCCTGCCTGAAGTAAAGCGATGCTCAATTTTTAATGGTTTTAGTTTAAATTAAAAATAACACATGAAAACACTGTTTTCAGAAGCACCACTCACATTTTCTTCTAAGTCAGTCTAGTGTTCCATCAAATATAGACTGGATGTTAAAACAGGATTTTGGTCAAACAGAGTTGCATAATGTAGATAAAAGTATCTCAGGAACACACAATGTCACATATTCAATGTTTGCATTTTTAAATACTACACAATAAAGCAGATTATTACATTTTCCAAAGAAATTGTGAATGGGGCTCAAAATACTATTTTTTTTTTTGTGTGTGTGTTTGTGTTGGGTTGTGATGTGCAGGTGAAAGGTTCCATACTTAAAGTAAAAAAAGCCCACACTCAAGTCTGTGAAACATCCCTCAGGTCCCTTCCTCGTTGCAAATCTATGACAATTTTTTTTTCTCCAGTTTTGCTGTCTGCTAGGGCAATACATTTGGAACAAGCTTTTTTTAAATGTGACAAAAAGTGACCGATATCAGTCTAAGGTTGTTTTACACTAAAAACAAACTCCAATGCCTGGCAATGATATGGAATACCAGCTGTCAACAATGACCAACCTGTGAGGTGAGGAACTTCCTCTGCTGTTCAGGCGTCTTGACGTAGGCAGCTTGAGTGAAGGCATAGCTTTTGAAACGAGGCTTATAGGAAGGAGACGGGCTACGGACACGACTCTGGGCCACACTGACTGTAATCTAAGAGCGGTACAGAAGACAAGAAAGACAAACAAAAAATAGATGGAAATATTGAGGAGAGTTGAGTGATGGAGCAATGAGCTGGATATGGCAGTGAGAAGGACGATGAGGACATGGAATGCAGAGAGGCAAAATTAGATCACAAATTACAAAACATAATTCAATGTCAGCTGGCAAAGTGTGTTGACGAGATAGAGGTGCATTCGACATCCCGAGAACGTCTGAAAACCTTTTTGAAACCAGAGAAGTCTCAGGCTCTCACATTAGACGTATGTGGCGCCAGAGATAATGGGTCCATGCATTACGATTACTGCACACTGTTCAAAACTGTGCGTGTCTATGAGTGTGTGTTGCTCTGACCTGCTGGGAGTAACGCTGTTGGGTTTGAAAGAGGAAGTGCTCCTCCTTGGTTACTGTAGCTCGAGGGAGGGTCTCCACCTCTTGGATGGCCTCCATGCTCACGCCATGGGGCAGCACTTGGAACAGGGAGGTGACGTACATAATGATGGATTTCTTATCTGGAAGAGCTGTAGCAACATCTGCGATGGCGAAAAGATATGCCCATGAGTTAAGCAATGACTTAATTGACTTAATTAATCTAACTGCTAGAGGAGACATATGTGAGATTATTAGAGCCTTAGATGAATGTGACAAGCAGAAGATCCCTGCAAACATCGCTTTGTATTTAAAAGAATGTTGTCTGTGTACTACTAAGTTTAGGATTGCTGCAATTTTTTTTTTACTTGTTTTGAAAGAAATCTCTTATGCTCACCAAGGTTGCATGTATTTGATAATAATTATGAAATATTCATACAATTTAAAATAACTGCTTTCTATTTTAAAATATTTCACATTTTCAGGATCATTACACCAATCTTCAGTGACACACGATCCTTCAGAAATCATTCTAATACGCTAATAAACATTTCTTATTATTATGTACATGAAAGAATTTCTTTCAAAAAAACCCAAACTTTAGAATGACAGAGTTCATATAACTGTTATTTAAATTATATATCTATACATGTTCTTTAAGGAAACATCATGCATATACTGTATGTTAGATTTCTTTTGGATCCGTCCTTAGAGAACCAGTCATAAGTGGTACAAGCTCCATGAGTTAAACCCCCATGGCATAAATTATGTGATGAAACTCTGTTTTAGATGTTAATGTAACAAGACGTTTCCTCCCATCCAAAAACAAAACTAAAAAAGCCCTGTCTGTATTAGTCAGAAAAACTTCAAAGTCTAATGTGAGCGAGAAGAAGAGAGGAGGAGGTCATACCCTCAGGGTCCAACAGTCGGTCGATGCCTAAACTCTTCTCTGCAACGCTAAAGGCATGATCCAGTCTCTCAATGGCATTATCCTGTTGCTCCACCACACTCCAGTTAAACAGCTCCGGCCTGGCAAAAAAGACAAAGCAGATGATGTCATTAATATAGGACAGTTAACAACTTAAATTATTTATCTGTGCACATGCTTGAAATAGCTAAAAGCAGATCGAAACAGCTGGTTCATTACCCAAATGGACTACACAGAAAAACAAAAAAACAATAAGCCATAATCAGCTTCAAAAATTGCTTTAGGCCAAGCCAGTATCCAACCATGCAGTTTATGACCAATGAATACAAGACATTCATTTTCAATTTCATTAGTCATGAAACCAACGAATTCTGTGATTTTCAAAAAAGCAGCCAAAAATAACAGCCCCACACACCTGTGGCTGTGAATGAGAGCATTGAAGGCAAAACCATCGGCCCAGCTGCTGTTGAAGTTGACCACATTGAGGTCCTTGTAGTTTTTAGTAGACTGCCTGACCCAACTTAACAGAATCTTTTCACTGTTTGTCTGCTGAAGGTCTGCCATGACATCTTTCATCACATCCTTAACCTGTGTGACAAAGGACAGGATATATACACATTTATCAGAACGGTGACCTCATAAAGAAGCTAATATTAACTGACAGATTTTATGATTAGAATTTTATTAACAGTATAAGCACAACAAAAATAAGGGATAGCACTCAGTACATGGTACATATGTTATATGTAGAAGGGTAATATCCTGGTTGTATGTGAACCAAGGTAATACCATGGGATTCTTTTAAATGCCTGCTCATTAACAATGTTTAAAACAGTTTTTCAGGTTAATATTTTTTTTTTCAGGATTATTTGCTAAATAGAATGTTCAAGAGAACAGACTTTATATAAAATAAAAATATTTCCAATATCATAGATGTCTTCACAGTCACATTTGATCAATGTAATGAATCCTTGCTGAATAAAAATATTAATTTATTTTTAAATAAATCTAAATGCCCCCACCATTTTATAACAGTGTTTAAAGATTTCCATTATGTAGCATTATATTAACACCATGGCAAACTTAAAAATATCTTGGAGTATGATCATTTCCATGGAAAATGAATATGATAGTTATTTTTGAATGAATCTCAATGCAGAAACTACTGACTGAGTCTTAAATGGCCTTATTCCTTTAACCACCGCCAACACAAGCTGAAAGAAGATGACATCAGTAGCCCTGAACATAAACCACAGTAGGGCCCCCCTTATCAGATGAGCAGAAAAAACAGAGAGGAAACGAGTTCTGGTAAAGATAAGCACATGACAGTCCACTACAAATGTGCTACATATAAAACCTTTGATAGAATAACATAATGGATGATAAAGGTCCTTTAGTGCTCTACTGTCCTTGAAGGTAAACCAGAAAGATTGTGGGTCTGATTTCACTGTATTGAACTCTCATACCTGCCAGTGGAGAATGATGCTCCAGATCAGCCCCAGGGTCAGTTTATGATTCCCATCTACAATGTCAGCTCCTCCGATGTTCACCAGCTCTACCTAGAAATGGAGCAGATGGGAAGGTACTCTAAGATCCTTCATTCCACATAATACGACCTGGAATATGTATTAAAGGGATTCTCCACCCCAAAATGAAAATGTTGTCATCGATCACTTACCCCCATGTCAATCCAAACTCGTAAAAAACTTTGTTCGTCTTTAGAACACAATTTAGAATATTTTGGATGAAAGCCGGGAGGCTTATGACTGTCCCATAGACTGCAGAGAACATTACAGTGTCTAGGTCCAGAAAAGTATGAAAAGCATTGTCAGAACATTCAACCTGCCATCAGTGGTTCAACCATAACATTATTAAGCGAATAAAACAAATATAATGACTTAATTCAACAATGTGTCTCCTCTGTGTCACTCCACATCAGCATAGCACCATTTTGGCGAATCTGAGCTGTACGTGGACAGCGTATGCTCTTCTGTGTCAGCCGTGACACAGCGGCTGACACAAACCAAACTTTCAAAGCAAAGTGTACAAATACATAGAAAACGTATCCTTGTGGTGCGGCTGACACAAAAGAGCATGTGCTGCCTGCATACAGCTCAGATTTGCCAAAATGGTGCTACGCTTTTGTCTTGTCTTAAGAGTTTTCTCGTTGCTTCATAATGTTACGGTTGAACCACACAGTCTATGGGACAGTCACGAGCCTCCTGGTTTTCTTCCAAAATATCTTAAATTGTGTTCGGAAGATGAACAAAGCTTTTACGGGTTTGGAACGAGGTAAGTGATTAATAACAACATTTTCATTTTGGGGTGGAGTATCCCTTTTAAGACAGTAAACAGGGTCAGTTTTGATTATATGCTGACTTTAAACAAGATACAAATTATCAGCAGATATCAGCATTTGGTTCTTCATACACACATTCACACATTCAAGCTGTCTGGTTGTTTCACTACATTTTATCAAGCATAAAATGCTTTTATGTCGGTGAAATGGATAAGTACCATTACCTTATCAAATTGAAATTTTGTCTTGCATTTATTAAAAAAGCTCAAACGAAACATTGAAATTCCAAAAGCTGTGAACGGTAAAACAGCCAGTTGAACCAATTAACTCACATTGTTCTTCTGAAGGATCTGCAGGGCCCTGTTAACATTGTTGAGGGAGTGCACTCGAGTGAAACCACGTTCTTTAACCTGCAAATGGGGAATATACTGAATCAGAACTGAACTCTGAGCATCCATTGCAAATTAATTCAACCGTTTATGCACCCAGCCTTGTCCAAACACTTTGAAACCAGGATCCTTGATAAAAATAGAACAATGAAAAGCATCTCAGAGCCAATTAAAGGGATAGTTCACCCCCCAAAAAAATTCTGTCACCCTAATGAAAGGGTGGTCGTTATGACTAAAAACAGCCATTAATATGGTAACAGTACATGCATGCACATAAATCGGCTGTTAATTTAACCACAAAATGTTATATCTATCTATCTATACAAAAAAAAATCAATTTGGTTTTAATAGAGACAACTTAAGAGTAGCATCACTTTTTCTCTCGTGAACATGCCATGGGATATAACAGGAGTGCAAATATAACATTTTCATTCAGTAATAAAATAAAATACATTTTGGTTTGTGAAATAGACCAAAGTGATTGAAGATTACTGGGGTCTCGAAGCTTCAGATTTCAAATCTTTATTATGTGGCGGTTAAGAGGAAAGCAGCTTCTATTATTACAGATTGTACACATCCTCTTTATGATGCTTTTCAGCTACTTCCATCAGGTTGCCGGTTTAGAACTCCTTTGGCTAGGAAGAAGGCTTACAGGAATTATTTTGTGCCCAATGCAGTAACTATTTTAAACAAGGTTAAGTTATTGTGTGTGGGTTGTTTTTTAATCGTAAAATGTTTGTTTTACAATGAACTGTGTATTTTGGATTGTATGTATGTATTGTTATGTTGTATTGTATGTGAGCCTTTTAACCGAAGAAAAATTTATATTATTGACAAAGATTCTCTGAACTGGACATTGAACACTGAAATATATACATATACAACATTTTGGGGTTAAAATAACAGCCAATTTATGTACTGGTGCTTGTGCATATATTTTGGTCTGTTTCTTTTTCAAAACTATCGTTTGAATATATTGCATGAGATGTCTTTACAAATGTTTTGATATTTTTCTAATGTTTTATTTATTTATTTATTTTTATCTATTATGAAATCTTTATTCAGCATTCATTATAATTGTTTTGAAAACAGTACTTCCACTATATCCTCAAATTTGACTTTTGTATTCATGAGTAAATTATGATTTTGGGGAGAACTATTCCTGTAATGGCTTATTTTGTAATATGTAATATTTTTTTCTTTTTTTAAAGTTATTTTTCTGGGCTTTTTATGCCTTTTATTGTGATAGGACAGTAGAGAGGTGACAGAAAAGTACTGGAAGGAAAGAGGGGAGCAGGATCGGCAAAGGACCTTGAGACGAGAATCAAACTCGGGCCACCGTGAGCAAGGTTACGCTATATTTCGACACACTTACTACGAGGCTACTGGCATCTACGTAATGTCCATCAAATTTAAAGATGGACCTACTATTTCATGGCCAACCAGACCCTCCAGGAGTTCAAGAAGACGTCTGCCATCACACAGATCCGTGAAGAGGTCCTCAATAGGGGGTCTTCTTGTCTGGAGAATAAACAGAACTCCTTATTAAGTCCTTCAGTCCTTCATACACAGCACTGGACTATATGAAGTCTTCCCGGTATTTAAAAGTGGAGAATTTGAGGGTGTATATTATCAAATCTAAATATAAATGACATGATGAGACCTTTCGTTTCGGAAGTTCTTTGAAACAAAAACAAAAATACATTCTGTAAGTTTTTGTCCCCACAAGCTCTGCCTCTGAAGCAACCACTTCTCTCTCAGGTGGAAGGACAAAGACCTGAGGTCCTTCCTCTGTTAACACACTGTAAAAGGATGCTAACAGTTACAAAGAGAACGCAGAAACCTCTGTTTTGAAACACCCAGAACACCTAGAGTACAAAACATCAAACAATCGGATCTAAAGCAAACATTCAAACATTCACACTCAAATCCTGACACGGATAAGGGTTAGTGATCAGAATTTGAGCGAGTGTCAATCTTAACATTTAACCTCAAGATCAAGACTATGTGCAAGTCTGAATCTTAACTTTTAACCTTGATATCAAGCCTCTCTACCTTACATCTCATCCACCCACCATGTAGTAGGTGGATGAATAGCAACATTTCAGTTTGTATACCTACAACATGCAATTCCAGGATGCAACAACAGAAATCCATGAAGATTTCTCTGAAAATCGCAGTTCAAAGACTGTCTTAATTGGTTAATCAAAACCAGTCTAATCAAAAAATGTCTTGCATGATTAAACATTTTTTATCTGAAATTAAAAGGATAGTTCATCCAAAAATGTACATTCTGCCATCATTTTCGGTTCCCAACATTCTTCAAAATATCTTTTTTTTGTATTCAGCAGGAGACAGGGTTTGGAACAACTTGTGGGCGATGTAAATGATGGCAGACTTTTCATTTTTGGGTGATTCAGTGTTATTACCTCAACACACGATTAAAAAAAAAAAAATACTAAAGTCGCATTACCTTAGCAAACTGTGAGTTTATCCATTTTGTGAAGGTTTTCTTTTGAACGTCTTCTCTTTCATCTGAAAATGTGAGAGAACACGGTCAATACTGTCCAGTTAAGGTTCAATTATTAAAATATCATTTCAAACAAAGAAACCTGATATCAAACAAATCGTAGTCATTTAATACCTTATGAAATGTAAAGCTTTACAGTTAAATGACATCATATTTCAAGATACTATAAGTGATTAAAGCAGCTAATTGCAAATAAGAAGTCCACAGTGATCAATGGGACGTATTCACTCTGTTGTGGCATTTGATATAAGGAAGGTTAAATACAAAGAGACTATGAGCAAAAATCCCCTGAAAGACCTGAGAATGGTTTGAGGGTATATACAGATCAATGGTCAGCTGGCATTCAAAAGAAGATTACTTCTGAGAGACCGAGGGTGTAGATCAGGCAAGCTTTACAAACACAATGACTGAGCGGGGTGAAAAATTGATCATAAAAGCCAAAGAACCTGCTTAAAAATTTCTATTCATACTAAATTGCAAACAAGCAATGGAAGTTGTTTATTTGTAAAAGTCCTCTTTTTGGTTACCTCACTTAGAGCCGCCAATAAAGACTACTGTTGACAAAATGCCAGAAAGCCACTGTTTGTATTCGTAAACAGAGTGAAAGAAATGTCGGGTGTTTGGAACATTAAAAATCAATCAGTACAAAGAACATTTAGCTTTCATATCACATTAAAAGCTTGTGTTGTTCCCCGCTCTAATATTCTCCAATTGCTTTGATTCAGATCTCTGTGAGTTTGAGATTGATTACAAAAGCGTAATTCTTATCTGGGGCCCTGATGATATTAAAGCGAGAGTTCACGCCTATAATGAAAACTCTCTCATCTCATCTTCGCATGGAGCACAAAAGGAGTTATCTAGCAAAGGCGGTCCTTGCTCTTCATCCACATTTTAGTGGAAAAGAACTGCTTGGAGCTTCTGCAAAATATCACATTTTGCGCTCCTCTGAAGATCTCTTAAGAATCTTTCAGAACAGTCATGGAATCGTTAAGAAAGACTAAGTATTGTTTTGATTTTTCCTTGTACACAAAAAGCACTGGGTGGTGAATCACAAGCTTTCCAGAGTCAGCGTGGATGACAGCGTTTTCATGCATAATTGATTTTTAAGCTTCCAGTTGTTTTTGCCACCATCGCAATAATCATCATGAAATGGGTAGTTTCAGTTCATTGTTCCCATTGGTCAGCCTACACTTCAGCTGACTGTATAATCACAGTAGCATGGCTCAGATTTGTTTCAAGCCTGACTGCACCATGCCATGCTTATAATCGCAATAACACACATTCTCACACGGTTTTGCTGTAATAATATGACAGAAGAGTAAACGCACTGAAAAAGATTCAATCAGTTTTATTTATTTATTAATTAATTTTTTCTTGCCACAGAATAAAAAAGGTCATTGTGACTTTTTATCTGACAAATCAGACTTTTTTTCCTACCATTCTGTGATGTTTTCTCAGAATTGTGAGAATATAAAATAGTAATTCTGAGAAAAAAAGACAGAATTGCAAGATATAAACCCACAATTGTAAGAGAAAGAGAGAGAGAGAGAGAAAAATGCAATCTGTAAACCAGGTAAATTGTTTTTTCCCCCCAATTCTGACTTATTTTCACAGAATTCTGAGTTTACATCTTGCAATCCTATTTTTATTGTTTCCACCACAAAATAAAAATAATAAAGGTAATTCCATCTTATCTGACAATTCTGATTTATTTTTTTCCTCACAATTGCCAGATTTTATCTCACAATTTTGACTTTCCTTTTCAGAACTACACCTTTTACCTCTCACAATTCTCAGAATAACTAGAAAAAGTCCAAATTGGTAGATAAAAAGGTCAATAGTTTCTGCTATCCCATGCAGATCACTTTTTTGGTTCCTGATGGCCATTCCATTTCCATTTATCATATCTGAGGCTCATTTGAGATCTTTGCAGAGAATGGTGACTTGTGAAGAACACTGCAAAAAGCACCAATTATGAGCTATTCTTATCCTGGATCAATAATTTCTGGAGCAAATCAGATATCTCTTAATGTTCCATAATGCCAAAAGTCATTCCTTCACTTGATTACCACAATCCGCTTCAATTAGACTGTCAACCCCCTTGACGAACTGTGCAGAATACAGCAGCTCCACACAAAGGAAAAGCTGATTACTCAAAGTCTTTTGCTGCAAAGGAAACCTTCACATTATCTTACAGTATTATTGATATTGATCTGCAAAGCTCTAAATTAGCTTCTTTTAAAAGCTCAGGATTTGACAGGGAAATTATATTTCTGCCTTCTTCAGGTTTGGAAACACAACAGGGTAGACGACATCCCATAGTGTCCCTTCACAAACTGAATATTGAATACCTAAACTCTAAGACATAATTCATTACCACATTAATATGCTGCAATTCTAGTTGGTCTGATAGATCATTTGCTATTAAATAAAAAATAATATGCACCATAAAAGTGAAAACACAAACATTTAAATTCTGTTATTATGTACTCACCCTTCCAAAAGTGCATGTCTTTCTTTTTAACACTAAAGCAAAAAGTCTGAGCTGTTTTCTTCCATACTTTGGAAGTGAATCACGATCAGGTGCTGTCAAGCACCAAAAATTATCACCATAAAACTATCATAAAAGTAGTCCATATGACATGCATGCTATATTTCAATTCTTCTGAAGCCATACAATAACTTTGTGTTAGAAACAGCTGTGGCCAACATTTACCTTCATTATATAGAAGAGAGCAGAAGGACATTACGCTATAAATAACTCCTTTTGTGTTTCAGGGAAGAAAGAAAGGGGTTTCAAAAGACTTGAGGGCGAGTAAATGATGACAGAATTTTTTAAGTTCACTTAGATGGAACCAAATTAAACGCATTGTAGGTTAGCTGACATAACATCTTTCGCAGAGTGCTCTCAATGCGTTACAGATTCATGCAAAAGAGTGTGAACAAAGATCTGTCAACAAAGCCTAGGGTTGAAGTTTTGTAAAAGCAGAAGTGTTAAACTCCTTGCATGATGTCCTCTTGTCACAATATGCGATTGTAATCAACAAAACAGAACAGTTGTTTTTGCCTGGTTGTGACAATTATCGTTTCTGAAACAGCCTGATAATAATATTCCACAATGAAAAGGAATTTAGCCGTGGCTCTGAAGGTGATAATAGCAAGTATGATTCTTTAGGGTCTTAATGAAAAGTCTAACAGTTTGGTTAAAATTTCTCAATGGTAGTGTAAAAAAGACCCTTTTACCGTCAAAAACAGCTCTTTTCAGAGCAAGCCATTTTGTAGTATTTTTCTTTAAATGTTAATGAGCTGTCCTGACCCCGCCCGTCACTTCCGAGCCGCTTTCAGAAAGAATGTTTACTTTAGCCACATCTAGTTTGTGAAACTTGCGAATTAGCACATTATTAGGAAAAAAATATTTGCATAGACTCATTAAAAACCTTATACTCACTTTTTCTGTAGGTGAAGGTGAACCACGATTGATTTGCGCGAGGATATACGCATTTAGGTAGATCGGGGGCGCATTCCCTTCAGAAACAATGTAATCCACTGTCTTCAGTGGCTCAGATGTTGGGAGTAAATGACAACTGCTATGTACATCATTACATCCAACAACAAAACACCTCATTCGCTTAGGAGACTTTCTTGTCTACATCAGCTCCGGCGGTGAAACAATGGTGGACTGATGGCAGCTCACTCAGGGCAGGTCTAAGGTAAGACGCCAGTCCAGTCTGTGCTGAAATGCTACTGTCAATCAAACTATTGTGGGAGGGGCCTTCCAACACACATTTCAACTTGTAAAAGTGCATGTAGCATCCAATTACCCCTTTAACAAAAAGAACACAAATAGGCTAAGCATTATTCAAAACAAAACAAAAGTTAATAAAACTCATACATTTGAAAATGTAACTGAACCAATTTATAAAACTGCTGGAAATGGTACAAATTTTAGAACCACTTTTACAGCATCAACACAGTCATGTGGTGCCAAATTGTGAAAAGGCGGTGTTAGAATGTTCCTAGCTAAATATGCTCTAAGAATGTTTTGCTAACGTTCCCATTAAGTTTTGCACCATCCTAGAGCCTTTCAACTGGTCACATGCTGCATTCTTCCAATCAATGACACTTATACCCACATGAATGTTAAACCAGAGTGTACAGTGTTGGGATGTTTACTTTGGAATTGTAACAGGTTATAAATTACAAGTTACCCAATTTAAAATGTAATTAGTGGTGTAATTATTTCAATTACTTTGTTAATGTAACATTACTATACAAAATCTGAATTTAGCAACTCTTTTAACTCTGAGATTGTTCTGAGGTTAAATACAGATTTAAAATTATATAAGAATAAATCGTTTTGCTATGATACTGTTTTTAAATTAAAATCTTTGCGGTAACACTGGCATGGATTGGGAAAAAAAAACAGTTAACACATAATTTAACAAAAATAAAGCATATATATTACCCCAAATAAAATAGTTATTGAATAAGCATGTGTCCTAAACTCCTGAAATATTTGTCTCATATTTTAGCACAGTCAGTGCAATTTGGGAAAGAAAAATATTTGTAATATGTGTGTGTGAAAAAATATTCAGATGTAACCCATTTTTGTATTTGTTACCATTTTCATAAGTAACTGTAATTTAATAACATGTTCATTAATTTAAGTTTATTAACAATGTATTAATTATTTTACATGTAGTTACTCCCCAATACTGGCAATGTGTAAATCAGTTTATGAAAACCCAGGATTAACTGTAAATCCCAGGTAAAGTATAGAAAGTGAAACATGGAACAAGATAACCCCGGATTCCTTTACTCTGGATTTGACCCAAGGTTAACTATTTCAAGTGTCTTGCAATGCAGATCATTTAATCAAATGATGACACCATAATAATGTAGCCAGTAAATGCATGCATGTATATGTTTTGTTATTTATTTATCAGTTACAATACAGATTTTAATTAATCTATAGACGTTGAGAGATAAAGATAGCATCAATGGTTGTGTATATGGGAGTGATTGGAAGACTGGGACTGGAAGGAATAATAAAGTATAAAATAAATAAATAAATCTATAGAGCCCGGTCTGGCAGACAGAATAATGTGTGTAGACAGACAGGAGAATGAAAGCATTGCTTGCCATTGATCGGAGGCGTGACTCCAGGCAGGTGGCAGCTGCTGCTGGATTATATCCGCCCTTGTGCAAATAGGATGATGGGGTGACGGGCTTGAGCCGAAGCTAACGGGCAAATACAAAGACGCTGGACGCACACACCTGCCTTTAGCCGCCTAATCTCAGCACACACATCCGATGCAAAACGGTATTCACAGATTACAGCCATATGTTTTCCACCACAGCCACCTCTCAATCTACAAGCCCAAATGTTTCGATGAGCCTGAAAATAAAACAGCGCGTGTAGTTTATCCAGCCGCGACTACCACCAAACTTTCTCTCGCATTCGTCTATAAAATCACGACTGATTACAAAGTGCGCACATTTAGCCATCAACCAGTAACGCGTACGGGAAACAACAACGAAAGACACCCGTCCACGCGCAGTTAACAATAAAACAACATTTTCCGCGCGTGAGAGGAGATCCCGGTACAGATAAGACGCACCCGGCGGGAGGATCTCTATTGTTAAATCCGGTTAAACCTTACGTGACACGCCGTAATAAAAGCCGTCAGCAGGCGAACAGTCACCTCACACTGGAAGAGTATTTCAGCATGATGATTCAATCTTACCTAAATGAGCTTTTGACACCGTAACAAACGCAACTCTTTCCTCCGTGATGGGTTTTGGAGTCACAGGCAGACAGCCGTTTTTGTGGTGTGTGTCCGTTAACGTTACCTGTGTATTTAAACACTGCAAGCGCAGTTTGATTCTCCGGTTTCCTTGCTGTTAAACAGACTCTTCCATGCCTAAAGCCGAAGATGATTTGGCGAAGGAACTGTGGGTGGACACTTTTGCCGCTTTATTTTCTCTTGCTCCCTCACTTGGGTGCAGTTCTAGCTCTGCTGTTATCCGCGGATACCGGTAGGTGTAGGTTAACGGTGCTCTGGCATGCGGGCTGATTGACTAACCGTACAGCTCTTTCTAACAGGGAACCATAGTAGCCACCCGAGAAGGATCGATATCACAAAGATACAATGAACAACTTTATTAAACTTGTTTGTGCTAGAATGTAGGCTAATTACTTACGTAAACAAGGTGCGATAATAATGTATAGGTTTCAACTTGAGTTCATTACATTTCAGTAAACAGGAAAGTTGAATTACAAGTTGCAGTAGTCAGCGCACAAATTCGGTGAAATAGACACTCACGAATATAAATCGCGGTAACCGTGGCAACAGTAGCCTTCGGCGTTCCATTACTTTAGGTTTGGAACGGGCATAGAACGCATATCATCATCATAACACACTCTCATTGTTTATATAGCCTGTTCTAAGTAGTATTACAAATACACCACAAAACATTAGGAGTTAGTTTCAAAAGTCTTTAAGAAAAAAAGATGGTTCGTTTGTAGGGCGGCAAAATCTAATTTTGTTCGCTGAGGACGAACCTCAGATGATATGTCGCTATCATTTTCTTTTTAAAACCCTTGAAAAAGAACCGTGAAAGTCATTGTACCCAATTACCACACTGAATGATGCGTAATTAGTATGAAATTATTTTCTGCAGCCTTTAATTACAAGTTGGACTTTTAGAAAATAAACTGCACTGTTAAGAGAGACATCGTTTACTGGTGTCCGTTTTCATCAACTGTAATATTCCTGGGGTCGATTAAAAATGGATGAATTCAATGCAGTGGTCTGAAATGGGCCAGTTCATGTTTTTGTGCAGTTGGTGGCACATCTCACATAAAATCATGAGACTCTGAACATCACCATGCCATCTGTACATCTGCCAGAGAAATCCTAAATAAATAACAGTCTGTGCTTGTAATCCATTCTTGTGAGATTAAAAAAAAAAAAACAATTATTTTTTATGTATCTTGGAAGGCCATTGTGTACAGTATTGTGGTAGGCTTACTGAAAAAAAAATCCTGCCGAGCATAATCATATTTGCTCCAAAAAAATCTATATTTTTATCTCATCAGTAGTTTCTTTCTCCTGATGTAATACGTTTGCACTGTATATTGTTCTGCCAAATTTGTACTTGCTATTGAGGTAAACAGAAGCAGACTTTAGTTGCAGCAAACTTGAATCAGACGAGGTTGCTGTCTTTATAAAGATTTGACTAAAGATAAACTTTTCACCGTTATTCAGTATCGAAAAGATCTCAGTTAAACATTTCTTCACACATCAAAACATGTCTGCTATGCTTCTCATTTAGAGACCATATATGTGCAGTATTTACATTTAATGTAGGCTACTAGTTGTTATTTGAATTTTTAAAATGCCAACCAGGGGTGGAGATCTCATTTCAATATCATTTTTCTTCACCCCTGATGCCAACCACTGCTTATTTGATGAATAACTGAAGTAAAGAGTGAACGGCAAATGTCAATAAAGTCTCCAGGGCTTTAAAACACACCGTGATAGAGAGCAGCAAACACCTAAAGTTCGAAAAGTATTTTAGTTCAGAACTTTAGCATTTATATCTGTTCACTCCACATTGTAAAATGAGAAGATACTGGAGAAGACACCCTTGGGGATTCCTCAGAATGCCACCCATGGTGGCAGTCAAACATGCAACTCAAAAAATAATAATTGTTTGGTATATCCTCAAGTACTGATCAAAATTAGAAAAAAATAAATAAAATTAATTTATTCATAGATTTAATTGCAAACAGTTTCTCAGTAACCCCACCATAAAGTGAAACACTTGAGGCATCTAAAATGTAGACATTTCTTGAGAGTACAATACTTGAGGCATCTTTTTTCCAGGGTATGCTTGGCTGGTTATGTAATGAAAAAATGATCACAGGTCTCCAGTGACTGAGTTTGCTAAGAGAGATGTATGTTCAAGAGATCTGAATGATGTTTTCAGCAGAACTTGCTCAATACTGCCTTACAGTGGCTGCTCATACAGAATTATATTTTCTACAGTATATATATATATTCCCATTAAAGCCAAAAATAGAAACACCAGTACTATTGACTGTCCCTGGGAAAGGCCCGAGCAAAAAAGCCTGACAACAAACCCTGCTCCATTCCCCACAAGATAAAAACAAGCTTTTTATTATTATCTTAATTTCCCAGTAATCTTTGATTAGGCTTAAATATCAACATGTTGACAGCTGGCATAAAACATTTTATACTCTTTGATAAAATGTGCTCTCTTGAGCATGCGAAGCAGAAAGCGTAGTTATTTTGAGAATTTCTTAAAGTCAGAAGTTTCTATGGCAGATGTCACTCCTGCAGGCCTCATGCAGTGGTATTTACCACAAAAACAGAATGGATACTATGAGCAGAGGATAGAGTTGCAAGCAACCTCAAATTATCTCAGTAGTCAAACGGTCTCGTCCAACTGTAAAAATGCCACTGAATACCAGGAGAGCCAGAAGGGTTCAGTAACGCATTTAAACTAAGATATTAACATAAACTAAATAAATAAACAAGTGCTCCAATCAGGATCAAAGAGGACTTTCAAACAATATTCAGGTAGTTTCCCCTAAAATCTGAAGACTAATAAAAAATATTAATAATAATAAGTGCATAAATAACTGTATAAAAGTAAATGTTATACACATTTTTGCACTGACATTATTTTCATGAATATTATTAATAATAAAAAAATACAAACATAAATAATCTTAATGCGTGTATAGATAAAAAAAATTGTCAGTTATTATCATACAAAATCTTATTTATGTATTTTAATTTGGGGGCAAACTATGACTCGGATATCACAGCCTTCTGCGGTCTAGAAAATCATTTATATACTGGTGCTTTAGTGAAATCATACATTTTGAAGAAGCCATCAGAACAGAAGAACCAAAAATGTCACAAAAAAAGACTTTCAGTTTCCAAAGAACCATACAGCCAACCCATGAACGAAAGGGAAAAAAAAGGATTTAAATGAACAATGTATGGCGCGCTTTAGGACAGATAACAGATGTTCTCAGAGGTTTACTGTGGCTGCTCATCAGGCTGTTGACATATTTACCTACTTTTTCCTCAATTTCCCTGCTGATCATAAACACACTCGCACAGAAAACACAAGAGAAATCGTCTTCTGCCAGCAAAACAACACACAGCCAACAACAACATGGCTAAATCTCCAACATGGAACTCTGAAACCCAACACCAGGCAGCTGCAACTATTTCAAGCTCTTTAAGACCTGTCCTATTTCCACCAGAGAGCATTTATAGATCACTCATGATCCCTACTGAATACAGCATGACAGTGATGAAAAAAAAATAAAAATAGATGTGAACTCATTCGGGGTGGAGCATAAGCCAGAAATTAGTTTTCAAGGTGGATTGTTCAAAATGTAATAGTAAATCTGATCTGAGTAACAAAATAAACAGACACACAATGAAACGGAAATATTAAATTAAATTAAAATTCAATTAAAGTTTTCATATTATTTTGAATGTGGCTAGGAGTGTTGCTCATAAATATGATTAAGAAATATAATTAAATAAGAACTCATCTGAAGCTGAATTGTGTTTATGTTAAAAAATAACTTATGGCACACTATTTTAGCACTTAATGAACATATTGAAAGTCATGTATGACATGTAAGGAGTCCTAATAACTTAAGTAAATCATACTGTAATTTCTCCTACCTGATCGAGTTTTGATAATTTCTCCGAATTCATCCTCAAAACCTTCCTCCCATTGGTCCTGTTGGCTCCCTGCTTCTGCCATGACACAAGATCCAAACCGCCGTCGAATCCTTTAATCCTGTAGTTTAATAAACAGAAAAACGAAGGAGACACCAAGACCCCACCAGTGACGGGAATCGCTGCCCTGCGAACAAACTGAACCTCAAATACAGTACTGAATTTTTGTGAATGACACAGGGACGAGACTGTCTGTGGACTGTTATGATAGGGGGAAACGAGCTGTCAAGGCATCCAGAGAAGCAGAGACAGGTGGCAAATTCTACTCGCCTTAAAATAGAGAGCCGTTACGAAGGCCTGCTTCATTTCACTCTCACACACAAAAACAGCAAAGGATCGTTCACCATGCCATTTGACAACAAATGACCAATAAATGGTTTTGGAGAAAAATTCAAGTTCACAATTTTATGAGGCGTGACTTACAGTACATTTATTATAGCGACAGTCCCTCCAGAGCAATCTGGGGTTAAGTGTCTCAATGGTTACAGCTCATAGATTGCTCCCTGTGGGGTTAAATCTCTGTGTCTTTAGTTACCGGTCCAGACTTTTAACCCCTATGTTACTCTACCTTCCAAAAGCTTAAATTTATAGTGTCTGCTCAGCAAAAAACAACAACAGTAATATATTAAAAACATTAATATTGTAGAATAATAAATAAAATGAATATATTTTTAAAAGGGAATTAATTCCTGTGATGGCAAAGCAGAATTGTCTGCATCGTTACTCCAGTCTTCAGTGTCACATGAACTTTCAGAAATCATTCTAATATGCTGATTTGTTGCTCACATATTCATTATTATAAAACAAATAAAAAAAATTATTGATAAATATTTTTCAGGATTCTTTGATGAATAGAAAGTCGTTACTGTTACTTTTGATCAATTTAATGCATCCTTGCTGGATACAAATATTAATTTAATTTTTTTTTTTAATACTTACCCAAATGTAAAATGTCTTGTGAAAAGCATCAAATTAGCAGAATAACTACTGAAGAATCATGTGACACTGAAGACTTGGAACAATGTCATTTCATCAAAGTAATACATTACATGTGACTTTTTAAAAATAAAAAAGTTATTTTAAATTATAATTATTTCTGTTTTCACTATATTAATATATATAAATAACAAACTGCATGTACAAAACAACAAGCTGACAACAAACCTTCAGTTTATATAATTTCCCCTGCTCATGTGGCCTAGGTGATGGATTTTTTCTGAGCAATACATTAAGACAACCTTTTTCCTTTTAAATAACATACACAGATACAATCATGCATAATAAGACCGGGAGCCTGCATCAAGCTTTAGTGCTTCCTAGAAACACTTCGGGAGGCATTTTTCAATAAGGTGTAGAAGACTCATCAATATGTGCATCCATATGGGATCTGTCTCAGCTAAAAAACCACTCTGGGTTCCATCTAGTGAGATGGCAAGAGCGTCTGAGAGATGTAAATAAAATTCAATTCTGCTTGATTATTGTAATGGCATGGGGAGTGTAAACAAGTAAATAGAATTCACTGGCATGATATCAGTAAAATATTTGATCAAGGAGGAATAAGGCTTTATAGCAGTGTACTTTGTGATTCAGCTAATGGAAATTCAAAAAAAAGCCTGTCCGGCTGTTATGTCTTTGATATTGTTTGTCTTTTGAAGGTCTTTTCAGAGAACGAATAAATGAAATAAACAAAAACAATCTGTTGCCTGCTCACGACCGCAGCAAACACAGATTCATTAACATAAGAGCAACACAGTTCCAAGTAGATAAACATGTTTTGACATCCACAGGATGTTTTAAGTAACCCGGTCAAACTGATGAGAAGAGGAAAACAAAAATATCCCAAAATTTGATTAATAAGCCGTATACCTGCAACAGCACATCTTTCAATAAACCCAGCCTGCGGGCATTGATTCAAAATCACAATATCAATATTTGGGCTCAAAAACTGCCAAACAAGTAGAGTGCATGCATATAAAATACTAAAACTAACACGAACACTAAAACCATTCTTAAAGATCTCTGCTTGAATTCATTGCTGTGTTTGCAAACTGTCTAAAAGCACATTCATTATCCAAAAAAAAAAAAGATAAGAAAACAACAACAACAACAACAACAACTGATTATTAGATGGATTTGGAGGAGAATCAAAATGTAGTCTTCTTAAAAGACCCCAAAGCACCATAAAAGTAATCCATTTGCTTAGAAATATTTAATATTTCAATAGCAAAACTATTTGCTAATAGCTGTTCATCTAAATACAGGTCTTTAAATACAGTCTTCTGTGCCCTGAAAGGTCGAGTACTTCTATTAACATCTCTGTAATTGCAGAGGACATTCTTTTATGATGTAAATCACAGAATGATGTCAGCTGTGACGTGGTAATAAGCACCGTCCCAGTCAACCATCGCCAACAAGATTCCTCTCCATTCCATATTTCCTGGACTGTGCCCAGATAGCATCATGATCAGAGAGCTGATCTGTTTCTGCTAAAATCACACTAATGCTGTGGGACAAACCACATGAACTGAGTAATTAAAGATCATTGAAGCACGGCTTGCATTTTCAGTTTTTACACATAGCCACTGCTTTAGAGCCTCAAACTGATATGAATGGACTATTTCTTTGCTTCATAGATTCATTTCTGTTCTATATGATTTTAATGCACTACTCCGACTTAACCTTGGTTGCATCAAATAGTGAAGACAAAAATAGACAGGGTATTATATAAAGTTACCTTCACAAGGAGTCAGCGATCCATCATTCTCACTTGTACCGTAGCAAATGATGTGGAACAACTGCCAGTCAAAATCTGTATGTTAGTTTTCAGTGCCGAAAAGACTTGCTCCAGAAGAAGGATTCTGCAAACAGGGTCTAGTCATAATGGTAATAACACTGCACATGTATAACATACTCTCACAAGTATAGCTCACACAATTTTTTAAATTTAGCTCACCTCTCATGTTATCCAAGATGAGTATGTTTCTTTATCAGAACAGATTTGGAAAAATGTAACATTACATCACTTGCTCACCAATGGGTCAGAATGAAAGTTGAAACAGCTTAATGAAACAACAACAATCCACAGGTAACCTACATGTTAAAAGCTGTTTATATATACACAGTTAGGTCAATATATATTTGGACACAGGCACAATTTTTTAAAATTATTTTAGCTGTTGACCCAAACAAATTCCAATTACAGTTGTACAATAAATATGTGTTTAAGGTGCACACTGAGCTTTAATTTAAGGGTATTCAATTAAAGGTTAAGGAATTAAAACTCTTTAATCTGTACCTCCGCCCTCTTTCAAGGGACAATTGGACAATTGATTTAAAAATTGTTTATGATTATATTTATTTGTCCAATTACATTCGAGCCCTTGAAAATGGGGGGACTGTATAAAAATGATTACTTAAGGCATTTTAACTTCAAGCCATTAATTCCAGCTGATATCCACTAGAGTCCATCTATAACTGCTTGAATTAGGAGAGAAATCTGCTTAGAGGATCTTTCTTTTACAGGATGAAGCATTGTTATGGATTATGGACTCACATTGTAGCTAAAATAAGTTTTACAATTGAAGTCAGCTGCAGTAAAGGCCTTGAAAAGCATAACAAAGGGGGAAACCCAGTCTTAGATTGAGGTCCATGAGTTCCAGACTTAAGGCAGTCATTTCCTGCAAAGGATTCTTAACAAAATATAAAAAAATAAGCTTTTTATTTATGATTATATTTATTCAATTACATTTGAGCCGCTGAAAATGGGAGGACTGTGTATAAAAATGTTTGTAATTCTTAAACATTTTATATTTTTGAATTAAAGCTTAAAGTCTGCAAATCCATTTCATCTTTCATTTTAATTTTTCATTCTTTCTTTCACTGGAGGAAAAATTCATGTTTTAGCTGAAAACATTTTAAAGTTAAAAAGCTGTAATGATGGATAGTTTCTTAAAAACATGCAGCTTTTGAATTCACAAGACATTAACCAAACCATTTACTGCAGAGGATCTATTGGTGAGCAAGTGATGTAGTTCTAATTTTTTCCAAATCTGTTCCTACGAAGAATCAAACTCGCCTACATTTTCAATGGCCTGAAGGGGAGTACATATTCATTTTGGGGTTAACTGTTGGTTTGAAGTTGTATTGCACTTTTAAGTTTATGTATGTGTATATATATATATATATATATATATATATATATATATATATATATATATACGCACGCATACACACACACACACACACAGCAGGGGTAAAATAAATATTGAATCCATCACCATTTTTCTCAGTAAATAGATTTCTAAATTAGGCTGCACTGCAATAATTCATGTGTACAGGAACATTCTTTCACTGTCACAGTTTTTGCACATTCTATGTTGCACAAAATTATCTCAGAGATGAACAGAGCCTATCCATTTATCTCCATGCAGTACAAGTCTTGTCAAAGGTCAGGAGCATTCCTAAAATCTTCTCCTGTGGTGTCACGGCATTACATCTTGATTACCTGACAGCTAGCTTGACAGTAACAAATGATTAGCTCTACGCAATACAAATCATTCTTCTGTTCACATCTGTGTATGAGATTGCTGGTTTTGCTTGAGGCCAAACTAGCCTTTTGAGAGATGACATACAATAAAGAGTTGCAGTTTTTTGCCACCGATGTTGGGAATAACGTTACAGTGATTTAATGATCTTTTAGGTTCATTTCTGGCTTAATTACGTTAAGAGAACAAGTTTTAGGGTGATGACTTGGTTTTTTCCATTGGTTGTCAGATTTTTAATCAGTCATTTTAAATGGAGGAGCTTCCTCAACACTGATTGCTACTATTTTCAAATTTCTATATATTTCTGAACTTAAACCATGATAAACACCCACAAAAAGCCGAGAACAAATAGGGACATAAGAGCATCACTCACATCATTCACTCCAATAACCAAGATTACCAGCATTCTTCATATGTAATTATCATCAGCAGCATAGCATCTGCACCTCCATTACATCATATTCCATTAGCTGGATTCATGAGGAAAAGATTAAGTCGTAACAGGCCAAGAAAAGTAAAGAATGCCAAAGTTGATGTGGTTTTTGGCTACATCTGTAATTCTTATTTATTTGATTATACAAACATCAATATATACATGAACAAAAGACAGATAAGAACAGTTTAAACAACAAGGCCTGAGATCCTAACACAGGTCATCATGAATCTTCTTGAGGACTTTTGTCAAATAGTTCGTGGCTGGTTTGACTGATGATATGATGTCTTCAATTTGACTCAACCTACAGAAGACAAGCACGCATAAAACAGACACAATATCAACACGCAGTGTGAATACTTTTATCAAATGAACTTCACTGCAGCTGTTGGTAATATTTCCATTTCATTGTACCATGGATCACATGAATGATCTTGAGAGAACTGCTTTTGATTTAAATTTTGCCACTGTCAGCACCAATGTGAATTGCATTTCATCTACAGTATATAAGTGAAGATTAGTTTGAGGTCTATAGAAAACTGTGCTATAAAGTACTCTAGACATAAACAATATTTCTGTCCAACAGACTGAGTTACAATTAATATTACTTTAATATTTTGTACTTTTCTTTGAACGGTTAGATATGAGAAGCTGTTGTGTTTCACTAAACGCTGCCTAGAGACTTGATCATATTTCTTTCCAATAACAATCCTGTCTAATGGAGGTGATGTTATCTCCACTCACAATGACAGACAACAACATTTTAACTTGTTGTGATCTAAAAATTTTAATTGCTTTCAAACCTTGTATCCCCAAAGTGTTTTTTGAAGTCCTGTATGTGAAGGGGCCCAAAGGGATAGTCTGGAGTGACCATCAGACTTAACTCAAACTTTTCCAGTGCTTTCAGACTTGAGAAGATGACATGAACTCTGAAAGAGGAAAAACAAAAGCAGACTTTTCTAAAAGCAAGTCTGCATCTGAAACAAAGTTGACGCATGCTTCTGTTGTTTTTGGTCTTTTAGAGATTAAGACAATGTAAAAACTTACCGTGTGTGTGTACAGGTGAGCTTCAAGATGCAAAGCTTCAGTCCTCCCCACTTCTTCAGCCGGTGAATCTCCTCTCCCAAGAGCCTGAGACGACCCACCACCAAACTAATGTCATGAAGCATCTGTTGAGAAATTATCCAATAGCATTTAGACTTCTTCTGGTCAAATATTATTCAGACAAGATGTTCTTACAATGCTAAACAATGTCTTAAAATATTAAAGACTGAATGTTTATACTTTGTAGTGTTAGTGTTTACCTCTGGTATATGTCGGGTTGTTGGGTATCTCTGTGTCCATTGAGTTTGAGAATGATAGTATAGTGCAAGTAACTTGTGGACAATGCTTGCATGACATTCAGATATTTCCACTTTAAAAAAAATTGTCAGGGGAGATCCATTCAAGTGGATTTTAAAAATGGAAATGGAAATTAAATAAACAAAATAGAAACATAATAAAATGTAATTTCATTTATAGTTCACTTACCATCCAGGTGCAACTGGAAGCTTACATCTATATTTCGCTCCGCATCCTCAGTCATCCAGTCTTTTCCTGAAAGACAAGACAGTATTTTATGCTATTATTGAGAAAATAGTGATGAAAAACCATTAGGAGCAATTATAAAGTGATAATCAACTCACCGGCAGGTGTTTGCAGGTTCAACTGCAGATGCACAGTTTTGTGAAGGAAGGTAAACACAGCCCCCTTTTCATTTGTCGCATCAAGACACCACTCGTTCAAACTGAAAGACATATCATCACACCTTCAGGACAATACATACATACATACTTACACACACACACACACACACACACACACACACACACACACACACAATAGCTCTTGATGCCTTCAGTGTGACTCTACAATTTTCATAGTCATGAAGATAAAGAAAACTCTTTGAATGAGAAGGTATCCAAACTTTTGGTCTGTACTGTATAAGACATTTTGCTGCAGAGAACAACATTTTATGAAATTAGTTCAACAAAGGCAACAGTAAAGTATTAGAAAAAGTTTGTTAATACACTTTTGAGTGATTCTGAGAATGTAGCATTGATGAATCATGATAAAATTCAAATTGGCTCTAAACATTAATGGTCAAAATTATTCAACCCCCTTTGTGAAGAATTAAAATCACCAATAATGCTGTCTGTAAGTGTTTAGAAGCTTCTGTCACCTCTCTACTACAGTCTTGGCACATTCCTCGCCTGAAAAGCTTCCAGATCACTGATAATCTTTGGTTTTCACATTGCCACTGCTTTCTTTAAATTCAACCAGATATTTGCATTGAGAATTAAGCCTGGAGACTGAACAGGTCACTCAAGTACATTCTATGACTGATCCTTGAACCAAGCAGTAGTAGATTTGGATGGGTACTTTGGGATGACTGTCCTGCAGGAAAGTCCATTGATCATCAGCTTCAGTCTTTGCACCAAAGGCATCACAATTCTTTTCAAAATGGCCTGATACTTCAAAGAATCCATGATGTCCTTCATACAGTCATGATTTCCACTTCCTTCTACAGTAAAGGAACCCCATAAAAGGACTGATCCACCTGCAATTTTGACGATGGAGATGGTGTTCTTCTGCTTATGAGCTTTGCCTGCTTTGCAGCAGACATACCGCTGATCCATGGGTCCAAAAAGTTCCAGTTTGGTCACATCACTCCATAAAACATTCCTCCAGAGCTCCACAGGTCTACACAAATTAATTTTATCAAGTTCAGGTTGGCCTTTTGTTCTACTTGATCAAGAGTGGTATTCTGCAAGATGTCTCAACATGAAGGCCATACTTGTCTAGTGTTCTTCTTACACACTGCATTGAAATGGTTTTCCTCCTTTCATCTGGTCATCTTGCAAGTCTTTGGCTGTACATTGAGGTTCTTCTCAGTTGCTCTGATTAAACATTTAATGATATTGTGCTTTTTCTTCAACACTCTCAAAGGTTTTCTGGTAAAACACACTTTAAGCTAAGGAATAAGGCTGAGAGCTGTGTTTCTAGGAACTTTCAATGTCTTGGAAATCTTCATATAGCCTAAGCCTTTCTAAAGTAATACAATATTTATACAGCTCAAGCTAAATCTTCTTAAATAGAGTTTCTAAAGGGTTAATTGTGTTTTGAGACCGTTTTATTCCCCACCATGCAGTGATTTAAAAACAGCAATGATAAATAGTAGTTGAATAATTATGACATAGCAGTATTATAAAAAAAATCTTATAACTCAAAAATATTACATTATATATTGGCAATATAACTTTTAATATGCCAGTGAACTTTTATAGATGCAATTTTTATTTTATCCTGGATCTTCAGAAAAGCTTGTATTTGTAAAGTACTGCAGTCTCTGAGGGGTTGAGCAATTTTGATAGCAACTGTATATACATATATATTAGGACCGGGACTCGATTAAAAAATTAATCTAATTAATTAGAGGCTTTGTAATTAATTAATCAAAATTAATCGCATTTTAATCGCATATAAATATTTGACCTGAGAACAGTGAGAAGTTTGTTTTTTTCACATGGATTTATAGTAAACCATTGAATAATGACTGAATACATAAGCTTAAGCAACAAAATATTGTTTATTTTTGTTCAACCAAGTCTAGCAGACCAGTTCAATTTTTGCCATTAAGTGTAGCAATAGCATATTTAGAAACAATTTAGAAATAGTACATTTCAGAAATTCAGGAAGCTTATAGGTGCTGGAACCTTCTGTAAAGTGTTTTTTAAGTAAAACACAATACTGTCAATTACATTCAGAACATTGGAAACACTGACTATTAGAAAACATCTCTCTGTTGCTTCAGAGGCCATAACATACTAAGTCCAACTCTCAATAACCTTGGCCAAATCAATAAAGAGTTCAACATAAACTGCCAGTTGCACCAACAAAATAATACATAGTTCAACATAAAGTGTAAAGTCCACGCTAGCTGCTAAATGTTTTGCGTTGAGGTGATACTTGAGGCTCAATGTGTGCTGCGGTGATGTGCGAACCATAGACAGTAAAAGAAATGGACACAGCGACCCCATTGGAACTCAATTGAGACAAATGAAGCCCAGTTTTAGCGTTTTTTAGCACTTCCGTTTCTGCCGCGCAGACTCAAACGAAGCTTGACGACGTCAGCAACCTGTCTGCCAGATGTAAATCTTCTAAGTGGCTGTGCGTAAAAACTGCCATCGTTAATCTTGCAGAGACGGCGAGCTTGAGCGGGGAGTTCTTTGGCGTGAATGAGCAGGAGTAAGTATTCTGATTAATTATTTTGTATAGTATTTTAAAATGTAACGCCAGTACGCCATATTAAGTTAATTGCCTGCGAGCTTCTCCACCTGTCTGTACGGTAATGCGACAGAGAGCCGAGTGGTTATGACGCAATCGTTAGCCTATTTTTTACAAAAACTGTTTATACGGGGCCATAATGTAACATAAAAGGTAATGGAGCCCTTTATACATTGTCGTGTATCTTTAGAAATAAATAATGGACAAACGGAGTCTTTAAACGCCTCAGATGTAAAGTTATTCGCTGTCAAAGTGACGCCAAAATGAATGGGAGTCAATGGGAATGCTAACGCAAGTGAAGTTCTGCTAAAAGATGGCAGCCCCCACCCGACTTCAACTTCCGGTCGAGTTCCTTGCCCCTTGGTGCGAACGCTAGTTGGTGCTCCAGTATAATCGGTCCCGCCGAAACTAATCCAATGAGAAGCATTCCGCGGTGCAAAAATACGTTATAAAAAATGCGGGAATTTTTTTTTCTGTAATTAATTAATCTTAGTTAACGCGTTATTTTTTGTGTAATTAATTAATCTCAATTAACGCGTTAAAGTCCCGGCCCTAATATATATATATATATATATATATATATATATATATATATATATATATATATATATATATATATATATATATACTCATATATATATATATAGTCTAGGCACAGGTGTCAAATAATAACAATAATATTAAACAATAAATGCAACATCTAGTATTTAGCAAAAATTCAAATGAGCAAACCACATGGGTTAAGCATGGAAGTATCATTTCTGCTGCTGGCGTGCTAGAAAAGAAAGCTAGCAATAATATTTAACAAAGCTGACCTCAAAAACAAATACCCGTATTTTCCAGACTATAAGTCGCACTTTTTTTCATAGTTTGGCTGGTCCTGCATCTTATAGTCAGGTGCGACTTATTTATCAAAATTAATTTGACATGAACCGAGAGAAATGAACCGAGATACATGAACCAAGAGAAAACATTACCGTCTACAGCCGCGAGAGGGCGCTCTATGCTGACAGAGATGCTGCTCTGTGCTCCTGTAGTCTACCACTGAGCAGCATAGAGCGCCCTCTCGCGGCTGTAGACGGTAATGTTTTCTCTTGGTTCTTGGTTCTAAATAAATGCTACTTATAGTCCGGTGCAACTTATATATGTTTTTTTCCTCATCATAACACATTTTTGGACTCATGCAACTTAAACTCAGGTGCGACTTACGGTACCTGTTCAAGGTTGTAAGATGATTCTTAAGGCTACTGGATTCCCCTTGCAACTTCTTCTGTTGGTTCTCCAAAGACCTCAGCTGAATCTCCAACTCACCAATTTCCCTAATAAGTTCAGAATTAAGTATTTAGCAAAAAAATGTATATCTTAATAATTTCCTATGGTTCTGACAGAAGCATATACAGTACCTCTCCTTTTTGGTGACAGCTGAATTAAGCCTATGCAAATCTATCAGTAGAGAGAAGAAAAACACAGACAAATCATTACATCTTTCTTACTAGATTCATGAAACCATATAGAAGCACAATACCCTCTTCCTTGGCTTTTAAGGCTTGTCTGGTTTGAGAAACATCGAAATGATCTCCCTTAATCATGGCCTCTACAGATGCAAGTTCTAGTGTAGAAGAAGCAGGGAGTTATTTACCTGTCGGTATTAGTATATGATAATGTAGTACCCTTATGCTCTACACATTCAAACATGGAATAGAGCCAAGAAGGAAATCCATACCAGTTTCGAAATCATTAATGCATCCATCCAAGTCTTCGATCGTTTCACAGGTCTGTTTAATTTTAGAAATCAGACTCTGTTTTGCATCCTGAATGTATTGGATGGAATACATATGCACAGTGGTTAAGACTTTTAGTCAAAGTGTATAGGCACTCGTGTATTACTTAAAATTAAAAGCTAATAAAAAGCTATTTGCAAATACAACATTTAACAGATAAACACTACCCAAATTTACAGCCTTTTCTTCTGGGAAAACAGACTGAAAATACTGATGACTGATGATCTTGCACTTATATATATGAATAATGCTATTATTTTACATGTATTTTTTATGATTTAAAAAGGTTGTGTCCTTAATTTTGCCCTACTTAATTCCTGTTTTAAAAGTAAATGCACCCAAAGGAAATAAAAGTGTGCTCCAAATAATGTCCTAGGGTCTACGTATCAGAGTTTTACAAATCAGAAGAGAAACAAAGAATATTTAGATTAAAGAATAAATTGGCTTTTTGAGAAATGATTTCACAAAATCAACATAATAAAATAGTCAAAACTGCTCTTACCTGTGTTGTTTTGATGAGCTCTGAGTACAAGTCTCTTTTCATTTCATGAGAAAGTGCTTTGCTTCTCTTTCCAAAGTAAGCTTTTCGCTCTTTCAACTTGGAGCAAAAGCTTTTTAACTGAGGAAAACAAACATACATGAAGCTTTAATCTCAAAGATAAACAATGTAAGCTGTGATTTTAATGCTTTAACATAAGATGACCCAATATTGTCTATGAAAACAACATACTTGCTCTTCAGAGAGAGTACATAACTCTGCTGAAGGGCTCCATTAATGCATCCCAGGTATTTGTCTTGTTCAGGCATCTGTTCTTTAAGTCTATGAAGAAATTAATTACAAAAATATACATAATGTCATTTTTTATTAGGGCTGCATGATAAATTGTAAAGGAACATTCCTTAAATTGTCATGCGCATTTCGTCAGTAAAGCCGGGTCTGTGATTATTATTAAATCTCCATTCTCCATCACGTGTTTTCGGATGGAGTGGCATTCAATACACAGAGTGGTAGTTCACTGACAAGCTTTGATTATGAATGCGATATTGTGTAGCTTGTCAGTGAACTGCAGCTCTGTGTATTAAATGCCAGCTTTACTTACAAGATGCGGGTGATAATCACATGTGATTTATCGTACAGCCCTATTTTTAAATATAAATATATAATTTATGTCAGTTAAACGTGCGAGTGCACACACACATACACACACACAAATAAACAGGGGTAGTGTTTTTAGTGTCAGCATTATCAAATCCAGACTGGTACATACCTCTCTACTATCTCTGTGAGATTCTTACAGTCGTGCTCATATACTCTCTGCTTGGGGTGGTATATGTACTTCTCTTTGAGCAAATCCTCCATATTGCGTGTTTCTCCAGCTCTACACTGAAAAAGGAATGATGCGTTACAACCATCACATATGTTCACAAAGAGAAAAAGAGAAAATCAGACCACTTACACTGTCAGGAAGAGCACTTGGTCTAGATCTGTGGATAACAAAGTTGATACCAAAGTGGCTTAGGAACTCTTCCGTCCTCAAGTTTCTGGAAATAAAAGAATGAGACAAACAACTTTACTTTTATATTGTCATAAGTAGTGCTTTCCCATGCAAAACGTGTTAGGGTGTCAAAGCACACTTTCGCTAAACAATTCACACATTTAAAAGTATTATTCATGTTGGTTGCAATTACAATATGGCACGATTTACAGGGCAAAGTGCAACATTTATGGTTGTTCAAAGACCTAAAAGTGATAGGCAGCAAAGATCCTGAGCGTGTGTGTAAACAATGCTACCTTGCTAAAATCAAATGCATGATCCAGCGTCCCATCCATATGAGAGTCAAACTGAGAGTATTTGAGAGCTGTAAAGCAGATCACATTTTTCATTTATAAATACGCCACATCGAAATCTTCTTAATGGTGCATTTCTTAATGTGCATTTCACTTTGTCTGAGAACTGACACAAGTAACTCACTGGATTCTGACACTCCTGTGTCTTCAATTGTCTTTGCCCTGGGATTCGGAGCAGCATGCCTTGTAAAATTACCTTCCCACTGTACGGCAGCTTCATGACAGTCAAGCCCCTGAGGAGGCAGAATCTTAGGCATTAGCATAATAATGCACAACAATGGAGCCCACGCTTAACACTTTATTACAGAACATCCTCCAAGCGTGTAGCAGGAAATACCAAGCAAACAAAGTATTAAAGTGAAAATTATTATCATTTTGTGCCTACCATGTCAAAAATGCAGACTTTCTTGGTTCGTTCTGCTGTAATAGGGTCTTCCTCTGGATGCAGCCTTTTAAAACAAGGACTCGTGCTTGTGTCTGACTCAAAGACATCATTCTCCAAAGGCCTTTTATATTTAGGTACAGACAAAGAACCATCCAGTTCATCTTGCTTGTTAATTGGCCAATTTTCAAGACTCCCTGACAAGTCGTCACCGCTCCTCATTTCAGGGAACTCTTCATTATTAATATCGACTGTTTTGCAGTTGCCATTTTGTTCAGCAACCTCAAAATGTTTCTCTAGTTGAAGACACTGTAAATCATTAGTACTTATAGTTTTGTTAGGAGTTACATTTGTAGTTTGTTTTGGTAGTTTTGGTATGATACCACACAATGACAACCTTGATGAGAACGCCTTCTTTTTAAGACTAAAAGGTGTGTTCCTCTCATTTTGAACAGAATTGTTTATTTGCTTGACTTTAGGCGTGACATTTGAAGTTGGCTCATTGGAAATGTTTTCTTTAAGGGAATTCTCAGGGAGAGAAAAAGAAGGAAGAGGCAGCGTTGTGCTTCCTGTTATCACTTTTTGCTCTTCCTGGATACGCCTTGACATGTTGCGAAGCTCCATTTGAGAGTCAGCTAGACTTTTGCATGTTGCAGCTCTTCTGTAATGAAGGAATCAACTACAGATTCATTTGAGGAGGAACTTTGGTCCTTCTTAGACCAAAGTGCTTGACCCTCTTCTTCAATTCTAGAGCCACAGAAAGTCTTTATCAGTGCTTCTTCTTCATTAAAAGAAACACTCTGCTCTGTTTCAATGGGCATTGTAAGCACCTTAGTAACCTGCATATCACTGTCTTCATCAGTCGTCATCAAATTGCTTTGATGTGCCGTTTCACAATTTTTGTCCACTTGCATGTCAGCTGGGCCAAAGGATATTGTCTCTGTGTTGTTGCATTTAATGTTTTTGAAATCAAGATCAAAAACGTGTTTTGAGGGGAAGACATGGTTAATAGCACACTTGGTAGATACCCTCACTTAATTTTGTTCTTCACTTGACACTGTGTTTCTAGAAAGAGATGTTGATGCCCAAAGTGCACTGTCATGCACTTTGATCTCTGTAGCACTTGCTGCCAATGTGTTTTTAGAGTCGATTGCTATTGTGTTGCATCCTGTTAGTTCCATTTCATCAACACAGGGAATAGCTAGATTTGATGCACTGGCTTGACTTGTCATTTCCATGCAGTCAGACTCATCCTGTGTTTGACAACTTTGCGCTACAGGCAACAGATTTCTCTCATGCTTACTTTCCTCACTGGATACAAAGCTCTTTAACATGATATTGCCGGAGAGTGCCTAGGTTATCTCCATACTTTCAACATCAGGACTGGAGGATGTAGATACAAGGTTCAAACTCTTCCTGGATTTACTGAATGGTTCGGCCCTCTTGCAGTTTTCACCCTCAAGCACAACAGTCAGACATTGTGTCATGTCCATGTCATCAGGGTTGGAGGAATCAGTCTGACAGTTATCAGCTTCAGTATTTTCAGGATCACACATCAAGGGCATCATTCTCACTCCTGACTTTCTTTGAGTCATAAAATCTTTAGACTTTTGGTCACTGACTGTTCCCATGTATACCTCAGTCATCTCCATAGGTTCAACCACAGTGATTGTTTGATTAGCAGAGATTGGTGCTATTCTTGTACCTGTGATATCCACAGCACTCCCTAACCAGGTACGGTTTGGGTCAATGTTAATAGTGGTGCATCTTGTTAATTCCATTTCATCAGGACTTGGGGTAGAAATCTCATCAAATGTACTTGGTTGGCGTGTCAAGTCTGTACAGTCACTATCATTATGTTGAGCTGATGTACTTGTGGCAGGCATCAGAACGATTTCGCCTTTTTTCTTCTTGGAGGCTGGAAAAGCATTTAGCATTATATGCCCTTTGAATGCTTGAGTCATGTCCATCCCATCACTGCCTTCAGGTCCATATACTGATGTAAGAGGCCAGTTGATCCTTGAGTTGTTTAAAGGTTTGTCTCCATTGACCTCCTTGGCCTCTAGAAAAATAGTTTGACACTGTGTCATCTCCATCTCATCAGAATTTGGAGTTTGGGCTACTGGGAGGTGGCCCGATTTTTTGTGATTCATAATCAATCCATCTCAAACTAAATCAAAGCAGGGCATCTTGCTTACTCTGAGAACTGGATGCAGAGCTTCCTCCTTCATATTGCCTCTATCCTCATCTTCTAGAACAGATCTAGATAAAGATACAAGAGGAAAACTCTTCCTTGTGTTGCCGAATGGCTTGTTTCCACTTGATTGTTTGTCCTTGAGAACAATAGTCTGACACTGTGTCATCTCCATATCGTCAGGACTAGCAGTTGAAGCTATAAAGTTGTTGCTTTGCCAAGTGGACATCTTGCTAAATTTGGTAATTGGAGGGTGAGCTGGCTCCTTCATACTTGTTGTGTGATTTTTTTCTCTAACAGATACATCAAATGTTTCTGTCATTTCCATACCATCAGAATTATTCTGGGCTATTGAGAGATTGCTCTGTAAATAATCAGATTTATTTTTATATGTTGTCTCTCCATTACTAATCATATTAAAGGAAGACATCCTTCTTACTGTGGGAACTGAAGGCTGAGCTTGCTCCTTCATACTCGTTGTGTGGTCTTTTTCGTGAACAGATACATGAAATGTCCTCATCATCTCCATTGCATCATCATCATCAGGGAAATGATGGGATCTGTTGTGCTCCAGAGCAGCCTGGACTTTGCAACTGATATTTCCTGTAACTTTAACATTGATTGCAGTCTGGCTCAAAGTGAGCTCCGTGTCATCTGGGATGTTTGAAAAGGCAGCTGTCATAAATGCAATACCTTTTTGATTTACAGAAAGAGAGGGTGTAAAAGACGGAGCATTAGCTTTGTTTTCAGTTACAACAGTGTGTCTCTTGGCTGCCTCAATATCATCGTCTTTAACACTTCCAACATGAGAACGCCTTCGTTGAAGTCCCAGAGGTTGTTGTGGGTTACCCTTGGCACCTGGATGTTGCTTCACTAAAAAAGATGGCAAGTGATTCTCCTTATCAATATCAATATCCGATGTGCTTGTATTAACTGAAATGAAGATATTACCAAGCTGATTATCTGTATAGTGGGGCTTAATGGTATTTACAGTGGGTAAGCTCATACTGGTGAGAAAAGCACTGAAGTCTGAGTCATTGTTAGCATTTTTCCTCTCTGCTTTTGCGTCATGTAGAAAATCCTTCTGACTTGCGACATTCAGATCACCACGGATCGTCTGAGCCATGTTGACGCTAAAAGCTGGGTTTGTCTGCTCTTCAATTTCATAATCCTTATCAATTGTGATTGTTTGACTCTGAGTAATATCCATGTATCCAGTATCCTCTCCGAGCAGCATTGTTCTATCCACAGTCATCTTGCAAGACTGGATCGGAGAAGAAATTCTCCTACAAAGTGAGAGAAAGGTCAAAATAATCAGTATATGTCAAAACAAGGTGTGTATCAATGACAAATTAATACAAAAACGCAGAAGTAGTTATTGACAATCAGGCTTTGTACATTCACACACTCAAAATGAAATGTCTGTGGCAGCATACATATACTTAAATCAAGGATATCTAATTGCAGAAGCTTGAAATTCATAATATTTTGCCTTTCTGGTCTTAGATTAGTACTTACCTTATGCTGGGACAGATAAAGAGGAGTGTTCAACAAAGTATCCGGGCCTGAAAGAAATGGAAAGCTTAGTGTTCACTGTCTATGAAAATCATTTGCAGGAATCATTTAAATACCAATCAGTAGACTGTGGTACAGTGAACATAACTTATTCTAATCATGTCAACACACCCCCATGTTGCATAAAACCACTTGCACTGTGAACAAGATTGAAAAACAATGTTTAAATTGGTCAGCAAAATTTGACATCTTTTCCATGAAAAGAATACCTTTGATTTGGTGTATTCCCTCATCCACAAAATGCAGAATCCTGTTATTAGAGGAAAAAAAAATAAAGTTACAGCTTTACAAATCAAACGCAATAGTAAATCGAGGGAATGCTATAGTAATCATGTGCACGTTTTAGTTCATTTAGGGAACGAATTAGTAAATCGTGCACATGATTTATATATGTATATATATATAGACCCCATAACTTACTTTTCATTTGGTCTATCTCCTCCTGAATTTAACAAAGCACAATAAAGTAAATTAACAATGTGCAAATGTTTTATACATACAACAGAATTATTTGATGCTCTACATTTGAGAGAACTGGTAGACATAATCTTTAACCAAGAACCACAAATGAACTCAGGTAACATGTTCAAAAGAAATAAGATGCTCACCAACTTGTATGTTTTGAATGGATGCCAGAACAGGAGATTCACTCTTTGCATCACTGTGAAATATTAATTGTATTATCTACACATGTAATTTTTGTTTGTATCTTCCAATCAGTGTATCAACATCACTGCACTTACTTTGTAAAGACTCGAACATTATTTGTAGTTGCAAAACTCACTCTTCGTGAATTTCTCCTCTTCTCAACAGGCTTGACAATTTCCTCCTGAATATATATATATATATATTTAAAAGTAACAAAAAAACAAACAAATAATATTTAAAACACTTAATCACCTTTTGTTCTTCTTGCTCATCTCCATTTATTTTCATAGATGTTCGAGCAGCTTTTAAAATCTGTCAGGGGACAATCAAGGGGCACTATAGTATGTCCTGAGACATTTATAAATATAAGAAAATTAAGAAGAAAAGGCTTAACATTTCTCAAAGGCTGTAACAGAGTAAATATAGGTAAAGTGGGACAACTATCGAGCAATCATTTATGTGTACATTCCTCCACTACTAAAAAAGAAAAACAATCATCCTAAACTAGTATGGAAAGATACTGAAGGATCACACACACACACACACACGTTTGTTTTTGTAAAAAGTGGGGACATCCCATTGGCATAATGGTTTTTATACTGTAGAAACTGTATATTCTATCGCCCTTCACCAACCCTACACCTAACCCTAACCCTCACAGGAAACTTTGTGCATTTTTACTTTCTCAAAAAAAAAAAACTCATTCTGTATGATTTGTAAGCATTTTGAAAAATGGGGACATGGGTTATGTCCTCATAAGTCCCCCTCTCCTTGTAATACCTGTGTCATATCCATGTCATTATACAGAGTTGTGTCCTGATATGTCACACACACACACACACACACACACACACATATATATATATATATATATAGAGAGAGAGAGAGAGAGAGAGAGAGAGAGAGAGAGAGAACGATAAATCTTGTTAATGTTTTCAACCTCTTCAGCTTCACCAACATAATGAATACATACCGAAGACAGTCTCCTTTTTGAGGATTTCACTGCCTCATTGCTAAAAAGAAGAAGAAGAAGAAGAAGAAGAAGAAAGAAAGATTAGTTATACAATTTTTTTTTTTTTTTTTTTTTTACATATTGTGGATTTTACCTGGAAAGGAAACCAGTACTTACAAGACATGGACATTAATTACATGTATTTATTATCAAATGTTTTTATCTAATGCAAATTAAGAACATTGAAATATATTTTACAAGCCCAAAAAAATACGTTTTTTTTTTGCATTATGTCAATACACGACAGTAACTAAATTATCAACTTCAAAATATATTCTTATGTATTCTTATTTACACAGATGCATTTAATCAGTCATTATAAAATAATTCAATCATAAAAGAAAGACCCATAAGAGTTTACTTCCACAACTGGCAACAGTCAGTGATTTGAAATATACAACAAAGATGATGACAGGCGAGCTGAGCTTATTTCCAGGCTACTAAAGCCTAAACAAGTTTTTTTTTATTTATTTTTTTTGTTCATTCCAAGTGCCATAAAATCACTACGTTTCATATTATTACGATGAAGCTGTGATTTAAAAAAAAAATGAACGAAGGCTGCGCAAGGGTTAAGAGGCGTGGTCATAACTGCTAATACAATACATTTGCATTACAGAAAAGCAAAAGGAAAACGTTATCAAGTTCTGTTCAGTACAGTAAAAAGCATAAAAGAACATCTGAACATTTAGAAAATGTGCAGGCCGACACAATAATGTATAACTTACGTAAGCTAATGAATAAGAGCAAGACTGCATTATTAATCCAAAGCTGCTTGTAGACTCGGTCTAACGTTACCTGCAGTAAATTGATACACTATGAGAGATCGACCCTAAATTCAGCTGCTCCATCTTCAGTTCATGTGAGTGATAACGTTACAGCTCACAAAATCAAAAAAAAAAAAAAAAGTGAGGAACATTATATTTAGAATGAATAAATAAAACGTGTAAGGTGGTTTGTTAAAATCATTCTAAACGTTATCTACACTTTAATAACACTTCTGTATTTCCACAGGCGTGTTTTGTTTTAGTGTGTGCAACGACTGTCAGGCTAGACATAACGTCATAGCAACAACAACAGCATTATACTATAGCGAAAACAAACAGCTCTCGACATTTCGATGATTTTAAACACGTCTTACTTTGATAAAAGACATATTTTCAGTTGAATAAAAAATTTATAATACGAAATACCAAAATTTTTATTTTTTTCTTCGTAAAATTTGAACTCAAACGCCGCGTCTCTTCATCGCGGCAAACTCTGTGATTTTACACATGACGTGTCCCTCTCGCGCCTTCTAGTGGAGCGGAGAATTAATTATTAACATAAAATATATCAAACGACCGTTTTATCGAGCTTTAGTTGGATATATTATCGATTTATGAATCTTACAACAATATATATTTGTTTTGTATAAAGACATTAAGTTCTAACGTTAAATACAAATTTCAGTGTAAAACACTGGTCTGGATTTGCAAAGGAGGCGGAAGTGACGTTATTTATTTTGAAAATTCGTCGCGCTGAAGTAAATCGGGACTTTTAAAACATTGCTCTAGTGATCCGCGTTAGCTTGGTGTGGTAAGTTTATTTTACAATCAAACCTTATTTTATAATAATAATAATAATTTCTGTTACCGTTGATTGACAATGTGAGGTCTTTTAGTAAAAAAAAAATCGCATGGCATTTATGGATAGAAAAATGGGCAGTTGACTTGACGAGACACATAAGCGAAGTATGAGATGAACATGATGCGATCTTGTACTTTTGTATTGTACATATATACAATTCTATGATCAACGGAACATCATTTATTGACATTATTTACGTTCTTTGTGGTAATGAAATTCAGACAATGTTTTATTATCTAATCGTCTCCCATCTGCGCCATCAGTATTTTGCTTAAATATCATCATAGTAAATGTGATTGTTTGCCCAGACAGCTGCATTCAGACATGAAGAGAGTTCAAATAAAAGACACAGCGATTCCTGCACAGCCCAGTATGACATCCAGAGCAGCACAAGTCAAGAACGACACAGAAAATAAGTGGGTATATTTGTTAAAAGTTATGCAAATATTCTCTTCACTGTAAATGGCATTTTTTTAAATATGCAAGTTATATAATATGTTTTATGTTTGTTTGTTTGTTTTAGGAAGAATCAGTACAGATCTCTGAAAGTGTAAGTACCCACTTATGTGTGAAATTATTTAATATGATTAAATTAAAATGTAGTTATGTTCATATAATACTGCTGTTTAGTCCAGGGGTCACCAGACTCGTGTCCTGCAAGAGTGTTGTCTGTAGGAGTCTAGTCTGTTTGAAAATATTAATGCATACTAATTTGATTTCCTCAGGCCATCTACAAGATATGGCCCACAGAATGACATAAGGGAGCAGAATAGAGTCCTGACTTCAACAAACGAAGACCTGCTGAGACAGCTTGAGGAGATGAAGGTTATTACACTAATCGTTGATCTAGTGTTTTACTCAAATACAGTAATTGTTTGATGGTGCACGCTGATATTTTAGAACAGTTGTTGTAGTCAGTAGAGTCAAATAGATGTATGTTTCTGATGTTTCTTAAGGGAACTGTGACTGACCTGGAGCAGCGGTACACAGACCTCCAAGGAGAAAATCAAGACATTCAAAAACAGCTGCGAGACTGTCATGTCCTCCTTGTTGCAGAAAGCCTCGACCCAGGTAATGATTTATTTGAACTCTGTTGGATTGATGCATGAAGACGTTGTTGTAGTCTAAACCACCTCAAATTCAGTTTCAGGGGAAAGGTTGGGCCAGACAGCTCAACAGAAGGAAGAACAAAGGAAAGAAGTTATGGTAACTATTTTTTTTTTTTGGTTTATATAATATAAATAACTTTTTAAATAAAAATACATGTTATATGCCACACACATGCACACACATATATATATATATATATATATATATATATACCTATATATATATATACCTATATATATATATATATATATATATATACCTATATATATATATATATATATATACCTATATATATATATATATATATATATATATATATACCTATATATATATATATATATATATATATACCTATATATATATATATATATATATATATATATATATACCTATATATATATATATATATATATATATATATATATATATATATATATATATATATATATATATATATATATATATACCTATATATATATATATTGGAGACTGTGAATGTGTAAAGCCTGTATAATAGTGTCTAAACAAGTCGATAAAAAAGGAAACAATAGCAATAATTTTTCTTAAAATTCTTTGATTCTTGGAAACATGAGATGCTAATAAATGGACCCATGGTCACTGCAGGGACATATAATAGGGATTGAATCAATATTGGACCGTCATCTGTAGTGCTGTCACACCAACTTACCAAGTGCTTTTATGGTCTGATTACTTTTGTGTTACTGTGTTGAAGATGATATAAGAATGCATTCTGAAACCCAAACGAAGCCTAATTCTTGTCTATAGCATGTTTTACATGGAGAATCCATCCTGACAATGTTGTTTAGTGAAGGACTAATGTTAAACCTAGGCTATGGGAAATCAACTCTCAATTAATTATTTATTTTGTTTCTTCCAATGGTAGACGGTTTCTAAAAATCTCCTAAATGAGCTGAAACTGTTTGGTGAGACGGCACAAGAGCATGCAGCAAATTTACTGGTGAGTTTTTTAATATTCAAAAATACTGGGTTATTTATCCTGATTTGAATGTCCTGCGGCACTGACCAGACATTAATACAAATGTTTCACTAAGACTGATTTATATGAGGATGAAATTACACACATTCTGCTCTGCTGGGCTAGAGGCTGTATAATTAATCCTAATGCCAGGTCCACAGCTGATAAAATATTCATTTGAAATGTTCTAATCCTTCTAAATGTTATTGAGTGTGCCTCTCCAAAACTACTGGAATCTGGCATGACCTAAAACGGGTTCAGTGAGGACTCTGTCAGTCTCTGTTTGCTCCTCTGTGAATGCTTGTAGGAAGTGGAGAACATCATGAGGGACCTGACGGAAGCACATGAAAAGCTCCAGCAGGAGAGGGCATTGTTCACTTTGGACGTGGAGGAAATGGAGAGAGAGCTGGGGGAGGCGGAGAGACTCTTGATGGAATAAATGAAAGAAACTCTTTTACTGGGCATAAATACTGCAGTGCCGTATGGAGTTGTTCGGAGACCTGTCAGTCTGAGAATGAGAAGCATTTGGGCAAAAGTGTAACACACCGTTGCATTTACAGGAACATACAGCTCATACCATTTTTAAGAATGCTTTATGATCAGAATGATTCCTGTTTTGTCTTCTTATAAGTTAAGATATTAGTATAAACAATTTTCATGTACCTCTAGAACGGCAAGGCACTTGTTAAATGATGCTTACTGTATATTGTTTTCATTTTAATTATTTTTGCAAACATGACCTTAAACTTTATTAAATATTAAACTGGCTTTAACAAGAGACTATCCTCTCTTTTACATTGTACCATGTCATCTACTTCCATCATAGTATCTGAGACAAAACGATGCCAATTAAAAGTAATAGTTTAATATTTCTAAAGTTAAACTGAGTATGCTTAATAAGCATTGTCCCATTTGACATGGAGACTCAAACCATGATGTTTTGAGGGAAGAAAAGCCATTTTATGGAAAATAAAACGTATCTTTCTTCATTCAGTCACTTTTTCCTTATGATGCATTTTTCACAGAGCACATCAAGACTGAATTGAATTCATTGGCATTCAAATGAAATGGTCCTGAACCAGGTAAAGGAATAGTTCAGCCTAAAATGAACATTTGCTGAAAATGTATTCACTCTCAGGCCATCCAAGTTGTAGATGAGTTCTTCAACAGAACAAATATTGAGAAATGTAGCATTTCATCACTTGCTCACCAGTAGATCCTCTGCAGTGAATGGGTGCCGTCAGAATGAGTTCAAACAGCTGAATAATCACAATAATTCACTAGCAATCCACACAACTCCAGTCCATCAGTTAACATCTTGGAAAGCAAAATGCTGCATGTTTAAAAGATGCAAATCCATCAAGACATTGCTTTTGGCTAAAAAGTCCTGTTTCCATAAAATAGCTTTCTCCAGTGAAAAAGTCATCTAGTCCAAATCAGAAGGGAAATCTGAACAGATCAAACACTGTTTACATGCAAAAAAAAGTTCAAAAATATGTTTATATATGGATTTTGATGTGATAGCAGGAGGAGGAAGCATTATTACCCTAGAAGTGCTATTATGGATTAAGGACTTGTATTTTGGCCAGAAGCAATGGTTTTAAATAAAAACACTTTGATGGATTTGTTAACTTCACAAGACATTGATGGGCTGGAGTGCTGTGGATTACTTGTGAATTACTGTGTTGTTTTTATCAGCTGTTTGGACTCTATTCTGATGGCACCCATTCACTGCAGAGGAATCAGAGAAATTTCTCAATCTGTTCTGATGAAGAAACAAACTTTACATTTTGGATAGCCTGAGGTTTAATTAATTTTCATTTTTGAGGAATCCTTTCCTTTGTGTGCATAATATTTTATTCTCTAAGTATATACAGTTCATACATATGAATACTGTATGTATATAGCAACACCAAATAGTGGTGTTAGCGCAGTTGATAAGACACACGTCTGTGGTGTGGGAGACCCGGGTTTGAATCCACTGTGAGACACCAATGTGTCCCTGAGCAAGACACTTAACCCCTAGTTGCTCCAGAGGTGTGCGACCTCTGACATATATAGCAATTGTAAGACGCTTTGGAAATGAATAAATGTAAATGTAAATAAACAGTATATACTGCTAGACTCTGCTGTTCACAACAGAGGATAAATTTCCAGTGTGACAGTTCTCTTCACACTGCCAGCTTGCATCCACTTGTTATAGAAAAAAGTCACTTCACTTGAAACAATGCTGAATGTGTTGAATCCTGCATTACTATAGTAACCAACGCAAACGTCAAAAAATGACACCCATCTCCAACACATACCTCATTTGATCACGTCTAAAATACTGTTCATACAGTCTGTTCTACAGATCCGATCTGAAAAACAGAAACTCCTGAACAACATGAGCATGAGTAATGAATAATCTGAAATAATGTGAATTTCTGTGAAATATGTACCTCATCCATTTAATCATAGTAATCAAAACAAGTGCTGTACAATGATGAAGCCTCGATATCAGCAAATTACAGTGATAAAGTGTTCCTACAATAAATAAAATAAAAAAAAATGGACATTTACGCCACACTTAATTTTTTTTTAATTATTGTCAATGTATTATCTAAAGAAAATTCAAACTAAAACATCACTTGTTTTAAAGAAAGAAATAAATTCTGAGAAAAGTGTGTTTGTTTGCAGATGTCAATGTTTTGATGATCTGTTATCTAACTCGAAAATGTTCATACATTTTTAAGTGTATCTTAAGTGTCTAAATATGTTTAGGGCCACTACACCTCGGCCACTTTAATCAGTGAATGTGACGTTTGAATACAGATGACATTTCTGCAATCTGCATCATTTACACACCGTACACTGTGACTCTTTTTGCTATTTAGTCAACAATATGTTTGTCTATACAAACATATTGTGTATATATATATATATATATATATATATATATATATATATATATATAAACTGACAGGTAACTTGCGTTGCAAATAATGGCAGCAGAACATGAACACCATATTATATGTCATTTGTTAATAATAAATTTGATTTTTACTTGGATGTAAGTGAAACTTTCCTGTGCAAAAGAACCAGACATAATGAGGACATTTTATGATAACAATAATAATAAATATTCTTAAAGGGCAACTTTTTTTTCCTTTCATTTTGAGACTAGGGTAAGTTTAGGGCCATGTTGTGTTAATACTGTACACCACAATGTGCACGCTGCAGATTTTGGACAATATTTAAATTTAGAATTTTGGAATCCAGTTTAATGCATTATAATGCTCATATATAAATCATTGTGAGTAATAAAGTTGCAGGAGTCATTTCTTAAAGCAATTCAGAGTGTTTACAACTTGCTTTGAAGTGCATATTCTTCTCTCTGGCTCATTCCAAATGTTAACACATTGCATAGCACTTTCTGTCTTTGGAAGTAATGTAGCGTGTTTTCCATTTGGATTTTCAACACAGCAAGAATTATGTCCTTGTCTTTTTCCCTTTTTAAATGACAATTAATGCATAGAAAAGAATGAAACTCTGAAGGCACAAAAACCTACTCTACAGAAGCACGCAGATGCTCATACAGTTACAATCTCAGTGCTGAAGGGGGCGCTGTTACTCCCTCGAGTGTTTTGTGAATGTCGGGCATGTACTTGCGTAGAGTAAGTTTCTAAGCCATATGTTGAGTTCATGTCAGATTGATCATATTTACGAGCTAAGTGAGCATGAATGCCACCTTGAAAGAGAGCAACCTAATGTCTTTAAGCTCCTTTCCTAATTCATAAATGTCACATAAAACGTCATTATATATATATATATATATATATATATATATATATATATATATATATATATATATATATATTAATTACGAGTTACTAGGTCATGATTATTATATAAAAAGTCGCAATTTGAAGCCATAACTATGATGACAAAATCCTAATCCTTTTTTTATTTATAATTTTGACTTTTTTGTGTCATAATTTCAAATATTTTGACTTATTTCATAATTTTGTCATTTTATATAATATAAACTATTATCTCATTATCTTGGCCTTGTCAAAATTATTATGATTTATTATACTCATAATTTAGACTTTGTATGTCATAATTATGAGCCTTTATAATTTACCAACTTAAGAGCATGTCAAATACAATATTGCTTTTTTAGACTGTTAATGGTGCAGTTTAATTGAGACCTTTTCATTCCATCTAAAAATCCCTGAATGTGAATCGTAATGTAATTATAATTTATGATCACCATATTACCAGCCCAGATCTCGTATCCTGTATTTTATTTAGCACTGATGTTCTTTCAAACCAAAATAAATATTTGTTCAACATTGAAGGAGATTAGAAATCGGTGTATATTCGGGATAGAGAGACAATGTTGCATACATTTCTTATCATCTCTCTGGGTGACTGGATTGTACACACACTGCGAGCCAGTCAAACAAACTGGATTGTGACTTGCTGAAATGATCCGCTGTGGACATCACTAGAACTACATCGACTTGGCACAAATCTACTCTACAGTAAAAACGTTTCCTTTTTGTACAAAATTGATCCTAAAAATATACACACATACAGTATATTTTACATACAGTATTGCTAACCTAAGAAAACGGTCTGTTGCGAGCACACATTTTCTTTTCCCGCTTCAAGCATCACTCTTTTGGTTTAAGAGAGCAATACGTGTGCAAAGGCAGTATTTTCAGTGTTTCTTTATGTCCAGAATGAAGCCGCCCGTCCCCAACATGAAAATAAACCACACACAAAACACATTGTTGTTCCAGTCTACCACACACTGTACAAGTTTCACTGATGTTTCAACTTCAATTAGACTTTTGGAGTTCAGAGCCAGATTCAATGAATCACTCAAGCGTGTGTTTGCCCACACATCACCATTAATCCCGGAAGGTTGCTATGGAACGGGAAATCATAACAAAGGAATTTCCTTCATCCGTCTTTGAGGGTCTTTGAGTCTTTAAAATTAATACCAGCTCTTACTAAAGAGTCTCACAGTGCAAAGTCTCCGCTTCTTCTGGGTCACGGTTAATCTGCCAAAATCCACCCAAAAATCATTAACACGTTAACAATAAGATGCTTTCCACCCTTCCTTGAAGAGAGGAGGCCTAAAATACACATTTCAGGGGAAATGAGAAACTTGTACTTCATTCTTTGTCGTAATAACCAGCACAACAGTTTGTTTCGTCCCGTTTTAGGGCTCAACTTCTAGTATCCAGCCACCTTGTTTTTTTCAAGTCATTGGTTCATTAGACAAATGAGGAAAAGCCGGTCACTGGAGTGCGTGTTCCTGGTGCGGGCTGCCCCGTGGGGGTGTAGACGCCCCCTACGCTGTGCTGGGTCACCACAGTCTGATAATAGCCCCCCTCTGCATCCGTCATGGCACATTCCTCGTACTCTCCTCCGGTCTTCATGCCTTTGGGCTGCCGCTTCCACGAGTTGTAATAGGTGGGGTCACTCATGTAGTGATTTACGAATGAGTGCTTGGGCTGCTCGTCTTCGTAGTCGCTGTCGCTGACCTTTACACGAGGGGTGACGGGACGGGTCGATACCAGAGAGAGAAAGAGGAGACAGTAAAGTTACAGTGTGGATGTGGGTGCTTAAAGGTGTACAAAGTACGTTTTTGTTGGCTGACCAATACAATAGTGGTCCTAGGTTCTATAGTGACACCTGCTGACATGGATGAAGCATTATGCAATGTTGTTTTAAGATGCCACAGCAGGGATGCAACTGAGCCTCATGCAGTGGTGAAAAGACATTGACTTATTAATTTGTGGCCACGGTTTATTAATTTGTACCCTCACTTTAGTTAAACTGGGGCCATGATTTATTAACTCATTGCCTCATTTTAGATCAACTGTGGCTGCATTTGACTAAATGTTTCCTGTTTTTATTTAAATAAGTTGTAGTCACATCCAATGAACAAATAACAAATTCTTAAATCGTGGCAATGATAAAACAATTTCTTTACTACATATCAGGTGCAGGGCTCTGTAAAATAACCTATTTGCATTATTAATTTATTAATTTATTCTACAATCATTTATCCAGTTTAATGTGCCAGTTTCAATTTATTTATTTTATTCATTATTTATTTTGAAATAATAAATGATTTACTACTTTCATTTGTAATTAGTACTCCATTATTTTACTTTTTGTAAAGAAATTCATTTGTAAGCAGAGCTAATTCAAGCATTAGGTATGCCTTTATATCAAGGGTTTTCAAATTAGAAAAATTAAAAATATTTTAGTGAAGTGTGCCCAAATCTTTGACTTGTAGTGCAGCATAAAACAGCCTCAGAATATTATATTACATTTACATTTAATTATTTACAATTGCAACTCGCAAGTGAGGATACTGGAAGCAATCAATGCTTTTTTTATGTAAGGTATGTTTGATATAACGGCATTTTACTAGATTTTAAATAATTATTTATATTAAATAAAAAATAAACAAAAATTGCTCATTTATTTTTCATTTTAATAGGTTTAACATAATAAAGTTCTTGGTAACACTTTATTTTAAGGTCCAATTCACACTATTAACTAGTTGCTTATTAGAATGCATATTTCTAGCATATTGGCAGTTTATTAATACTTCTAAAGCACATATTAATGCCTCACTCTGCATGACCATATTTTAGATTCCTTAATCTTTCCCCATACCTGAAGTATTTAACAACTACTTTACTAACTAATAATAAGCAGCAAATTAGGAGTTTACTGACTGAAGTTCAAAAGATGTAATGATGCTATAGACTCTAAGGTTTCTCTAAAACTCTGTCGTACCCCCATGGAAGTTGTTTATGTGTGTGTGTGTGTAGTCATGCGTTCTGGGTGTAGTATGTTCACCTCTGACTCTGACAGCTCAGTGGGTTTCTCAGTAAGCGTGGTGCTCTCTGTTAAAACAGCCCCGTTGTAGCTGTTGCAGATGTCTTCGTCAGAGTAGTGCAGACCACCTGGACTGGGCCGTGGAGGAGATCTGGAGAGAACAGAACATTTTTACAAGCTGCTCGCACATATCCACAGAAGGGTTATTTCAGGAAGAATTGTACGTGGTGATACATTTTAAAGTGCCCCTATTATGGGTAATAAAAGATTCATATTTTAAGTTTGGGAGTCCCCAGCAACAGGATGACATGCATGCAAGGTCAAAAACACTTTCATTGTCTTATAATATGCATCACCTTACTTGCTCAATGACTGCTGAACAATTTCGCTCAATGATTCATTTTTCCAAACCCCTCCTTTACGTGATGCTAAACTGCGGTGTGTCTGATTGGTCTTATTTTCATTTCATCACGCCTGATGCCTGACGAAACAGCGTTTGTGAGCAGTGTCCTGCTTTGTGTAGAGCTTTACCAGGGAAACCACTATTTTTACTGCTCTAAAAGCATCATCTAGTGGCAAAGAATGAATTAGCATTTTTATCCCGACAGTCAATATGCTAATGTTTCATGTTGACAGCTTTCATTAAACAGCTTAGGAAAATGTTTCAGCTTAGGATTCGGTTTAAAACTTTGAAGGATGCTTTCATTCATTTAGAGCTGTGTTACACACTGCATGAAAGGTAATTTTCAAAAATGCATAATAGGGGCACTTAAATATATCAGATAAGTCTATTTTTTCCATTGAATTTAATGATATTTGTCGATTTTAAGTTATTTTTCAGATTCAGTGAAACATAAAAATTTCTACTATTAAAGTGCCCCATGATGGATTTTTGAAAATTACCTTTCATGCGGTGTGTATCACAACTATAAATGAATGAAGCATCCTGCAAATTTTTAAATCCGAAACTGCACTTTGTATAGTGCACTCTTTCAAGAGAAAGAGTCAACTCTGAATCATTGAAATGAGTCGTTTTTTAAATGAATCCCAAGCCATTTCATGTGTCAACATGAAACATTAGCATATTGCCCGTCCACTTGTTGGTCTTTTCATGTTTTTACTTTAAATATTCACACATGATACATTCATTCTTTGCCACTAGGTGCCACTTTTAGAGCAGTAACATACCTGTTTTCCAATAACAATGTACACAAAGCAGCACTGCACTCACAAACGCTACTTTAGACCAATCAAACCAATCACCGCAGATTAGCATCGCACAAAGGAGGGGTTTGGAAAAATTCATAATTGAGCAAACTGCTTGGGAAGTTGAGCAAGTACGGTACAAAAAAAGTATTCATATTATAAGACAATGAAAGTGTTTTTTGACTTTGCATGAATGTCAGCCTGTTGTTGGGAACTCCCCAAAACCACAATATGAACCTTTCATAACCCATAATAGGGGCACTTTAATAGCAGTCCAGATGAAACCCCACCTTGTTCCATTCTTCTTTAGGAAAGAGCTCTTCACGTTCAGATGTCTGCTGTTCAGCTCTAGAGCCGTGAAGCCGCCATTGTCAAGAGTTACAGACTCCTCTACTGTAGTAATGTGTTTTCCTGTGGGAGGAAATGCATCCAAGTAATGACAACAGACACTGAGAACTACATTAACTATGAGCTATTACATTTTTTAGCATTCATAGTATTACATTTTTAATGTATACCCAATAACTACACAGGTGTCTCAGATGGAACAACTACAAATACTTAAAATCTTAAAAGCAAGATTCCAGAAACTACTTTGATATATTCCACACTTAGTACCTCAAAATACCACATTAATACCATCATTGTAGTGTCTAAAACCCTCTTGTGCCTAATGACTATAACATGTTTTGGTATCCCATAGATCGCTATAGTTTTAATATCTATTATTTTACTTATTGCAATTTTAAAAATTAGCCCGAATTCATACAGGTTTAGAACAACAAGCGAGTGAGTAAATGAAAACAGAATGTTCAGTGCTCAAAGCAGTGTCAATACAACACATGTATATTATCAATTTACATTATTAGGTTTAGTCTCACCTGTTCCACAGCTCCTGTACTTCTTGTTCTGTCCCAACAGGAGCAAACCAAACACAACCATCAGAATGAAAATGAGACTGATCAAAGCCATGACGATCAGGAACCACCACTCCTCATAGAAAGGTGTTTCAGACAGAGCTGCAACAGACAACAATTCTGCATTACAAATCAACATAATGCTCTTTTACAGTTAACATTTTAAACATCAGGGCAAAATGTATTATTATATTATATTATATAACAGTATATTATATTATATTATATTATATAACAGTATATTATATAACAGTATATTATATTATATTATATTATACAGTTCAAAGTTTGAGATCATTATATATTTTTAAATACATTTTTATTTTAAGTCAGCAAAGATGCATTCAGTTGATAAAAAAATGACAGTGAAGACATTTCTAATACTATAAAAGATGTGTTCCAAATATATAAAAATAGTAGTATTTCCAAACAAGTCTTCACTTTTTTTTTTTTTTTTACTTATGGATGAGTGAATGTTCAGCTGTGTGGCACTAGATGGCAGTAGAGGCCACAAAGTGAGTCTACAGTTCTCCACAATTCAAGCATCCTCACTGAAGTAGAATGCCTCCCAGATGCTTGAAAACGAAGTGGAATACTAATGTCCATTCTCTAAACAGCAAAATTATGAAAAATGGATTGTGATATAGTATGCAATTGACATTAGTCAGGGTAAATACTGTATTTAATGTGATGTAGCCTAAACAAAAAGCAAGCTGTGGGACAGACGTAGAGTGTGCCGAGTGGGTTGTCATTCGCATCAATGTTGAATATAATGCAGTGGTGTGATATGATGAGGAAGATTACCAGACATTGCAGTGGAAGGCTGACTGGGATCGCCATAACCGAAACGATTGACTGCGATGACACGGAATTCATAGGCCACACCTGAGCGTAGGCGGTCCAGACTGATGGTGTACGAGAAGCTGCCAGGTGGGAGATGCTTGACAAACGTATCCCATAATCCTTCATCTGCAAATGTAGGAATTCGAAAGCAGGAGGGGGAGTAATTGGTAGCCACAGAGGAGAGGAAAGATGGAAGAGGTGGAAGTGAAAAGAGGAAGGTTAATTGAGAATAAGCCTGGTAGTACTAACCATGTAGTGCACGAGAGGAAGAACTTGTAATGAGGAAGTCAAGGGCAGATGTGAAGTCAGCAGACGGATTAGGAAGTGCTGCTTACCTGATGGACGAGCCTCGATGACATATCCTGTGACAGGTCCCGCCCCTTCTGCGCCCTTTGACCAATGAAGCGTCAAAGCTGATGCAGACTTTGTGACTGAGGTCTGCAAGGGCGAACCGGGGGAGCCTATGAAATATAAGGCATATTATTCCTTTCTGAATAATCAATAACAGCACAAACCGCAGCTCCTAAAATGGTTCTGGCCATTTTTATCAATCATAACAGTTCAGACTGCAGTACACGCTTCAAACTTGAGTCTGATGGAAGGAAAATTATAAATTTTTTATAACCGAATAACTACTTTCTACTGCATGCAACTAAGGATCTTAAGACGGTTCTGAAGTGGTTTAGACTGCATAAAGGTCTCACTGAAGCTGTAGGGATACAGTATTGTTCAAAATAATAGCAGTACAATGTGACTAACCAGAATAATCAAGGTTTTTCGTATATTATTTTATTGCTACGTGGCAAACAAGTTACCAGTAGGTTCAGTAGATTCTCAGAAAACAAATGAGACCCAGCATTCATGATATGCACGCTCTTAAGGCTGTGCAATTGGGCAATTAGTTGAATTAGTTGAAAGGGGTGTGTTCAAAAAAATAGCAGTGTGGCATTCAATCACTGAGGTCATCAATTTTGTGAAGAAACAGGTGTGAATCAGGTGGCCCCTATTTAAGGATGAAGCCAACACTTGTTGAACATGCATTTGAAAGCTGAGGAAAATGGGTCGTTCAAGACATTGTTCAGAAGAACAGCGTACTTTGATTAAAAAGTTGATTAGAGAGGGGAAAACCTATAAAGAGGTGCAAAAAATGATAGGCTGTTCAGCTAAAATGATCTCCAATGCCTTAAAATGGAGAGCAAAACCAGAGAGACGTGGAAGAAAACGGAAGACAACCATCAAAATGGATAGAAGAATAACCAGAATGGCAAAGGCTCAGCCAATGATCACCTCCAGGATGATCAAAGACAGTCTGGAGTTACCTGTAAGTACTGTGACAGTTAGAAGACGTCTGTGTGAAGCTAATCTATTTTCAAGAATCCCCCGCAAAGTCCCTCTGTTAAAAAAAAGGCATGTGCAGAAGAGGTTACAATTTGCCAAAGAACACATCAACTGGCCTAAAGAGAAATGGAGGAACATTTTGTGGACTGATGAGAGTAAAATTGTTTTTTTTGGGTCCAAGGGCCACAGGCAGTTTGTGAGACGACCCCCAAACTCTGAATTCAAGCCACAGTACACAGTGAAGACAGTGAAGCATGGAGGTGCAAGCATCATGATATGGGCATGTTTCTCCTACTATGGTGTTGGGCCTATTTATCGCATACCAGGGATCATGGATCAGTTTGCATATGTTAAAATACTTGAAGAGGTCATGTTGCCCTATGCTGAAGAGGACATGCCCTTGAAATGGTTGTTTCAACAAGACAATGACCCAAAACACACTAGTAAACGGGCAAAGTCTTGGTTCCAAACCAACAAAATTAATGTTATGGAGCGGCCAGCCCAATCTCCAGACCTTAATCCAATTGAGAACTTGTGGGGTGATATCAAAAATGCTGTTTCTGAAGCAAAACCAAGAAATGTGAATGAATTGTGGAATGTTGTTAAAGAATCATGGAGTGGAATAACAGCTGAGAGGTGCCACTTGGTTGACTCCATGCCACACAGATGTCAAGCACTTTTAAAAAACTGTGGTCATACAACTAAATATTAGTTTAGTGATTCACAGGATTGCTAAATCCCAGAAAAAAAAAAATGTTTGTACAAAATAGTTTTGAGTTTGTACAGTCAAAGGTAGACACTGCTATTTTTTTGAACACACCCCTTTCAACTAATTGCCCAATTGCACAGCCTTAAGAGCGTGCATATCATGAATGCTGGGTCTTGTTTGTTTTCTGACAATCTACTGAACCTACTGGTAACTTGTTTGCCACGTAGCAATAAAAAATATACTAAAAAGCTTGATTATTCTGGTTAGTCACATTGTACTGCTATTATTTTGAACAATACTGTATATATTTTCTTCAAAACATGTTCTTTATTGGCGACTGTGACCTGACAACACTCACATTCAGTATATACGGTTAACACACTTCATTTCCCACAAATCCTTTCACCTTTTAAATAAACTAGCTGATTGTAAATGTCATGTTTAGATTTACTTGTTCTCTGTAACACAGACACTGAATGGTTTCTTTCTTGATTTACTTTTCCTGTGCCTGTGACTAATCATAAACCATATGTATGTATATATATGTATTTACCCCAATGTGTTCAGATTTTAGACTGGTAGCGTATCCTGGAGTACCATGTCAATACCATGGTATATGAATGAAACATTCAGTACCATAGAAAATACGCAAGTGAGACTGTATTGTTTGCTCAAAATTCCGGCCAATCACATGAATCCATACTGACCAATCAGAGTCCACCGTGCCTACATGAATCAACTGCATCTCATCTGAAGAACATTTTAAACTGAAGGCGGTCTGTGTGTGGCCCAGCGTCCCACCGCAATGAAGCCGCTGTGTCTTGAGAATGAACCATTGCTCAAAGGCTACACGAAATCACATTCCTATTACAGTGCACTAATCAAACCATGAAGTTCACACAGCCCAATTTTAATTTCCATCTTCAACTAATTTTAAAATTAAAATAATGAAACGCCATCTTCCTGGTAGGTCCCAGGTTTTAGAAAATTTTTTTTTTTTAGAAAAGCATTAGCTAAATGCAGTCAGTTCATATTCAACAGTTAATTTAATCCAAAGAAAGCCTCCAGCGCTGGTGTCTGTAACTGCAGGGGATGTTTCTATCTTCCCCAATTATTGTGGGATTTATTATGGAAGTATTATTACGCATTATTATTCATATTTACGCATACCTTCCACTGGTCCTGCGGTGATATTGGCTTCCAGTTCGGGACCGTAACTAATAGTTCTGGATTGGACCTTGAAGCGATAGATCACCCCCCTCATCAGGTCACGAACCTTCAGCCAGCGCTGCCAGTTCCCCTTGATCTCCACTGTAACGGTCTTACTGACACCTGTCAAAAGAAGGGACTTGAATATTGAATAACATAAACATGTACTCAAAACTAAAAACATTTCATTCAAGACTCTTTTTGTTGTTGTTCATTTCATTTAAAATGATGATTTTACTCTTCTTACTCTTCCTTATATCCTGCTCACCATGAACTGGTGCGGTGGGTTCATAGACCACTCTGTAGCCTTCCACCACTCCATTGGGCAGCAGAGGAGCTCCCCATGACACATTCAGGGAGCTTCCTGTCACCTCCGAAAACACCATGTGACTGGGTGCTCCAGGAGCTTCAGAGAGAAACACAGAGAGAATTGATGAAGGAATGATATCTGTGCTTTAAAAAACTTCAGCTGTCATACATCTTAGACTTTCCATTGTCAGGGCATTACAATACAAAAAATGTAACAAAACTTTGAACATTAAATGGATAATTAACCCAAAATTTTAAATTCTGTCACTTCCTCACCCTCAAGTTGGTCTAAACTTGAGTTCTTTCTTCTGTTAAATACGAAAGAAGATTAGATTAGATTCAATGTTATTGTCATTGCACATGTGGGTACAAGGCAATGAAATACAGTAGTGAGGTGACCGGACACCCATTTAAGGGCATCTGGGGGGCGCCGGGAGGCAGGGTACAGGACAGGCGGCGGTGGCTCGCCTCACAGCGGAAGAAAGATATAAGATAAAATATATTTTGTAGAATGTGAGTAAGCAGTTGCTGGTAGCCACTGACTTCCATAGTATGAAAAAAAAAAAAACCTATGAAAGTCAAAGGCTACCAGCAACTGTTTGGTTAACATTTTTCACATTTTCTTCTTAAGTGTTCAGAAAAAGAAAGAACTTAAATTTGGAGCAACACGAGGGTGAGGAAATGATGACAGAATCTTTGGAAGAACTAACTATTCTTTTTAATTCAACTGGTCAAAGTAAGCCTACAGTATGTATGTTTCATCTGCATTACAGCATTTTTTCATCGAAGGCTTAGTCAGACTTGGACTTGTTTCTATTCGCCATATCTTGCTTTAAGACTCTTAACTGGGGTTATAGCAACAACCTCCGTATTTAGATCCTTAATGGAAACAGTAATAGTAGGAGAATGGCATGGTCTGGTAATGTTTAGCACGTCTCGGATGGTTGGCTGGCGCTCATGCGTCTGGATGAGTGTAACAGGATCTCAGTGGGACTCACCAGCCTGCAGGGTGCGTCCTTCACGGGCTGCACTGAGCGGCCCGTCCCCCGCCGTGTTAAATGCAGACAGTTGCACAAGGTAGTTGGTGTAGGATGTCAGGTTCTTCAGGTGCACAGATGTATCTGGAACAAACAAAACTAGCTCCTTCTCAGACTCATTCTGCCTGCTCTTTTCCCAGTAATGGATCTGAGGGAAGAAGTGAATGACACTTCAGTATATTTTGAAGATTTTAAGCAATAAATGCATTTTTGTAAAATATTTTATAATGTTATGTATTCATGTGATGGCAAAGTTCTATTTACTGCAATCTTCAGTGTCACATGATCCAGATTCAGAAATCATTCTAATATGCTGATTTGTTGCTTGAGAAACATTTCTTCTTATTATCAATTTTGAAAACTGTGCTGCTTAATATTCTAGTGGACACCCTGATATATTTTAAGCAAGATATTCTTGTAAATAGAAAGTTCAAAAGAACAGCATTTATTTGGAACAGAAATCTTTTCTGATATTATAATGGTTTACTGATCAATATAATAATTTTTTGATGAGTAAAAGTATTAACTCCTTTACTGCCAGTGATTTTGATGATTTTCACTCAAGTTTGATGGACTCCAGTATATTTTGCTGTATGAATATTTGAATATGCAATACACCAAAATAAAGACTTTAAAAAACAACTACATCTGGATAATATTATATTAACATAAATCCAGTAAATCGCCTCCATCAATACCTCCAAAGCTTACACAGACATATACCACTTCCTGGATCAACATTTTACTTCAAAAACTTGTCAATGGCGGGGAAGCGTTTTCTTCTAAATTAAGTGATTGAGTTAATTTCTTAAAATATAAATATGGACCCCAATTTTATGTATATTGTTATATATTTTTATTATATATGTACTATATTTGGTAAGTTTACTGCATTGTCTATGTAAGAATGTCTTTTGTGTTCCATGGTAAAAAAAAAAAAAAGGGAAAGAATACTGATTCCAAGAAAAATTAATTCGGAACAACATGAGTGTGAGGAAATGATGACCAAATGTTAATTTTTAAGAAACTTATCCTTTAAATACACATACACACAATAAAACTAGACTTGAATGAAATATGTATATCCATGATTTGATACTTTGTGTATTTGTGGACAGAACAGAAGGATTCATAACCAGTTCCTGTTCAAATCTCTATGAGAGACAGATGTACAGATGGCGTAAATAGGAAAACAAGAGTGCAAGCTAATGCAGTGAAATCAACAGATGACAGTGAGATAAGGGAAGACAGACTGCAGATGAACGACAGTTTATTTATGCCGGTAAACAGATGGACTGCCTGACTGATTTTGGAAATACTTTTCATAAAATTCAGAGCTCACAACTGATTAAACAGCTGAGCATTATGTATCCATGCATTAACCTCCGAGGACCCGAGAATTTTTTTAAAGAAAAAAATAGTTTTTTTCATGTCTGTACAGTGTTTAGAGCTTTTTAAAATATTTCATTCATAAGTTATGCTATGTCCTCAGTAGAGGACATGGAGACTCAATTTCTTTAAAGACATGAATAAACATGCATAGGCAAAAACAATAGATTTTTTAAATCATAAATACATTTTTAGTTTTCAAGATCCCTTTTACCGAACTTTGTATGAAGATAATTCTCAACTATGTTATAACAGAATGATTCAACATACCACTTTTCTTCAAATGACCATAAAGGGGTTTCCTCATTATATACAATGTATCTATAAACTAAATCTAATTTGCATATTAATGTGTTTTTGGGGCATCATGTAATAAAAAAGAAGTGTAATAATGGGAGTAATAATTAACAAGATTTTTATAATGATATATAATATTAAAATATAATTTCTTTCCCTATTCATTTGTCATGTCTCCAAAAATGTGTAATAAACATTATTTTAGTCCCGGTGTCCTCATATGAGGACATGTATGAAATCAACATCCTGTCCCGTAACAGAAAGTCATGTTTAGATTTGAAACCTCATAACATTTTCCTGAGATGTTGATTTATGACACACAATAAAAAATTAGACAGAGTTAAATTATAATTACAAAATATGATCATATTTCTGTAAGAGAGTCACTAAATTAATTTCAGACATATTAGATGACCATGGAGAGGGAGCGGTCGTGGTGAAACAGCCAATCATTTGGTATCTCTGAAAAGCCCTGAATGTGCTCTGTACAGGACATCCAGACTTAAACTGTGGCATGTACAGTCTCAGAGAAATTCACTAAAATATAATGTCCTTATATGAGGCCACAGGGTCTTAAGAGATTAAAATGATCAAACCATAGTGTACAAACGCAACTAGTGCATGGGAATTATGGGTCATTTGTATTGGTGTAAATATGCATTTGACAATTAAAACACAGAAATTAATAAACAATTATAATTATTAATATCTAATGTCTTATGGCCATTTACACAGGAATGTGCTTCTTGCAGCTGTATGCACTATTTATGTAAAGTTTAATCTTTTTTTGGGGGGGGGGGATTTGGGGTTCATCTTACGCCTTCCTAAAATATTTGTGAATTGTACAGTTCACATTTTGTGTATGTGGCAAAAAAAAAAAAAAAAAAGATCATCACCTTGTATCCTTGAATATTTCCGTTTTGTGTTTCGACAGGTGGAGGCTGCCACTCTACATCCAGCTGACTAGAGGACACAGATTTCACCTGTATGTTCTGAGGAGCCACGGAAGGAGCTGTGAACACAAACACACACAACGTATGATTTTAAATTGAGCAATAAATCAAATGTGAATGTGTCAGCAGTGGATTGGATGAGTCCACCACAGTGGGAAAACCATTCACTTCATAGACTATCTGTCTCATATAAAGGCCAAATGTCAAATGACGTTTCTCTGTGGCACAATGGACTAAAAGGAAAGAGGTTTAGTGATTTATTTAGTGACACACTGAAATGTGTAAAATATATACATTCTCTGTAAACAGGACAACTGTCAAACATCAGCTTTTCTTTCAGGAATAAGTTTTTGGTGTTCTCCTTTTTTTCTCATGTAGTCACTATTGTGGGCACTAAATTACTCAACAGAGTATGTGATTTATGCATTATATTTTGTTTGTTTTATTCGGCAAGGATACATTAATCAAAATAGACTTTTATAATATTACAAAATATATATATTTCAAATAAATGCTGTTCTTTTTAACTTTATATTCATTAATGAATTCAGAAAAAAAAAAATTGTAACATAGTTTGCACAAAAATATTAAACATTGATAGTAATATGAGCAGCCAGAATGATCTCTGAAGTATCATGTGACACTGAAGACTGCGGTAATGATGCTGAAAATTCAGATTTGCCATCAAAGGAAAAAATTACATTTTAAAATATATTAAAATAGAAAATACTATTTCACATTTTAATAATTTCATAATATTACTGTATTTACTGTATTTTGATCACATAAATGCAGCCTTGGTTGGCATAAATTAATAAAAACATGAAATCCTGTAAAATAGTTAAATATTTATTTATTTATTATACCATTTTCATTATACATTAATGTAGCAACAATACTGATCATTTATGAATTAATATAAATTATTTAGAAAAATGTGTAATATATAAAATTAAACTTTCTGTACATAACTATAATTATTTTAAATGTATAAACACACTCCTCCCCAAGCACGTACACATATATATTATAGTTCATATTTCTGTTGCTTCACGAGATCGTCAGTTTGTGTTACTTTGGGCTGTATGTGTCAAATTCTCATTTCAGCTCATTCGACACTCCTATAATGAAAGATATGTCATTAAGATGGACTTGTTGTCTTTATGTGTTAAAGTCATGCCAGAGGGATGCTATTTTTAATGATGTGCTGCCCCTTATTCTGATCTTTGGGAGAGGTCAGATATGCAAACTAATCAGATTTGTGCACATGGCTCATTCTTTAAATTAGCTTAGGTAATAGGCTTTATTAATGATCTACATATCAGATGAGTTTCCAATCAAATTAGGTTTGACATGTACTGTGACCCACGTTTACATACAAAGCCATACAGATTTAGTCTTTTATACAGTATTTGGGAAAGCACTTGTATATAGGGATATTTTTCCTTCACTTAAGACATAACCAATTGTTTTAGCACCATGCCATCGAGCACATCGTTGGAGAAATTGATCTGCACTGCATAGTGGTCTGTGACACATTATCAATAGATCATGCAAAAGGATCCATTGTGTGTTGTCTAATGTGTTGTGCAGATAATTGGTCTACATTGCACGACTCAAGTCTCACTTTTCATTTGCATACAGTTCATAACTAGATAAAACAGGTTGTGTGACTTTGAGGAAGTATTGCATATAACATTCAATTACCACTTTTGTGCAAATGCATTTCTCGTTAACATTACCAAAGTGCTTAGTGCTCCAACCAGACAAAGTAGGTCCGATGATCAGACATTAGACTTACAATGAAACAACAACACTTTTTGGGTTTCCCAAAGTTTGTGGTCCAAGTTTTAAAGCTGAGTCATAGCAGTGATCTTAATAAGACATAAAAACATACCTGCTTCTCCCACAAACACCTCAACAGGTGCACTTGAAGGACTCTCTCCAACAACATTAAATGCTGTCATGACAATCGAGTATCGTCTGTACTTGCTGAGCTCTGAAAAACACCAATAAAGATGCAGTCAAAGAGTGTTGAGGTACTAGTTTAGAGAAGTGCTAAAAACCTAAAATGTAAAACTAGGCAGCGGAAGAATGACGTGGATATGAGATAAAGGATGTGGAAATGAGGTGGAGAACGAAATAGATTTACATTTTTCCCCTTCCTCACAGCAGATCGTGACAGGACCAGAGGCTAAGCAACAAAGCGCAAAGACTAGGGGAAGTGTTTGTTCTAGAGGTAGAGGAGATCAGAGGATAGAACAGGGAGTCTGAAAGCCTTCGGGCTTGAATGTGACTCGGTTAACACTTCAAAGATTACAACTATCGAAACAACTCAGCAATTAAAATAAAATCAAAATATACTCACGCGTTAATTCAAATTCTGTTAATGAAGGGCTGCTCACTGTCTTAAAAGTGCTCTTAGCTGTTTGAGTTGTGAATTAAACCCGGAGATAGAGGAGAAGAGAATAAGAGAGAGAAATTACACAAGGGACATTGTTTAATATGCACAGAAGACAAAACAGTCAGCTGAAACAGAAAGTAGCGCCACATGGACAAAATATATTTATAACAGGAAAAAACAATTTATATAAGCAATATGGTACCATAATGAAAACCAACACATTTCACCCAGTAACAATCTAATTAATTTCAGTTATAGACACAAATTATAGCCGTGAAAGAGAGAGAGAGAGAGAGGGGGGGGGAGATGAAAAAATAGACGGACAGATAGATAGATAGATAGATAGATAGATAGATAGATAGATAGATAGATAGATAGATAGATAGATAGATAGATAGATAGATAGATAGATAGATAGATAGATCAACAGACAGACAGATAGACAGACAGACAGACAGATAGATAGATAGATAGATAGATCAACAGACAGACAGATAGACAGATAGACAGATAGATAGATAGATAGATAGATAGATAGATAGATAGATAGATAGATAGATAGATAGATAGATAGATAGATAGATAGATAGATAGATCAACAGACAGACAGATAGACAGATAGACAGACAGACAGACAGACAGATAGATAGATAGATAGATAGATAGATAGATAGATAGATAGATAGATCAACAGACAGACAGATAGACAGATAGATAGACAGATAGATAGATAGATAGATAGATAGATAGATAGATAGATAGATAGATAGATAGATAGATAGATCAACAGACAGACAGATAGACAGACAGACAGACAGACACACACACACACACACACACACACAAAAAGACAGACAGACAGACACATACATACATACATACATACATACATACATAGATAGATAGATCAACAGACAGAACTACAGACAATCAGACAGCCCGACAGACTAACCTCTGAACTCCGGACTGATTGTTGATTGGTTGGTTGCTGTCTTTGGCTCGTCTGGACTGTTTTCACGTGGAAGCTCCCGGTAATAGACGCGATATCCCACAAGAATCCCATTGACAGTTCCCTCTGTAGGCGGCTGCAGACACAGATACATATCGAGTTTCAGTCAGCCTCCAAGAAGCAAACAGCCATTTAATTACTCCATTTAACTCAGGCTAGGAAATATTCACCTGACATTTCAGCATATGACCTGTGATGCTACTTAATGAAAGAATGTTAAAGACAGTGCGTATGCTGTCTGCTGCCGGCTAATTAGCAGTTCGAGACTGTAACAGAAAGTAATTACCGCACAATGCACGTCAGCCCAAGAGATAGCACAGATCAACACAGGACAAGTTAGCTGAGACCACAGGTCAGTAAAGGCCTGATCTGGTTGGTCTTAGTCTGACTCTCTCTAACATGCGTTCTCACTCTCATGTTCTATCATGGACGTGTCTTATTTAGTATGTGATCAGTGTTATAAGCAAAGTTAATTAAGATGGGGTCAAAACAGGCCAGCTTTGGAAATATATCCGTATGTGTGTGAATAGATAGAGGAGGTACGTGTAACGACTGCTAACTAATTAGAAGGTAAAGAGTAAGGCTAAGAACCTGCTTGCCAAACATAATTAACATTGAGAGGTGCACCTGAATACTTTGCACACAAGTCTGCTATTAAACGCTGTTGGACAATTTGAACCCCTGAACCTTCAGTTAAATGGAAAGACAGGAAAAGTTCCTGTGACACCTACTCAAGCTAAAGCTGTTGGCTAAAACTTAGTGGGAATTGTAAGCATCACAGGTGTGCTCTCCACACGAGGACTCTTCCAACATTTAGACAGTGTTTTGATGATAAGGCAATCCCAGAACACACTGCAACAAGGTTTACTGTTAAACAATTTGGGCTGGTAAAGATGTTTTTGAAAAAAAGTCGTATTAGCTCTTTGTTTTACCTGCCACTGGACAATCACAGATGTTGTGGTTGAAGGTTTGATGCTCAAAATGACAGGCGCTTCATCTGGCACTAAACACACAGACAAACACAATCAATCAATCAATCAATCAATCAATCATTTGTCTATCTTTCTATTTTATAAACATTATTGTGAAAATGTTTTAGTGAGAAAATGTAGATAGAATGACGAGCTACCATTCGTCTATACACAATTTTCTCTACGTTTGTTCTTTCAAAAACTAAGAAAAAAAAAAAAAAATTACTACCTACTCGGATCCTTTCACAAATACTCCGATCCAAAAAGCACTCTAAAAAATTATAATTCACTTTGCACAACACACAGAATCTAGCATTACCGTCCTGCAGAGTGGTAACTGGCTCAGTTTCTTTGCTGAAGGCACTGTCTCCCACATCATTTGTGGCCATCATTTTAAATTTGTAAGAAGTGTATGGCTTCAGCCTACAAGAAAAGAGATGCATTTCAGCTCACAAACTAGATTATTCTCAAGTACCAACAGGAACCACAAGAGATGCATGTTTAGACTTCTTTGGAGAAAATAAGGGACAGAAGCTCTTGCTACAACAGGTAAGCTATCATACAAATGCATTTATAAATATAGTCATAAGAACATCCCAGTCTGTTGGGCAGACATGTCTGCTCAACCCACAATGTCTTGCTCAAGTGTTTCAACAGATACCAAACTTATGAATATTTCTTAAGGTTTACATGTTTCTAAGAATGGCTCACCATTCATTTATACTGTAATTAGTTAATATGGACTATATAATTAGTTATATTAATATAATATTAGTCAAGAATATAATTTTAGTCAACTGCACAGATTTGTTATTGCTTTGCAAACTTTGAGGGGACGTGGGAAAGGGACACAGGGTTGTGGGTAATATACATCAAAGTGGGCCTTCAGGGAAACATTGAGTCTGTGTATGTGTGTGTGTGTGTGTGTGTGTGTGTGTGTGTGTGTGTGTGTGTGTGTGTGAAGTGAGCAATTAGGGATTTGAGAATCAGGACTCTGAGGGTGCTTGTGTCGTTGTGAGTGTTTACGAGTGTGTGTGTATGTGAGTGTGTGTTCATAATTAGGGCGTTGAAGACAAGGACTGTTAGTGGCATTTCTGTTTTAATAGATGGAGGCATTTACTCCTCTGAGAATCAAGATGGTTTAAACACAAACATCCTCTTCGTTCAAAACACTCAGTTCATGCAATTATGGAAAATCTGTGTGCGACAGAGAAAGAAAGAAATCGAGACCAACTGAGGCAAAGCACTGTAGCAGCATATACACACAAACTACACAGGAAATAAATGGTTGCATAGGCTAATATCAGTAGGGACATTTACATTGCTGTATAAAGTATGGGAAAATTCAGAATATAATCAACGGCTCTCGGAAATGAAATGAAGCAGGAAATGAAGTGGCCCTTCATTGTGGTCCATAAAATAAAAGTTGATGATTTCTTAAATATGATGAAAAAAAAAATCTGTTTCTTGTCCTTTTGATTAAACAAATTCGGTGTGTGTGAAAGGCTTCTTTCAAATATCCTACAGACTCCAAACATTTGAAATGTACAAATATAATGGTAATGTACATAAATTCAATTACATTAAATACAAATTGAAATTCACATTCAAATTTCACAATTCAATTTTAGCCATTGTCTGTATTCTCAAATCAGCATACAGTGTATGATAGCAGTGCAAACTACTGTATATATTGCAGAAATATTAAGGGTAGTACAGTTGTACTCTAAGCATAGTGATTGTTCATCATAGTGATTTTGTGATATGCATTTATTCCATCTGTGTGCCACATTAAATAGACTGTGCAAATGCACTTTTGCGTGTTATTCATGGTGCTTCAGACTCATCTTCTCTGCCTCTTTTGCAGTCAGAAGATGGCACGACGAGTCACTGAATGTCAGTGAAAGGCATATGTGGGTAATTAAAAGGACAGGAATGTGGGTTGTGGGTAATCGAGTGGTACTGAACGCACATATGCTCACATGGTTCTGTTACAACACAGGTTGAGAAAGATGCTGTTACAGGGAGGCAAGTCCTTTAGCTTGAAATATTTTTCCCCTTAATGCAAGTGGACATTTAGAAGATGACAGCATGAATCACACAGGTGATGATGAGAAGAATGAACAGGCAGGGTGAAAGAATATGAGCTAGTGCTGCAGTGCTGGAGGATGGAGAGCAGAAAACAGGTTAGTGAGCGGGTGGAGCTGAATGAATGTGTGATTGGACATCAGGCCACCCGATGGTCAGTCTGATTATGATTGCACTCTCTCTCCCACTCTTGCTCTGTCTGACGATTTCACTCGATTTTTTTATTCTTAATGATGTCTCATCAGTGTCACTGCATGTCTATAATATAAAATGGCCAACATGCTTTGTGTAATTTCACTCTTTTATATTGAAGAGCCTTGTTTGATTCAGTCCAATAGGGGTTGTTTCAATTTTAACCCTTTTTCATTCTCACTCTGACCCTTTCACACAGCATCCGTACTGTGGGATGAAGTGATGGAATCAATACCATGGGACTAAACCATTATTATAATTGTGTTATTTACATAGCTCAGGGAATAGCATTTTGTGCGTCCCAAAAAATTCAATAACATCTTGATGGTACGTGTCTAAATATGGTATTGCAATGGTACCATGCCGCAAAGAAAAAAAAAAAAAAAATTGCACATCTACAGAAAAACATGCTGGAAAAAAACCTATAGTATTAATGTGATACAAAAAAATAATAATAATAAACAAACATGCCTTGCTACTGCTTTGGTGTATGTAAAAACAAAACAAAACAAAACAAAACATAACATAACATAACATAACATAACATAACAAACCAAACAGGGTATTACCATGGTACATGTCCTAAAAAACAACAAATACTGTCTCTATGTAAACAAAAAACAATACATGCCATTACTTATGCACCCATGTTCAAAACAAAACAAAAAAACATTGTGCTAATATGATCCAAAAACATGGCATTACCCTTTCAATAATGCCCCCAAAAACGATTTTGTTACTTTCTTGTTGTGCAATATAAAAGATTTACGTGTTGAACTATAGCTTCAATTATTTCAACGTCTGCAGATCCCTTCCTTAAAATGAGCTCTAGTGTGCCTCCATTCTGTGTATTTTAATATCTTCTGTCAGTCAGAGCTAAAGCACATTATGCTATAAATAGTGACTGTTCTCGTACCAGCTGTTGGCCACACAGGCAGATATGTGCACGTGTTTTACCTATCCACCTCCCAGGAGGTGTTATTATGACCGATGGAGGATGTGTGGATCTTCCACTCGCCATCCGGCAGCTCTAATGCCTGCAGGGTGAAGTAGCGCACTGGGGAAGAGCCGTCTCCTCCCGCCATCCAATGAAGTCGGAGCTTATGAGACTCCACCCCTTTCTGAGGCACAGTGAGTCGTCGAGGGGGCTGCGGCCGCTCTGTGGGACATGTGTAATGAGTCACTGCTGGGCATATGCATGTGTCACAGACCCGGCTCTCGGCTCGTTTTGAGCTCGGGTTTAAATGCAGTCAGCTCCGAGGGGCCACATGCTGTTTTGACAGTGTGCTTTATCAGCTGACATTTGACTCAGACAAACTGACTCCATGAAACACGAGCGTTTCAGCGGGATTTTAGCCTTAGTCACATCCAATTTGTCACTGTTAATGTAAATAATTCTACAGTAGCCTAAGTAGTGAACAATTTGATGATAATAGAATTGAACATTAACCCTTCAAACATACCTCTTTTTTCGGTCGTTATGACGATGGCCTCCTCTGGGGGTCCCCAGCCCTTTTGAGTGCGCGCTGTGATTTGGAAAACATATGCAGATTCCGGAATCAGTCCTGTCACTGTGAATTGACGCGCGTTGGATCCCACCTCAACCGTGGTAAACTTGTTGGGGTCGTTGATATCCAAACGGTAAGAAATTTGATAACCTGAAGTAACAAAGTCAAAATTACATCAGAACTGCTGAAGTACATTGTTTAAATCTTTGCACTGTCACTGTAATATATATTCACTATTATTAACAATCATGCTAATTGATATATTAATAAAATATGTAAATTATACATAATGTATTAGGAAATTCTTATTAATAATGAATGCTTATTAATATACATTTAATAATAATAATAATAATAATAATAATAATAATAATCAGCATCACTAATAATATTAATAAATTAATAATAACATTCCAATGAAAATTATACATATTTTTCATATTATTAAATTATTATGTATGTATTATTATCATTATTAATAATACAAATAATTTAGATATTAATGTATTTATAAATAACATTATTATTATTATTATTATCAATTATACATACTAGTCATATTAGGGAAAACTTAATTTACATAGATGAGTATTATTGTTTGATGATAATGATAATAATAATAATAATAAACATCACTAATAATATTAATACATTAATAATATTATTATTGAAATGTTAATCATAATTATTGTTAATATTATGTGATTATGCATGCATTAATATTAAAATAACAAGAATCCTCATTACCATATATAATTATCATCATTAATAAATAAAAAAATCTATAAATCTATAATAATTTGTAATTAATATATAATTATCAACATTTAAATATGCGAAAGAGAACTGATGGGAAATGCTTAATGATGTAGTTTTTGTGTTTTTGGAGCTTGATAGCAACAACTCACAGCGTTTCAATGTATGGAACAGAATGGTATTAATATTCAACACAGCCATATCAAACAAACCACACAACTCATTTCAAATCAGCTTACAACAATCCATCTGGTGCGTCATCATTACAACGGGCTAAACATATGAGGCGTCACATTTTTAAATACATTTTTAAAGTCATTATACAAGTTCGCAACAGCAGCCTTCCTTCATAAGAGTTAATAATCCTCTTCTAACTGCAGACAAGGCTCATTTAATTTTAGTGCAGATGCTAAGACCAAAGTGTCCCATGGAAGATCTCCACAGTCTGAGAACATGCTTTAACCTGGAACCATTTATTACAGCTGCAAGGGTGTTTTTGACATGAGGTGCTGGAGAGATTGAGGGGGTTAAGTGCCTTGTAAACCGGGAAAATCTACAGAATGGCCGAGAGAGACGTTCTTATCTCTGTCACATGGGGAGTTTGGTGTTAGCGTGCTCCGTTTGGAGGATTAGCATGGCGCTACAGAGCTGAGGCTGGTTTTAATTCAATGTTTTTTTCCCCTTTGCCTTGTCTTCTCAGATTCTTATTCACCCTTTCTTTCCTTTTCTCTCTTACCCTCTCTGAACGCACAGCTCGCTAAGATCCTCCTTTATTAAGAGGCCATCGCTAACCCAACCCAAAAAGCCCAGAGGGGCCTATGCAAAATCCTCTGCTTTTCCCGCTTGTTCCTGAGCTCTCGCTTTTGATGGTTTTTCTTTTTCCTTTTTTTTCTTCTTCTTCTTTTTTTTCATGTTACGCTAGAGGCAGAAATCAACTTGAACACTTTTTTCCTCCTTTTCTTTGCTGTTACAGAGTAGCTTTTCCCCTGGAAATGGAGCGAAGGAGGCAAAAGGACAAAAAAATGGCCAACAATCAACTGTTCAGGCTTTTTATTTTCCCTCATCTATCATGGTAGAGCTGTGACCCATGCTAGGTGGTTCGGTACTCATTTTTTAATGTCTGGGTTGCTGTGGTGAGAGCAGTAAGCCGTGTAATTGGTCGGATCGTCGCCCCCTTGGTCAGGCACATTTTATTTGTGCGCCCTGTTACCACAGCAATCACTGATCCCTAACTACAGGACACATTACAGCGGACACTCAATGCTATAAGAGAAGGATAGCAGGAGAGACCATGACAAAAAGAAGTACGGTCCTCTCTCTTTGGAGTGTTACCAGCTGTTGGGGAATAGATAAGATCCCCAAAGTTGCAAATACTAAAGTCTCAAACCCAAAGAGATATTCTTTATAAAAGTTAAAAGTCAACCATACCCTCCTAAAACAGCTCGTCTTCACATGCTCCCACGTCTAGGTCACTCTGTGGGAAGATTTGCATAACAGTGTCCAAATGTTCACGCAAAGAAAGAAGGCATAACTTTGATTCTCGCTGTAGTATTGCTGCTGCCACCGCCATGTTATGGAGACGGACGCTGTGTTTCGTTGTGAAAGCGAAAATACTTTGTTTGGTCTTTCAAAAGAGGACACAACTAGAAATCAGTGCATATGTTGTATTTACAACACTGTTCTAGAACAGTTCAACCCAAGTGTTCAGGTGTGTGCAATGCATTTTATGGAGAACTGTTTCCTGATCCTGGGAGAGTAGACAACATTACCGTCTGCTCTGACTCACAGTCTGTAAGTATGTTTACACACGTAAAGGATTTTCCACTGATGATTCAAACTTGAGTTTTAAGTAGTGTAGATTAGGCTGCATGTTTGTCGTTTCTCTGATCACAAATGCAGATATGGTTTTATGTTTATGTGGCGCGATGCAATGCAACGCGTAAAAAGACAGTATAAGTCATTATAATCTGTATTTATGTCCCCACTGGATGTAACAAATGGCTCATTTGTAATGGGTTTTATTGTTTTTTCTTCTGCATCTGTGTTTTGTGGGAAGTCGTGGCCTGGTGGTTAGTGAGACTGACTCCTAACCCTAGGGTTGTGGGTTCGAGTCTCGGGCCAGCAATACGACGACTGAGGTGCCCTTGAGTGAGGCACCGAACCCCAACTGCTCTCCGGGCGCCGCAGCATAAATGGCTGCCCGATGTGTGTGTGTGTTCACTGTATATGTGTGTGTGTGTTCATTGCTGTGTGTGTGCACTTAGATGGGTTAAATTCAGAGCATGAACTCTGAGTATGGGTCACCATACTTGGCTGTATGTCATGTCACTTTCACTCACTTGACTGGGACACACAACATCACAATATGGCAAGGGGTGTAACATTTCCTTCACACGCTTGAGGCATTCGGCCAATCACAACGTACTAGATAGCTGGCCAATCAGAGCACACCTAGCGTTTCAGAAAGGCGGGGTATAGAGGAGAAACAATAATGTATGTGGAAAAAAATGTTTTTTAACGTTAAACATCAAATACACATTTCATTACATCAACTACACAAAATAATGTTCTTTTTAGCAACATTATATGACCCCTTTAATGTTTCTGAAAGAAGTCACCAAGGTTCCATGTACAATTACAGTTTAAAAGGCCTGTTTTCTATTTTAATAGTTTATAATGTAATTTATTCCTGTGATGCAAAGCTAAATTTTCAGCATCATTACTCTAGTCACATGATGCTTTGCAAATCATTCTAATATGCTGATTTGGTGCCCAAGAAACAGTTATTCTTATTGTAATTGAAAACTGTTGTGCTCCATACGATTTTTGTGGAAACTGTGCCAAATTTGTTTCCAGTTTTCAACAATATTGAAAAGTTGAAAAGAACGGCATTTATTGGAAATTGAAATCTTTTGTAACATTGTAAATGTGACCCTGGACTTAAGTCGCTGGGGTATATTTGTTGCAACAGCCAAAAATACACTGTATGGGTCAAAATTATTGATCTTTCTTTTATGCCAAAAATCAATGCGATATTAAGTAAAGATCATGTTCCATGAAGATATTTTGTACATTTCCTTTGAACAATTAAAAACTTTGTTGAATGCAACTTTGAAGGCAATTTTATCAATATTTTTTTTGTATTTTTGTTTTTGCACCCTCAGATTCCAGATTTTCAAATAGTTGTATCTCGACCAAATATTGTCCTATGCTAACAAACCATACATTAACGAAAAGCTTATTTATTCAGCTCTTAATGTCAAAAACTTTATGCCCTAGTTGTACACTTATGACTGGTTTTGTGGTCCTGGGTCACAAATGTCTTTACTGTCACTTTTCACAAAATTTAATACTTTCTTGCTGAATAATAGTATTCATTTCTATCAAAAAGCTTACTTTTTTATGTATATGAGCACATATGAGTTTTTGCACAGCATTTTGTCTTTTTTTTTTTTTTTTTTTTTTTTTTTAGGAGTTACAGAAATTGCTATATTTTCTAATTTTGCTAATACTTTTTACTGTGAATGTATACCGTCTTCACTCTAACTGAGATCCTCATTGTTTTTAAATTGATAAATATGGCTATGATTTCAGAAAGTATACAATAAAACTGCCCTCTAAATATCTTCTATGTATTTATCTACTTTTCATACCTTTCAGTACCTTGCAGTATGCTAAAAAGATTAGCTTGACTATAAAGTAGTTTCCCCAAACATGAGAACACAATGAAGTCTTTGAAGGAGGACAGCGATCCAACAAAAGCAAGCAGTATGTCAACACTGCCAATATCTCATTAATGCACGTGGAGTTGCGAACACAGCTACTTCTAAAGCTGTATCTGTTTTTACAAAGCAACAAAGAGATTAAAGGTAGGCAATTTTTTTTCAAACGTTAAAATACTTTCTCCTATCCCAGCTTAAGGGATTAGCTCATCATTTACTCATCCTCATATCACTCCAAACTTTTATGAGTTTCTTTCTGTGGAACGTGAAACATTTTTGAATAACGTACCTGTCGCATTTTCCAAGCAATTACTTTACAATGTATGGAGAGCTTGTGGTGCGAAATGGAAGTTGTGCACTATAAAAGTATCATAAAAATCAATCCATAGGACTCTGCATTATATTTCCTTATGCGTTCCACATCCAGACCCGCTTGACACACTAACATTGGCTCAATTAGTTTGATGTTGGACTACTGTGTCTGTTATCCATGACATATGAAGTGGTGTTTGGGAAGCTAGTAATTATATTTGTAACTCCATATACAAATCCATAAACAAATCAAGGCAAGGATAAGACAAAGAGAAACAGACATGAGCGAGACAGACAGAAGCCTTAAAGAGAACAAGAGAGATCAATAAAAGAGAATGATAATGTGTGAGAGAGATACTGACAAACAGAGAAAGAGAAATTAAATGCCAGAGCAAAAAGAGACACCAGAGGGACCTCAATCCACCGATCAATATTCACCAACAGGCTCTTGCTTTCGATACATTACCACTGAAACTCAATTAAGAGCTAGAATAAAAGTGACACTGCAGTAAAGCAACAGTATCATATCAGCATACATATATATGTATGGACTACTCAGTATAATGACGATGACCTGATCTAATGATCGGTTCTAAACCGGTTTATAGGTTTGCTTTCTGAAATCCCTCCAAGGTCACTTAATGAATGCGGCATCGACGCCTCATTCACACCGTACAGTCAGATGTTCAATAACTGCGAGAGTAACTGACTGCTGTTGAGAAAATTCAACACAGAAGAAGGATTCACCCCTCGTGAAAGTCACATTATCGGTGTATCCTCATGTATGAAATACATTACAAAGATCTGAGAGGATAAAATGAGCACTGGAACACTGACAGCTCCTCTCTGATTGAAGATCTTTGGTTTATAACGTTCAATCCTACAGGGAGCGATTGATCCAATCAGCAGAGAGCTCTGTGTGCGAGTGCGTGTAGAAAAGAGGCAGAAGGCAAGAGATCATCCGAGGTAAAGAGGCTTCACATTTCTATCACTATTAAGGGATTATATGATCCATCACGGGTGGTTAAGTGTCCATAATCCAGTCATCTATAGCTGCGCGTCAGTGTCTGTACGGCCCGTAATCTTGATAACGGCATAACTGAGGCGGTTTAATCTCAATACATGGTTAAAATCCCAATACAGAAAACCTCATAACACACACACGTACATACTGACTCCAATGTAATACACAGCATGTCCTTGCAATAATAACATTTCAAATGGCCCAGGGTGCAATGGGAACAAACAGACCTTCTTTAAGGCCTCAAACTGCATTTTTACTGCAGATGAAGATTAGATTCTTGAGGCCCTTACAAGAATATGAGTTATAACTAAAGCTGTCACTTTTACTTCGAAAATCGATTGCACAATCGATCCGACCAACCAAAAAAAGTTTTGAAAATGAAAATAGGGAATCGATTTTAACCAAATATGTACACTATAAATTTTAAAAGAATTAAACAATTAAAATATAGATATATGTAACAAAACTCACAAACAAGCAGAAAAAGAAAATAAAGAATTCCGAAAGTGCAGTATGCGTTGCGAAAGCTAGACAGAAAATACCAGCAATTTTACGCTCTTATAAGACCTCTTATGCTGCGTTGCGTTCACACCAACACAAAATGAGCGTCTGGCGCGAATTATTTGAATGTTAAGTCAATGTAAAGATGCGTTTACGCGCGTCTGGAGGTCTCAATCTAGTTTGCAGGAGATTCTGAGTTATGAAAAGGACCGTTGCAAGCTAAAAGCGACTGGCTTTTGTGGTGGAAAATTGGCAGTAATACCCCCACCTTGCACAGCTGTACCTGAGTGTCCCTGGGATATCCCTGGGTCGGAGCGCATCTTCTCAACAGCTGGACATATTGTGAATAAAAAACGCTCTGCTCTGGACCACGAAAATGTTGATCAACTTGTTTTCCTATCCAATAAATTTGTAATGGTGTCGGTTACGTTCAATAATTATATTTTTTTTAAGTCAATTTAAAGTTTCATTTTTTTAACAGTTGTTTGAAATTGATTATTTAAAATAATCTTGGAGATTTTTGAATTGTCTAAATCATAAATGCAGCTGGGCTGAAGCTTGCAGTGATGTTTTTCTTTTGTTATGGCAGCCGTCCCCTCTGCACATATATTTTTTGCTGTTTGCTGTTTGTTATTCTGCCAGAAACTTCATGCCAATAAATAAGAAATATTGCTGACTTGTGCATTTCCAGCGCTCTCTTTACGTTCGTCCGTTATTTGACGTTGAAAAAGGAAATGTCTTTTTTTTAGACATGGAAAATCGATTTTACAATCGATTCAATGAACATTTATGTCTTAAAAATCGAAAATGATTTTTTCACAAAGGTGACAGCCCTAGTTATAACATACATAAATACAAAACTGATAATTTTATAAATTAACTTGTAATTTAGCTAAATACCTATATTTTAGGAAAAATGTACACTGAAATGCCTAGTTCTGGCGTAGGCTGATGGGTGTTAACGTAACTGATGATATTTCACAGCATCCCAGGTTGCCAGATTTACGACACCAACAGGAATGAGTGCACTTGACGATTAATTAAATGAAATACGCTGTGTTTTCCAGCAACTGGCAACCTGGGATGGCGAAATACAATGAGGTAAACTGGCAAGTGAGTGGGTTTCACAAACTAAAACAATGACAGACATTCCGGCCCGGGAACGCACATTTTCAAAGAAGAATTACTGACTGTAGCATTGTTTTAAAGATAAACAAGTATGTTAACTTAGCATGTTTCTTAAATCTCTGCAAATATATTATGGTGTTTTTATGCTTTAGCAGAGTCAAAAACTTACATACAGCACCTTTAAATATGTTGAACAAATAAAATCACTCATCTTCACTAGTTTCTGCAATCGTCATTGCTATGGTTGCGTAAGTACATGTGGGGCGGAGATTTCAAAATAAGGGCGAGGTCCTGTTTGGGTGTGGGCGGGTTTGTTTTGGTGCTTTCCAAATATCAACATCGTTTGGCAAAATTGGCTTAGCGCATCTTTAAATCATTTTAAATGTGCGTTTTTATCATTAACGTACTATATTCAATCCATTAGTTATTACATTTTCTATTTTCTGTCTGTGATATGTCCAGATTTATATGGCTAGGTGAATGTGTGTGTGTCTGGATGTGTAGCGTTTATGTTCTCTTACCCATAATGATGCCGTTTGGCTCCGAGGGAGGCTGCCAGACAACCCTGACAGACGTGAGACGCACCTCTGGAAACACCAACCTGACAGGTGGACCAGGAACTGGAGAGAAGAGAGGGAGGGAAAGAGGGAGAGAGGATACATGTATTTAAAAAGGATTACTGTAGCATACATTCTGATTTCTTGTAATGTAGCACATATTTCAAACACTTCAAAACATCTGTTTGTGGGGCCAAGCTTTTATCTCGGCCACGATAAATATGACATTTTAATCTCTTCTCACACACAAAGTCTCCCTGCAAACTTCTAATTCCTTAAATCCATAAATATAAATATTAGTGTTTCATAATCCCTCATCAAACACATTTAACTCTGCCAGTGGACACTAGGCCAACAGTATTAGTAATCCACTAGTTCTGATATGTGTGTGTGTAAGTGTGAGTCAGTGTGTGTGGAGAAGATTCACATAGACATTCCAGTATCTGGTATCCCTGGTATCCCTGTACATTTCCAAATGAATGTTGCTCCATTGAGCCGATTAAGAAAAATGACAGAAAGAGGGCATTTGTCATTCCGCTGGCAAGACTCCACAATCCACATATGAACACACTCGCTCATTTCAAAGGGAAAGATGGCAGCTTACTTCCCCTCGCCGTGGAAATATATTGCATACATGTGAGTACATATTTCTGAGAGAAAGTCTCCGTATGAAATTTTATTGCTCAGAGGTTGATCTTTCATAGCTCAGGAGACTTAATGAGGTTCCCACTTGGTTGAGTCTCATGAAAAGTGTCAGATAATGCCAGTGTCATATATCACTTCAGATTTAAAAGAAGTCTATTTCTTTTTCATTATGACATATAGTTTCATGATAACTAAGCACATTTGCCCTCCAAATTCTCATTACCATAATCTGAAAAACATTTTATTCTCATTACTGCAATGCAAAAAATAATGCCATTTAAATTTAATAATGTATTTTATTTTTTTATATTGAAATACTTAGTGTAGTCAATATACAAAATAATATTTAATCCGTAGTACTGAACATTCGCTGAACATTTAGTAATTACAAAAAAAATAAATTAAATAAAATTATAAATAAAATAATGAATTATTTTATTATTGAATTATATATATATATATATATATATATATATATATATATATATATTAGGGGTGTAACGGTTCACAAAATTCACGGTTCGGTTCGATACGATACACTGATGTCACGGTTCGGTTCGGTTCGGTTCGATACGTTTTAGATACAGCAAAATGTAAAAACATCTCAACTTTTCAGAATGCCGCAAGCGCACCGCGGGTCATGTGACAAGAACCAACCAATCAGCTTCATCCTTTCCCGTAACAACGTTGAGAGCTCAGCCAAGATGAAGCAACAGCTGATCATAGTTGTATATGGATTGCAATTTTGAAATAAATTCAGTAGCAGAGCTACTGCAAGCGATTTTTAGAGCTGCAAATCCATTTATCCTTCGCTGAAATTTCCGCGTCTCATGGAGAGAGCACGTCATTGTTGCTTAGCAAAGACAGACGCCTCAGGAGAAAGACGCGCTTAGCGTTTTCCATGCGTTTTTAGGCACGATATGTGAACGGCCCCTAAGGCGCTCGCTCACTCAGCACGCGCTGAAGGCTCGTTGCAAAATGTCTAATGCATTTAACAGACCAGAAATATAAGATCCTAAAATAACCAACAGGTCTGGTGTTTGGGTTGGATTCCCTGTAAGCTATAGTGTCTAAATGCTGCAGGGATAGTTTGCTGCGTGCATGTTTCTCCTTTTTTTCGTCTTTTCCCAGATATTACTGACGCATATATCCCAGATATTCCCGCTGGGTTTTTTTTTTTTTTTTTTTTTTGTAATCCCGCTGGTGTACCCTGTCATGTTGCAGATGCGACATACCGTTGTTTATTTATCCACCACTCTCTTGCCATCACCATTATAGCTTAAAGGGAATCCAAAGTGCACCCAAACACCAGACCTGTTGGTTATTGGGGGATCTTCTCATTTCTAGTCTGTTAAACGCATTGGCTATTTTGCAACGAGCCTTCAGCGCGTACTGAGTGAGCGAGCGCCTGCTGAGTAGCCTAACATAAACATATAAGATGGTGTTTTTTTCTTCTTCGGGAGTGTCAGGGGCGTTGCCTGTTACGTTGTTTGGGTTATTGGGCTACCTTGTTGAACGCATATCATTATATTTCTTTCTCTCTCTTTTTTTTTTTTTTTCAAATATAATTAATTACTCCAACGAACCGTTCGGTATACATAATGCGTACCGCGTACCGAACCGAAAGCGTCGTACCGAACGGTTCAATACGAATACGCGTATCGTTACACCCCTAATATATATATATATATATATATATATATATATATATATATATATATATATATATATATAATTATTTTCTAAATTGGTGATTGATTTCACAGTCTATCACAGTACTGAGCATATAATTATAAAAAAGTAACTGTCTATATATATATATATATATATATATATATATATATATATATATATATATATATATATATATATATACACATATAAGTTATGCTTACTATTTTTGTAATAAAAAATGGGTGATTAATGCATTAAAACTATTATTCGTTAAAGAAGTGAGAATTAAAATATACAATAACTGAATTATAAATACAATAATTAAAATAAGTATAATCAGTTTAGTAACTGAATATGGAATAATTTAGGTTAAGTTAACAAAAAGGAGACACACATGAGGTACTGCAGACTTGAAAAAATAATGCCATTTAAATTTAATAATGTATTTTATTTTTTTATATTGAAATACTTAGTGTAGTCAATATACAAAATAATATTTAATCCGTAGTACTGAACATTCGCTGAACATTTAGTAATTACAAAAAAAATAAATTAAATAAAATTATAAATAAAATAATGAATTATTTTATTATTGAATTATATATATATATATATATATATATATATATATATATATAATTATTTTCTAAATTGGTGATTGATTTCACAGTCTATCACAGTACTGAGCATATAATTATAAAAAAGTAACTGTATATATATATATATATATATATATATATATATATATATATATATATATATATATATATATATATATATATATATATATATATATATATATATATATATATATATATATATATATACACATATAAGTTATGCTTACTATTTTTGTAATAAAAAATGGGTGATTAATGCATTAAAACTATTATTCGTTAAAGAAGTGAGAATTAAAATATACAATAACTGAATTATAAATACAATAATTAAAATAAGTATAATCAGTTTAGTAACTGAATATGGAATAATTTAGGTTAAGTTAACAAAAAGGAGACACACATGAGGTACTGCAGACTTGTTCTCAGGTAAAACAAAACAAAAAAATACCTTAAAAGTGTACGAATTTCTTTAATGTAATTTCTTTCTAAGAACAGATTGAGATCTCATTAGTGAATTCTGAGTGAGCTGGGATAAGAAAACCGAGCGAGTGAGAGTTGGTTCAGACAGGTGACTCAAGCGAATGCAGTGATGCAGGATGAGGTTTCATGCAGTGAGGGCACCGTAAAGCCAGGCGAGTGTGTGTTTGTCTGTGTCTGGAGCCACGTGGGAGGTAATGCCAGTCTGAATGTCAGGCACAGCTGGAAACCACCAGAGCATGAAGCAAGGCATAACTACGAGCTACCATTATGAATGTGTGTGTGTGTTTACTGGTGTGTGAATGTGTGAAGGAACATCTGCTAAATGGGTAGCTTTCACTCAAGTCTAATTTTGACCCAATGTGTGTGCACGAACTTATTCAATTTATTTTAGCTTTTATTATGCATGTGTGATTTGTCATAACCAGTGGGAACGTGTGAAGAATTAGATGATGCGTTCTGTTCAGTGGGAGATGCATTGATTTTATTGGTTGCTTACCATCATCCTTGGTTCTCTCAGCTGTGGGGGGCAGGCTGGGTGGTCCATCTCCGACACGTGTAAATGCGAGCACCTGAACCTCATACAAGATGAACTTGCTGAGGTTTTTTAAAAGCAGCAAGTGAATCTGGTTCCCGTTCACCAGCTGGACCTGGGCAGCCCGCTCTGAATCTTTTTCTTTGTATAAGACCTAGAGATAAAAGGAAACAAGAAAATATAGGTCACGTAGAAACAGATTCGATGTGATATTGAGTGTTGGAACGTCCTAAATTCAACAACAACAGTACAGTGTGTAGTAGTATTTGCTAGTTACCACTTACTATTCTATACACAGTATTGCTACTTAAGGTTAGGGATTTAAGCAAACATCTGGCAGATTATTGAGAATATGAGTATTCAATTCACCTTTTAGTGCTTGTTTACAGGAGTGACGACTGTTTTCTACAATTAAATCAACTGCTGAAAAATTCAGGCAGTGAAAACCACATTTACAAAACTTTTATGCGATGTGCCGGGAACCAAACTGAACAACTAGCAGTAAATGACTTATTTAAACACATATCAGAGTAGTTGTTCCTGCATGCAAAAATCACAGGGAATGTGGTACATTTAAACTGAGTAGTGTTACCGGATCATTCAGGAGATTTGCTCCCATATTTAAATGTATGTATGTGGCAATAAAGACATCGCTCTTTGGGGAAGTACGCAACCATACAGCAACAGCTCACAACACTTGAGCATCTTTTGCATATGCAAACATCCCTGTTCCTTCAGATAAAAACTACAAAAAAATAAATAAAATCAAGTTCAGGTTTTGCCTCAACTTTGGTTCTGACTTTAGAAGAGATCAATAATTAATTGTGTTATTTCATCCCCCCCTCCCCACTTTTTACAGCCTAAGCATTTTATCAATTGGCTTCTTCCGACAGTGTGTAAAAGCAAAAACTATTTCAGCAGTTTCATGATCTTGCATCATGTCACTCTACACAGCCTGAGCAGAAAATGGAGAAAGCCTTATACAAGCAAAAGTGCACATGGGTTTCAGTATCTTCATACAGTTTATAGATGTGAACTCAATACAAACTATGTTCGGCTGAATGTATGTGCATTAAAGCATGTGGAAGAACTTTTGTGCATATCAACAGCTCTTTGTGGTTTAAAGTGCCTTTGGGCGGATGATACAAGCATTACATTAGATGTATAATAGTGTACTGAATACACTTTTTTGCTACGGTGCTTAAGAATGGTTCTGCTGTGTTGTTGTTAGGCTGTTCTGGATGGTTTCTTTCTTTCCCACATCAAACGAGTCCACCTACAAATATCTGCATGGGGATACGGCTCAGGTTCCTCCTCCTTCTACTTATTCTGTTTTACACTTGTAAAATGTAGGACAGGTACTTGGCACTACCCATCGATTGTTGACTGGATGAGAGCAAATCTGAATGAAAGCCTGCTGTCGATTTTGGATGAGCGCGGGGTTTAAGCGGAATAAATTACTGGAGAAGTCTGGCATAAAGATATCTGTGGTTTTGCCAGAAGATTGGGTTTCAACATTTTGATGAAACAATACAAGGTCGAAACACTGTGAAAAAATTAAATCATTCATGAAATATATTTGGTCCATTCACATAAGATCTATAACATGCATTTACAAAATAAGGTGAATTTTCATTCTTTAAACATATATTTTTACTGGTGTCAATTTTATTTTTGTATTTTTTTACAACACATATATCTATATTACCATAAACTTAATATATGATGCTGTGTGTTGTGTATAATTAGTCTCAATAAAAATGGTTAATTAGTGGACATACTAAATCACAGTCTGACCAAAAATGACAAGTTTGCAGATATGTTCAAATGAATACATTACCCAAACCTGAAACTTCTGTCATCATTAAGATGACGTTGTCATGTTTCAAAAATACTGGACCCCACTGACGATCATTAAAATATCTTCCTAGCACTGCTAATGATTGCCGTCAGACGTCTCCACATACAGTAGAAATTCACCCTTCTGCAGTGTTTTGGCAGGCAGGAATCTCCAGTCAAAGCCGTGGGGGATTTTAAGGGTCTTAAAGCATTCCATTTGATATAGTAACCGTACCTTGTAACCAAGGATGTGTCCATTCTTCTGGTGTTCAGGGACCGAATCCCACGTGACCAGTATACTTGTGGAGCTCATTGCTTCTGCGCTCACATTTTCCGGCTCACCAGAGGGAACTGAAAACACACCCATATAAATAGCCATTTTATACTACAGCAAAAACCTACACAGGGCCACATCTTAGGGTGATTTCACAACACTTAAATCAGTTTTTCATCCTATTGGAACAATAATAAGATAAAAGATTCCCATTATCATTAATAATAATATGAACAAACAATTCCACCAAGTAATACAGCTCATTAGCCTAAGGCTGATGTCTTACCAGCCAACGCCGAACAATTTATTTCAGTCAGGGTTTCACATCTACTCAGTATTTTTGCTGAAATCTCACTCCTTTCTATTGGAGTCTGTCACATTTACTGATTAAAAACGGAAGAGGGCTGACAGCTTGAACAACAGCCTCTGACATTTCTCTCTGATTCGCTGTCATGTGAAGCTCGCCCAAATAAGACCCGGAGAACGGCGTGAGCATAAACACTTGTAATGGACTGATTTAAGATACAATTTGAAGGGGGAACTTTACCCCGTGAATGTGTGAGATGTGTACTTGTTCCTTCAGGGCTTGCTGGCATATGTTCATGCGCAGCTTCAGTGAGATAAAGATTTTCATTTGCTAAACGAAGCGACAAAGGCACTTTCTTATTCTTTTAGTTATTTAGGTGTAGGATTCCAGTAGATAAGTTGTGTTTTAGTTGTTTCATAAGGAAAATGATCCAAAGCAAGTTGTCAGATCATCAGTTTGATCAAAAATTAAAGGGACTGTTCACCCAAAAATGAAAACTCTGTCATTAATTATTCTCTAATGTTGTTCCAGACCCGTCAGAACAGAAACAGAGCTTTCTGGTCCTGTATAGACATCAATAGAAATAATTTGTGCTGCTGACTTCTGTACAAACTGAGGCTTTTGTAGGAGTTTTGAAGGGAGACCAAAAAGTTAAGAATTACAGTAATCTAAACATGACATAACCTAGGAGTGTACAAGAATAGCAGTGGTACTTGTTGTTAGAAAAGGACAAAGACAATTTATATTTAGTACGTGAAAATAGGTCGATCGGACAGTGTTAATTTTTGAGAAAAAAAATTATATGTATATAAATATATATGTATATCTTAGCATATAGCATATATCTTATGCTCATTGCGACTGAATTTATTTGATCAAAATACAGAAAAACAGCGACACTATAAAACATGAAATGTGGTGACAAAGCTGAATTTTCAGCACCATTATTTCAGTCTTCAGTGTCACATGATCCTTTAGAAATCATTCTAATATGCTGATTTGTTAAGTACATTTTTATATTTATATATAAAAATATATATTTATATATATATTTTTCTAACCATGTAAAAGTCTTTACTGTCACTTTTGATCAGTTTAATGCAAATAAATTCTATAGAGTATATATTTCTTTATATAAAAAAAACAAAACAAAAAACCAACCTGAGCCCTAACTTCTGAACTGTAGTGTATGCTCAGTGTGATCTCTGAAATGAAACCACAATCAAAAGGAAAATGAATGGAGAATCGGATGTTTGAGATCTATAAGTGCCTTCCCCACCAGCTGTCTCTGATCATGTCAAACTTCTCGATGTTGTCTAGGGGTCGGCAGGATCATTAAGTCAGCAGGGAGTCACTGGAGCTGCTAACACCCACCCGCTGTTAGATGTGGCCTCGGGCACAGACTCCATCTGAGTCTCCGACGGCTATGTACAATGTGCCTACGACTAAAAATCGGCTAGTAGGGCACTGGCTAAATTTTAGAATTGCTAAGGACTGCAGCAACTTGTGGCATTAATCTAAAAATGAACTGACATATCTTTAAAAGAATTTAATGCAAATATCTGCCCTACTGTATACTTTAGCTATCTGTCTTATAACACTCAAATAAAATGAAAAATTTATCAAAATGGAAAAGGGACTGTAATGCATTAACTATTAAGTGTTGTCACCTGACTCTTTAGTTTTGCCCAGCACAGGACTGCCCCAGGGTCCAGGCCCGATGCCATTGAAGGCCTGAATGCTGAGCTCGTACTCCGTCCACTCCTCAAGTCCCTCCACCGTCGCTTCCCGTGACAGGCGCTCAGAAACCGTCTCCATCCGGGGCTGGCCAAGCCCATCTGCTCTCTGTGCGCGTACACGGTAACCCACGCTTTCAGGATTTCCGTTATAAGCTGCCTCTGGAAGCGGCTACAAAACATGAAGAGGAAAAACATTGGAGCAGGACAGACTTTGATAAACATACAGCAATAAGAAGACCAGAACTCAACTGGAATTTCATTGCATTAGATTTAAAATAAAGGAAATAAACTATTATTTTATTCGGTAATAACCCATGAAATTGATAACATGTCAATAAAAATGTTTACATAGCTACTAAATATTTCTATTTCAGATAAATGCTGCTCTTTCTATTTACTAAGGAACATATGGTTTCCACAAAACATTAACAATTCAAAAATGATATTAATAAGAGACGTTTTTGAGCACCAAATCAGAATATTAGAATGATTTCTGAAAAATCGTGTGGAACTGAAGACTGTAGTAATGATGCTGAAAATTCAGCTTTGCCATCACAGGAATAAATTACACTTAAAATACATTCAAATAGACTACAATCAAACAGTTTTTTTTCCACAAAATTACAGTTTGTTCTGTATTGTTTTATTAAATAAATGCAGCCTTGTTGAGCATAAAATACTTCTTTCAAAAAAACATCCTACAACCCCAAATTTCTGAACAGTAGTTCAATAAAAGAAAAAAAAACCTAAATGCAATTAAATTAAAGAGAGAGAAACCTTAGTTGTCTAAACACATTTTGGCAAATTATAATGGAATGGTACTGAAGTTTAAGGGCTGAAAAAGTATAACTAATTTTCTGCACACCAATCATACTCAACAGGAATTACAAATAAACGTTTCATGACTCATCCCGGTGGTTCTACAACGATCTGGATGAATGAAAACCTTCACAAGCATCAAATTGTGTGCAGCAAACAGAAAGGAAGTTCTTTAATCTCCTCATAAACATAAATTAAATGACATTTCAAATTGGCTGTAATGCAGCTCAGTCCCTCGCCTGCTTCAGCTGTGCATTGCACGTTGGCGCACGGCTCGGAGACATTTTCCAGCGTCGGATGCCAAGAGTTCGCACATGGTTGCTCGTCTAGTACTTTAAAGCACACTTGAAACCTTACGATGTTCACAGCTTCAGTACGGTGACTGCTTGAAAGCGTTTCTATTAAAATGCTTTTGGCAAGCTGACGGATGCTGATGTAAGTTTCTTCACAGGCATTGCCCAAATCAATGTTTCAGTCTTTATGGTCTCCACAATAAGCTGGGAATCTTTAGTTGCTTGTAATATCATGTTTTGAGACATGGTATATATATATATATATATATATATATATATATATATATATATATATATATATATATATATATATATATATATATATATATATATATATATATATTTATATATATATACTCTAAAAGCTATTTTGTCTATATTAATACATTTTTTTCCACCTACAACATGTGACACGCTTGTTTCACTTTGGTTTATTTTCAAGTTGGCTACTAGTGGCTAGTGAATAAAATTCAAGGTTTTTGTGCTGAAACCCTATCGATTTTTATTCAATCAGACATAATGTTTTTTCAGAGCAAAACTAATTATAGCGTAATTAAAAGATAAAATAATTCAAATAAAATCTCTCTCTCAAACACAGTATGTTCGATTGAATAAAAAAAGACACAAAAGTAACTCCATATAACACCAGAATGGTTAAGTAAATGAAAACTAATAAGAGTTTTTTTCCTAAATATTTCTGAAGCTCACAGCATTTCCAAAGCAACTCCTCATAAAATCCATCTTACAGAGTCAATTCTCCTCATTAAAGACATTAACACTTAAGAAACTTGGGTTGCTTGGTAAATGACGGAAGAGCGGTAAAAATATAACCTTTTCTTCAATGACAGCTACACAGAAGTTTAAGTACGAGCGTAATAAATGACTATCCATAAAAACAGGTTAGAGGTTACTGTTTTCAGAGCTTGTGAAGTACTGCATTAAGCACTATTATGTCCTGAGGGTCGTTTTTTTCAGTACCAGCACACCACAAATGTGTTACAACAACCGGCAGAGGCTTTGCAGAAGCCGTTTTTTAGATTAAATGGAGTCCTGTCTTATGAAATGACAGCCTTCATGTTAGGTGCCTCTACAACTCAAATTCTTCGATCGCTCTTCAGGCTTTGAAAAGGTGAGAGGGGAAAAAAGGAGAACTGAAGGAGAAAATAACAGCAATTACATCTGATACTGACAGACACTATGGCTCCTGATAGCAAAAAACAGACAGGAAAAATAAGCTGTCAACCTCTTCCAGTATATCCCTCACCTACAGTATAAAGGGTGCGCACAGAAGTGCAACCAACAGTATTTGTGTCCATCTCTGCGTGTGTTTGAGTATGTGTAAATCCAGGTTTTATAATGACGTTCACACCAAATCCAGAACCACCCACTTTTGATGCAACAAAATAATCCCAATCTTTTTAACAGGTTTAGTGCAGAACACAAAGTCACATTAACATGAAAACCTTTATTTGGTTTGGACCGTGTGTGTGTCCGCTCCTCACCTCCCAGCGAATCCTCAGGCTGGTTTCACTAGCAGAAAACACTGTGAGATTTGTCGGGGCCACATCTGGATTGGACTGGAGGGTCTGCATCACACGAGAGGGCTGACTGAAGGGACTCGAACCCACTATGTTCACCTGCTTCATCCTGAACCTGAAAGATATATATATATATATATATATGTGGAGAGAGACAAAAACAGCATGTTTAATTCTCCAATCTTGCTATTTGGACAGGATAACAGATCTCTACAGCCTCTGATCATCTGTAATCTCTTTAGGACAGGATAGGACAAGAATCAGAAGACAATCTTTCCACAGGACCTTCAGAAAATCAATTAAGGTGAGAAATAGAAAAGGGAATGAGAGAAAGAGCGAGAGAATGAAGAACAAATGAAACATAATGCAGTCTGCAAACACCAACATCAAAACACTCAACAGGTTTGTGAAGGTACAATACTTACTCACACTATTGGGCTCGTTTGTCACCACATTTGAGTTCATCAGGTTGATGTTAAAGTAGTTTTTCATTCAGCAAAGGAGAGAAAGGCTAACCTGTATTGAGTAAATGGGATGAGATTGGGTATCTCCAGAGTGTCTGCGGCTGGTGGACTGTCCATCTCGTACAGAACCTTCCATTCCTCGTTCTCATCTACAGTCCCCACCTGTGGACACACAGGATGACTTTCATTTAAAAAGATATAGTAAAAAAAATATCCAAATATCCAGTATGACCATCATTTCAAACTGTAGCATCACTGCAGTCAGAGGACCTCACTGTGTTGCATGTTTATATCAGCAAGAGACATAAATAGGATGCATTGTTGTAACTTTTCCAAGCAGTACAGAGATGACACAAAAAAAAACATGCATTATTTTATGATAATAAAATAATAAATAGTTGATAATATTTATTAGTTGATAATAAATGCTGCTGCATCAATCCCCATCAATGATGTATGCTATTAAGTTAGAAAAAAGTCATTTTGAACTTTTAATGCAATTTGATCTACAACTTCCCCATTAAGTAAATAGCTAAAAAAAAGTTTTATTTTGTATTTATTTATTTTAATCAGGTGCACTGGAAAGGGACGTATTGTAATCTTAATGTACAATCAATGTACTATTAAACTAGTAATATGTTTCTTCATTGTTTGTCTAATATTTAAAATGAAATTATTGTATAATTATAACATCAACAACAATAATAATAAGCATTATTTTGCACCTTTAATAAAATTTAATCTAGTAATGCTGACCAAAAAATTAGCTAAGAAAGTTAACAATGCTAACAATGACTAAGGTAGGAAAATTACACATCACACTGGAAATAGAAGACGGTAATTTCACTGCATTATCAATATAATATAATATAATATAATATAATATAATATAATATAATATAATATAATATAATATAATATAATATAATATAATATAATATAATATAATATAATATAAGTGTTCCATAAGAACAATGTGAATGTGGCCTTAGTAGTATTTTTTACTCTATAAAAAATAAATAATAATAATTACTAAAGAATCTATGGTGATTTCTTCCTTATGTCTTCATGAACAACAACCACAAAAAATATATAAAAGACTACAAATCCATTTTAAAGCAGACATCTTATAAAATATTTTTCCTGGGGCGAAGTTGCATCATTGTCACCTTTTTCACCCCACAAGGGTTTACATCCACAAAAAATGTTCATACTGTTTAATGCAGTAACAGTAAAAGCAGTCCGGTAGTATGCTAATTAGAACATATTACCAATGGAGAGATGAAACTGGGCATCAAGATATGTCAGAGATATTGATATAGAGATATTTTTACATTTATAATGCGGTTTTGAGTAAAAATTCCCAAACGTTGGGTAGTCAACTGACATAAACATGGCAATCAACAGTCACAAATTGGATGTTATGATTACAGTTGAGACAGCTTACGGTTCATATCAGATTTCACTTGATGTATACTGCAAATATGGGCAAACGTAGGTCCCCCACACTGTGTATAGTACACATCCTGCATCCCTCATTCCTGTTATGGCAGGGTGTCATTCCAAATATACAGAGTCAGATTCAGCTGGCAGAGCTGATGATAGAAAAGCTTCAGATTGACAGTAAAAAAAAAAGCAACAGCAAACCCAAGCAAACTGCCCGCAGCTCACACTCCATAACAGTGCTGCTGCCTTTGTTTCTCTGCTATGTGTTTTTTGTTTTTCACTAATCAAAAGCAAGATGCTTTAGATTCTCAACAATGACATATGAGTGCCGGAAAGGGCTTGTTTTTGTATTTTATTTTTTTAACCACCTTGATCTTAATAAGGCCGTAATGAGGTAATGAGCTAATTAAAAAGTGGATCCACAACATGAAAAAAAAAATCTACAAAGAGACACTGGGTAATGCAGCCAGTCATTATCTGCAAACAAAAACTGCTTATCATTTCAAACGTCACAATCAAGTGACTCACATTTCCTCTAGGACCTCACTGAGAGCTGCTTCCATTTATCCATAGAGCAACCTGTGATTAATTTCATGCGGTTAGCTCTTTCCTATCATTATCATGTATAAACTGTCAAAATACTTGAAAAGGGCCATATTCTACACTTCTAAAGCATTGCAATTTCCCACTGAAGTTCACTTTTAATGTTAGTCAAGGTTTCTTATACAGAAAACAGTCATCATCTTACATTTTTAAGCCTCTCTCTGACCCTCTGACACAGTTTTTGGCTACTGCACTTTTCAAATGTCTATATGTAAATGACCTTTGGTGTGATTGGCCAACCTCATGGTTCATACTATCATTCATCAGAATGGGCTAGGGAATTTAAAGGGAAAGTTCACCCAAAAAGTTTATATTTATATACACCATATATATATATATATATATATATATATATATATATATATATATATATATATATATATATATATATATATATATACATACATACATACATACATATATATATATATATATATATATATATATATATATATATATATATATATATATACATACATATATGTGTATATATATATATATATATATATATATATATATATATATATATATATATATATATATATATAATGAGAATTATGAGAATTGAGAATTAGATTTTATTGGAAAGGAACTGGTTTTGGTGGCAAAAGTTTCAGTGTATGAAAAGACAAAAATGTTTATATTCTATAATAAAATAAAAAATATAAAATAAAATAGGTAACTGTGACTTCTTATGTCTCACTGTTTTAATTGCAATTCTGAGTTTATATCTCACAATCTAGAAATCTAGAAAACTCACAATTATGAGAAAAACTGTCACAATTATGAGACAACAATTCTGTGAAGTAAAAAATGACAAATTCACATTTGCAAGGGGAAAGATGGTGAAATAAGATTAAGATGTTGTAATTACCAAGTCATAGTTCAGAGTAAAAGGTGAATTTTGAGTTTATATCTTACAATTCTTAATTTTCCTCCAGAATTTCAAGAAACAAAGTCCATATTGCAAGATATACATTTCGGAAAAAAAAGGCAAAACAGTGGGATAAAAAGTTGAATGTTGTTTTAATTTGCATTTTAAGACTGAACAGGTGTTTGTATTAAAATGTTGGGTGTCATATATTATTGAGCTCCTGTTGGTGGCATTATTTTTGCAGCTTATTATCCATAAATAATCTGGTTGGACTGGGAAGAGAGGAAGAAAAATGTGGTTTTCCATGATATGTTCTTTTCAATATTCCAAACCATATGTTAGAACAAATTGTACTTGGTTTCCATGTAAACACTGCATCCACACAGCATGTTTTGTGCAGCACTGTTCGAGCAGAGGAAAGGTGAATAGATTACAAAGGGAATCGGAATCGGCAACCGACCTGGTCCAGGATACAGCTGTGAAGAAGTCAGCTGTAAAAAAAACACCCCAAAACAAGCTGATTTCTAACCCATAGACTTAAGACCCCATTAGTGCCACCTCAGTACCTCTAATCTTCGTCTCTCTCTTCTCTCATCCCTCCCTCTGACTCCCTCCTTACGCTCTCCCTCGATTAAACAGTATTAAAGACAGGAGTGAAGAAAACGAAGGGGAAAAAAGAGGGATCTCATTAGAAGGAGTTTTTCTCTTCACGCTGCACAGCGCTGGACGCCCTCCAAGAGGGGCTTAACACATATGCGCGCACACACAAACACACACCACACCTAAAGGGCTGGGAGACATGGTGCATGACATCTCCTTAGCCTCCTCGTACTATGTCAAATACAGAGTGTGAGCTTGCATGTGTGTTTGTGTGTGTGCGTTTTCTCCAGGGGAAGATGTTTTAGTGCAAGAGCAAGCCTGTTTTTCCCTGGAGATGAAGTACCTGCCAGACAACAGCATCTTCACTGGAGCACAGCCTGTCAGACAAGGGCATAACACACACCCACAAGTACACAAATACTTACACACACACACACACACATTTATACTTATGAGCACATATACTGAAAAGTCATATTCCACAGAGCAGTCTTGGCAGAGAGAAAATTGCAGTTTGTGGAAAAGTTAACCATTCGGCAGATGGAAAATTGCCATTCGTCACAAAGTTACATATTCTGCAGAAAGAAAACAGCAATTTGTTGAAAAGGTGGGATTTTTTTCAAAGAGAAAGATGCCCTTCAAGGCAATATTAATAATTTTGCTGGGAGAAAAATCGCCATTTGTGGCAAATTGAACCATTCGCCCTGGCAGATTATTGACATCTGTGGCAAAGTGAAAATATATATTTAATTTTATATATATTTGCAGAGAGAAAGCTACCATTCATTAAAAAAAATACAGAGAGAAAAGTCTAATTTGTGGCAAAGTTCACCAATTTTGAGAGACAGAGAACAAAAAAAGATAGACTGCATACTAATCTGCAGAAAAGTTAAGCATCCATAAAAAATACAACTATTTTCCTGACAGACATGGGTCATTCATGTCAAAGCTAATCATTTGGCAGAAAAAGTGCAAAGTGAAAAAGTTAAGCATTGTTCAGAGAGAAAACAACCATTCATGAAAAATTTCACCATTCAACCATTCAAGTTTTATTTTCTGAGAGGGGCAGACAGAATATTGACATTTGTGGCAGTTAACCATTTGGCAGAGGAAGAAAAAGCATAATTTGTGGCAAAGTTAACTGTTAACAGGACAGATAAAATCTTTTGGAAAGGGAAAAGCTATACCATTCGTGAATAAGGTAACCATGTTTCTGAGAGAAAAGCACTATTTGTGGAAAAGATAACAATTTGGCTGCCATATAATTATCATTCATTCAAGTTTTTTTTTTTTTTTTTTGCATAGTGCCTTTCTTTCTTTCTTTTGCATAGAAAAAAAGTATAACAATTTTAGAGAGAGAAAATTTTCTACAAGTGACAAAGTAAACTATTTCATGAAATTAACCTTTTTTATAAGAGAAAAGTGCAATTTGTGGCAAAGGTAACCATTAGGCAGACATAATTTTCATATCTGTGGCAAAGTTAATTGCTTTGTCCAGAGAAAATTAACCATTAGGCAGACAAGATAATTCATATCTGCGACAAAATTAACCATTTGGTACAGAGCAAATTATCCATTAGGCAGACAGAATATTTATATCTGCGGCAAAGTTAACCATTTTATCCAGAGTAAGTTAACCATTAGGCAGACACTGTGGCAAAGTTAACCATTTTATCCAGAGCAAATTAACTATTAGGCAGACAGAATATTCATATCTGTGGCAAAATTAACCATTTTGTCCAGAATGATAAATGATAAAAACAAATTTGCAGAGCAAATTGCTAATGATGGCAAAATTACTACTTTGTTAACCCTTGAACCATTGTGTGTCAAATTTAGCAAAGCTTGCAATGCCCAAATTTTACACACGCACTCACACACACGCCTACACACCTGTCCTTCTACGATCCATTTGGAGATGGCGGTTTTTCCGTCACTGCCGGGGTGAAACTTTATGGTGGCGGAGTGAGGACTGATGTTGGAGATGACCAGATTGGAGGGTGCACCAGGAAGCTCTGTTCAGCAACACAACAAAACATATTTATGTAACTCACGAGCTGCTCTAATTGAAACATTTCCTGCATTTTGTGTTCTGCTATCTGTCTGTTTTCTCCATCCTGTGTCTTCATTATCCTTCAAAGAAAACTCCTGTAAATGGGCCCATAACTCACTTCAGAGTCAATTAGGTTTTGTGTACAGCAGTGCACATTGTGTTTGGGTATATGATTAATTGGTAATTAAATGGATTGATAATGATATTTGGGTGGTTCACGGTGGCTCATTCAACAGTAGATAAAGCTCGTTCTCTCCTGACTCCACAGCATATCAGTGGGAGATAATGAGTGTAGCTTGGCTTTTGGTCATCATCATTTATTTCATGTTCTCTCTAACACACGCGCACACACACAGTGGCCCCAAGAGCTTCATACTGACTCCGTGTGATGTATTACAGTCTTACTGACTGTGTCTTGGATTGCTGGTCTATGTGAAATATGTGCCCCACTGCGGCATCCTGTTTCATGGGTTGAATTTCCTTTCGAGTTTGAACACGGTGACTATCACCAATCCCCAAGGGAGAATTTGATGCATTAAAGTGATGCTAACATTGAAGTGTGTATTTGTTTGAGAGTGTGGAGACCTGGCGGCAGTCCTGTTGAGATGGTGGACGAGGTGGCAGCCCCGGTGCCGGCCTGAGTCACCGCAGCCACCTGAAGAGTGTATGTGATGAGCGAAGTGAGCCCGGTCACTTTGTATGTCAGCGTAGAATTGGACAGAGTCTGAGATACACGGGTTTCGTTCTGACCGGCCTCCTCCCAACACAAGATATAACCTATCGATAGGGGGAAATTAGATAATAAGAAAGAGAAAATTAAGCTTAGTTCCACAACTTGAACCGCCTTGCTGCTTTTTGTCTACATAGGCAATAACCGTTTGTTAATAGAGAGAATTTGACCTTAAAATAAAGAAATAAAGTGTGACCCATGACATCAATTCAGCTATTTTCATAATCATGTTATCAGAAGCAACCAGACACTACTTTTCAGCAAACCTTTCACATTCTTGCTTTTTTATTTGTGCAATAATAATGTATTTAGAAATTAATGATTTCATTTTTGTCATACCGTGTTTAATAACATTCGGTGGAAATTAGATTTGACACAATTTATGTTTTAAACTATTTTCACACTTAATTTGACAAAATAACAGCTTGATTGTAAAAGACACAGTAAAAACATGACATTCACAAGTGATATTTACATTGACTTTTCATATCTCAACCATTTTCACAGAACATATGCTTTTAATGTTTCAATTTACTTGTTTTGAATGGTTTAAACATTTTATAAATTGTGTTTCTTTTTTCATATTACATTAATAGTGAAAATCTGGGTCTAGAACGAGCAAAACAATTTTAATGTGATATTTATAAAACAAAAAGATAAAAGCGAAATCTGCTAGTTTTAACACAAGTCAATCCCTGGGACACCTTCACATGCAGCGCTGGAAAGATTAGTGAGAGATCCTTTAGTGGTTGAGCTGAAGCTGTGATTGGATAATTGAGCCTTTTCACCTGTGATAATGCCGTTCTTTTCTTCCGGTTCCTGCCAGCTGATCCTCAGAGATGTGTCCAAGATCTCAGTAAAGCTCAGCTGAGTCACCGGGCCTGGTTCTACAACACATATACATGAATTTACTGCACTCAGCAATGTTACTACAGCTTTCTCTGGAATAATATAATATAATATAATATAATATAATATAATATAATATAATATAATATAATATAATATAATATAATATAATATAATATATGCTTTGATGTAAATTATTTTATGCTTTAGGCCCTTAAGAAGATCTCATATTTGTTTTATGGATGATATTATATTTCTGAGTATCTAAGAATAGTGCATTGTATTTCTATTATAAAATGAAGGTCAACTACCGGGATAGACATACAGAGACTTAATTCTTTAAACAACAGCTCCATGATTTTATTATTTGAGGGGATATATAAACCCGTGAATACACAGCAGGTTTGTCAATGTTCTTAGCACAATAATGCGTGTGTGTATGCGTGAGTGGAACAAAGCTGGGCAGCCCTTTATGGAAGCTTTCAAACTCGCTCATGGTAAAGGATTACTTTGCGACCATAGATCATAATACTCCCAACAAAGAGCTTGTTGCCGTGGAACCATTGTATCACAAATGCAAATAGGCGAAAGCAAATTATGTGTTTGTTGGCAATTACCCTCACGAGTTAGCAGTCATTTAGTAGTTAATCAATCATCCATACACGGCCCGCAAGACAATGCATCTGAAAGGCGAACATGACAGCTGCCTGAAAAGCGCAGTAGTTAATGTGTGTGGATAAAGCTTTAATGGCATTAGATCTAACATGCGCACGGCAAACCCTCATGCCCCGGACTGTCGAGCAGACCTTATCAGTGCGAGTCGTCACGCTAGACTGACAGGTTAATCAATCATGTGCTTATGAGAACGTATGACTGCATGCTACTCATTGCACTGCAGTTCAATTCATTTTCAATTCTGTTTTTTTTTTTTTTTTGCTTGTTCTGAGCAAGAGGTCAAGGTTAAGCATTTTTGAAAATGCAGGAATATTTGAATAATAATTTAATTTTTAAATATATTCAAACAAAAAACGATTAAACTGTAAAAAAAATAAAAAAATAACAAAATAAAATAAAATATGTCACAAGATGTATATATATTTTATTTGTTTAATTTTTTTGGGGATCAAATAAATGTAGCCTGTAATGTAGGGGCCGTTTACATATCGTGCCTAAAACGCGTGGAAAACGCTAGGTGCGCCGCTTTCTTCTCCTTTCCAAAGTGCTCGGCCAGTTGCGCCCCTGAGGCGTCTGCCGTTACTAAGCAACCATGACGCCTTCTCTCCATGAAGACATAGAAATTTCAGCAAAGGATAAATGGATTTGTAGCACTAAAAATCGCTTGCAGTAGCTCTGCTACTAAATTTATTTCAAAATGGCAATCCATATACTGCTATGATCAGCTGTTCCTTCATCTTGGCTGAGCTTTCAGCGTTGTTACGGGGAAGGATGAAGCTGATTGGTTAGTTCTTATCACATGACCTGCGGTGCGCTTGAGGCATTCTGAAAAGTTGTGCAAACTTGTGTGAATATGTGAACGGCCCCTTAGTCAGCAAACGTTTTCCAGCATTTAAAATGAAATGGAATACACTTTGTAGTATCCCCAAAAGGAAATTTGTTTCCATACAAAAGTACATAATATTTCCTACAAAACAGAATTTCCTATACATTACCAATCCTTGCATTAATTAGGCAATTAATAATAATATTACTCATAACAATTTCATTATATTGTAGCAGATGTTCTATCAGTAACAAATTACTTTTGGAGGATTGAAATAGACTTATAGGATCTAACAAAAATGGTACGTTTAAGTTCTTCTTTTTTTGTGCTGTACACTAATGCTAACGGATAGTTTTTGGCAGGTTTTTCAGAGATTAATGTTTATTCACTTTGTTTCAACGGTTTTTCGTGTCTAACCTGTTTATGTGATTGAGCTATTCATGGGAAACAAGCTCCTGTGGCTCAATATTGCAGAGAAGACCACATGCTGTTATCATCTGATGAAAATTACATTGTCTTTTAACAGCTGCACGCGCATTCGCACACATATCCAAGCGCACGCACACGGTGGGACAATCAATAGCGAGCACATGTGCATTGACTAACAGGAGTGATCCTGCTTCAATAATTGTAGGTTAGTCAAGGCTGATTCTCCATGCCTGTGGCATGACGTGAAAACAGCGCTTGGGTGGCCAATATATATTCAGCAAAAATACTAATCAATGGCGATGTAAAAAGCACAATTATGTGGCAAATTACGGCATGCACAGTGAAAGGGCCAAATTTCTCCTCTGTATCGATTCTGGTGGCTAGAATGTCAAACAAACAGGCTTGTTTTTGCAGAGAGATCTCTTTCTCAAAGCCTGCTGGACAGATTTCAAGTAAAGAGCATACTGTTAGTCGATTGTCTCCAATTAAATACAGACAGAGTGTCTGTGAGAGTGTGTGGGTATCTGAAAGAGTGTGAAATATGATTTTACATGTCAGTAGTGCAAGCAAAATATTATATCCCAGAGGACGCATTTATTGCTTAGAGCTTGCTCTTTTGTTGCTCAGGAGACTTAATGGATCTCCCAGTTGCTTTTTATTGAAGTATCAACTGTTTTCTCTCCTAAAATAGATGATCCTATTTCTAAAAATGAGAGAGCTATAACTTTAAAGGAATAGTTCACCCAAAAATGAAAATGTGTTGACAATTTACTCACCCTACGGCCACCCAAGATGTAGATGAGTTTGTGTCTTCATCTGAACAGATTTGGAGAAATGTATCATGACATCACTTGCTCAATATTGGATCCTCTGCAGTGAATGGGTGCCGTCAGAATGAGAGTACAGACAGCTGATAAAAACACCACAATAATCCACAAGTAATCCACACAACTTCAGTCCATCAGTCCACATCTTGTAAACTGATGGACTGTTCACAAGTGAAAAGCTGCGTGTTTGTAAGAAACAAATCAATCGTTAAGAAGTTTTACATTTAACCCATCGCTTCTGGCCAAAATAAACCATGATAATGCTTCCTGAAATGAAAAAAGCTGATCTTCTGTTGTCCTCTCACATCAAAATCCACTGTCATATTTCTCTCTTGTGTGTGGATTACTAGTGATGTTTTTATCAGTTGTTTGGATTCCTATTCTTACAGCACCCATTCACTGCAAAGGATCCATTGGTGAGCAAGTGATGTAATGCTACATTTCTCCAAATCTTTTCCGATAAAGAAACAAACTCATCTACATAACGGATGGCCTGAGGGTAATCAAATGTTCCTTGAATGTGGATGTGATTCCTGTAACGAGTCCATGTGTTTGTATGAGTACTCACTGTAAGCATGCGTCTGGATGAGCTGTGGTGTGCTAGCTGGTCCATCGCCAGGCGTGGTGAAGCACAGCACTGCCGTCTCATACCACGTGAACTTTCTTAAATTGCTAACGTAACCATAGTGACGTGACCCGTGGAACTCGGGGGCAATGGTCACCATGGTAATGCATTCCGGACAGTCTTCAGGCCACACCAGCAGCTGTGAGAGAGATTCGGGATAACAGTAAGACTTACACAAAACGTGATTAAAATGCATTGCTAGGATTTAATTAAGCAAATTCAAATTTATAGTTGCTGTTTTTGTCAGGCATTTAGCCAATCAATCATGCATACACACCCCAGAAGACAATAAACCTGCCAGGCAAATTTAATTGATTTTTTCCTTTTACCTCCAACAGAGCATGTGTCTCTCTTTCTCTCATACACACATTGTCAGATCTGTCTCTCTCTACCTTGTATCCCTGGTTGATGCCGTTGATGAACTGCTGGGGTGGTGGTGTCCAGGTGAATTTGATGGTGGTGGAGTTGAGAGCGACAGCATCCACATCTTGTGGAGGCGCTGTAGGGACTGCAGAGTGGAAGACAGTTTAGCACTGAAATATTTTGGTAATGTTTAAACAAACTTATGCAAAGTGTGCTGTTAAATTTAACCTAAAAGTTCAAAATGATTAGATTTTTTATCATGCATACCATGTGGTTTAGAATGGCAGATTTATTCATTCATTCATTAATTCGTCTGAGTTTCTGTAGAACTTTATCCACAAAATAATTGATCTTAAATTGAATTTAGTAAATGCATTTTAATAAGCAATTAAGTGTGTGTGAACAATTGTATTATAAAACTGTTAATAATACTACAATAATACTATAAAATATAGCTCTAATACTTCTATAAAATGTAAAACTAAAACTCATTTTAGGAAATCATTTTTGTTAACAGTAATAAAGCTTAAATAAAATAAGCTGTATATATTACAGTATCAATTTAAACTTAAAAATAAATAGAAATGAAATAAGTTGAAGTACTAAAATTGCTTATACCTTATTATACATTAATTACATTAATAATAATATACATAAATATACATGAGTTTAGAGACCAATCCTCACTATTAACTAATTGCTTATTAGCATGCCTATTATTAACATAATGGCTGGTTATAAGTGCTTATAAAGCATATATTCTGAATGACAACGTTCTAATAAGCGGCAAATTAGGAGTTTATTGAGTTGTAGTTAATGGTTTGTCAATAGCAAGAATTAAGGACCTTAAAAAAAAAGTATGACCAAAATAAATTAAGGCTAAAGAGAGAGAGAGAAAAAAAAGAGACACAATTTAAAACAAGTTTCAAATGAAGACTGAAAATATAAAAGTAAATCTTATTCAAAATATTAAGATATACTGTAATAGTATATAAATAAAACTAAAATAACACTAATCGGGATTAGCCAAAGTTTACAGTGCTTAAATACTCTATAAGGCACTTAGTAGGAAGTAAACTAAATACTAATGACTAGAACTGAATATTTGGGCATTGTTTCTTTGTACTAATCTGCTTTTCGACACAACAAAAAATAGGACAACAGTCAAAAGTCTGGCTCAGTGAGACCATATCCATGTGACTACCTGGATTTTGGAATTAAACGCCTACCCAAACCCCCTGTTTCCACACATACATACTCTATTTTTCAAACGATCGTTCGCAGCGGCACCGATAATCACATACAAATACACATGAACTACAGTTTTTATTCAAAGCCTTTCTTGTAGCCTATCGGTGCTATGCAGCAGGCCTGAGCGGGAAGTGGAAAGAACAAGATCATATTTCCATAAAGACTCAATGCCGCTTACACTTAATGTGCTTAAGATAGCCCCTTTAAGGTCAGGCCTGGCCAGTTGAGTACAGATTAGCTATCGCTCAATTGGATTGGGCACTCCGATTCGTCCTGCTGCCCTTTGCATTTCAAACACAATCACACAACGGCACAAGGTTACATTAGTGTGTCCGGAAATCTGAACTGGGACATAAAAACCGCCTTTAACCACGTGTACAAAAGCATTTGTTCCAGTCTCTATGAGAAGAAAGCTCTGCGGACACTGGGTCTCTATTAATCTCTGCAAGAGTATCATTACACTGCCGTTAAATAATATGAATAATCACAGCAGAGGGATCTCAGAACACCCCCACACTTCCTTGCGTGCACACACAAATTCATGCACATAAAGCAAATTAGAGTAATTAATGGGCTACGGTCACTGTTTGCCCAGAGTCCATAAATTTACTCTTCTTAGAAATAATCTTTCAGATGGCCGATCTGTGCAGTAAAGCCGGCTAATGGATTTTACGGTTCCCATGGTTACTCTAGATCTTTTATGATATCGGTGGCTTAATGAGAAAGACGGTGTTTTGGACCCAAACCTCAAAGATTTGAAACATCAATGGTTGGCTCAGACTGATGAGGCATTGTGTTTGTGTTTATTTCTCTGTGTTTGCATGTGTGTGTGTGTGTGTGTGCAGGGGGGGCTGTCTAACCTCCTTGCAGTGTGTACTCCGTGACAGACTGGCTGTACACCCCCAGGCCCGCTCCGGTGTAGGCAGCCACTTGGATCTCATACTGTGTCCAGATGATGAGCTCTCCAATCAGACAGTAATTAATCTCTGCACTGGTGATGTTCTTCAGCTGAAATTCACCAGGCAGACCCGCCAGTCTGTACCTGAGTGGGAGGGGGAGGGAGAGAATCATGGTTTTTTCGAGGTTGATTGTGAACCTTTAACACAAACACACTCACTCGTAATTTCAACTAGATGCATCTTTTGTAGGAAATGAAAGTGGCGCTTACCCATGCACAACTCGCAGCTACGATGCTAGAATACTGTGGTCAGTTTCAGCACATTGCTATATGGATGCGAACAGAGCTGGATAGTAACTGACTACATGCAATCTGGATTACGTAATCAGATTCCAAAAATATGTTACTTGTATTTAGATTCAATAACATTTTTAAATACTTATGATCAGAGGCGGACAGTAGTGAAATATTTTTACTCTACTTTTCAAGTGTCTGTACTTTGTCAGTGTTTTTCTTAAGAAAACTTCCATCTTAAAGGGATAGTCCACACAAAAATGACTCCATCGTATTGATCCAAACATGTAAGCATTTCTTTCTTCTGGGGATCACAAAAGAAGATTTTTCCATTCCCAGAAATCTGTTTCTTGTTTCAGTTTTCAGTGACATATATTGCATATTTTGTCCATACAATTGACATCAATGGGAACTGAAAATGGTTGGTTATCGGCATTCTTCAAAATAGCTTTTTGTGTTCCACAGGAGAAACTAAGTTGTACAAGTTTGGAATGAAATGAGGGCGAGAAAACCATTACAGAAATGTTATTTTGTGTGTACATTCCTTTTAAAGCGGTAATGTAATGGAAGTTGGAATATCTTTTCTTCCAAACTGTGATGTACATATAAGAGTAATGGATTATTGAAAAAAAAAAGTAAGGCGGGGTCTTGGTTTAATTCATCAGTTGTTAACAGTACACATAGATGAATCATTCAGAGTGAGATCAATAGCATTCATTTAGAAATAGATGAATTTTTCTGAATGTCCATTTCATGCTGACTTTATGGGAGTTGAGGTTTTTTGCACATCTCTAAGAGCTTTAATCAGCTAAAAGGTAAACCTTAGCTCCAGCAGCTGGTAGTCTATCTGATCAAGTACAAGTTCAAGACATTTTTAATGCTTTCAAATTCCATATTGTGTACAAAAGAGCGTGTATAGAGGTCCATTTATACACATTCTAAATTTTTGAAGCCATGCATGAAACCATACCTGAGTACATAGCCCCTCAGGACTCCATTGAGCTGTGGTTCAGGGGGCGGCTGCCATTGGACCATGATGCTCTGGTTGGTACGGCCACTGGCCACAATGTTTTTTGGAGGCGCGCTGGGTGGTTCCTCACGCAGCATCAGCCTGAGAGATAACATCATGAGAATCACATCATAAAAGAGAAATATTTAGACCGTGGAGTCTTATCTGAGAGTTTCTCCCAGAGGCATCGATAGTTACTAAAAGTTTCCTTGGGAGCTTATCCACTAGTCCTGGAGAGATTGAAATTGATCTTTCTGGTTTGTGCGAAAGGTCTTTTATAGTGCAGGAGCAACTGAGAACTGACCCTGCTGCGGTAAACAGGGTTCGCTGGAATAACCTGAACTTGACTCGGCTCTTTAAAAGTCCAAAACAACACTGGAAAAACAACTTACTGACCAAACTCACCTGGAGCCTGTTTAATAAACTGCTTTTCAAAAGTTTCATCATCTTTGAAATAAATTGATAGTTTTGTTCAACAATGCTGCATTAAATTGATCAAAAGTGATAGTAATGTTAATGTTACAAAGTAAATCGATTTCAAATAAATGATGTTCTTTTGAACTTTCTTTTTGTGAAACGTTTTGTTTTTTGAGCAACACATTGGCATTTTAAAATGATTTCTGAAGGACCATGGGACTGGAGTAATGGATGCAGAAAATGACACCGGACCACAAAATGTATACATCATCTGAAATGTATGGTTTATTAGGATCAGACAATATTTGCCTGAGATACAACTATTTGAAAATATGGAATCTGAGTGTGCAAAAAATAAAAATAAATTCTAAATCCTGAGAAAATTGCCTTTGAAGTTGTCCAAATGAATTCTTAGCAATGCATATTACTAATAAAAAATGACGCTTTGATATATTTACCATAGGGAATTTACAAAATATCTTCATGGAACATGATCTGTACTTAATATCCTAATGATTTTTGGCTTAATAGAAAAATCAATAATTTTGTCCCACACAATGTTTTATTGCTAAAAATATACCCCTGCGACTTAAGACTGGTTTTGTGCTCCAGGGTCACAAATAGGCTTCACCATCACAGGAATAAATTACATTTTAAAATATATTTACAATTTTTAATGAAACAATATATATATATATATGAGAGACATAAGAGACTTTCAAAAACATTTAACAATTTTACTGGCTCTAAACATTTAAACAGTATTGCATGTTTGCTGTTTAATCAAAATGACTGTTTTTAAAAAATGCACATACTGCATCTGGTCACAGATATGTACTTAATGAAGCCTGGTAAGGCTATTGGTTGGTCCCCAAATCTGGTTACAAACAGTTAAACAGGTGAAAATGTGACTACTTGTGGCAATTTTAGTTGACAGACAATGAATATAGAGAAACCATGGCTAGTGCTGACCAACCCCTAATTTAGCTCCTTTTGTTTCCCGTAATGTATATAATTTTTTGGGAACAAATAAAGCATAAAAATGTAAACAAGTGATAATTTCAATATTTCAGCACATACCATATCCAAACTATATCAAAAATGATACATCAGCAATTCAATGCTAAATCTGTTAGTTTGACCCCATTAGTGTAAATCAGTGAACTCATTAATTTCTCAGTTAGATCAATACCGTAGGCTTTAGCTCTCAAAGTCTGTCTGCAGGATTCTGGAGACTGTAGATCCCTAGAGCAGGCGATAAACAATTCTTTGCTCTAATCTGCGGTTTAAAGGTTATTAGCTTGATTAAGTGAGCAAGGCCTAAAGTGCCACGAGCAAGCAATCTCGTAGGAAAGTTGCTAAGTCTGATGGATGTTTTGTCAAATAAACAATAATCATCCTAAACCAATTTAAAAGGCTTAGAAGCAGTTATTTTGTATCTTTTGGAGTGGGTTGGGGTTGGATTGGCTATCGAGGGGATTTCTATTGTATTGTTTTTGTCATTACTATGCATGGCATTAACTGTTGTTTATGAATTAAAAGTGCTGAGTTGCACACTGACTTTGCTTTTGTTAAATTCAACACAAATCAGTAAAAAAGTTAGTTTGACATAGACTTTGTTTGCGGTGTGCCAAATATGGACCTACTTCTAGACATGAAACAGTCCTGATTGGAGCATATATTCGGTGAGCAATTATACTCTTCTTTTGATGGTACTTTGCCAAAAAAATGAATAAAAAGAATAAAAGAAATAGAGTTTTAAATTTTTCATATAACTGATGATGATCCTGACATTAATTGGAAACGAGGCCAAAGCAGATAGGTGCTCAAATTTTAATAAGTGCCCTCTCCATCAATATTTGATTTTTTGTGTTTCTGTTCAACTTCATCTTCTCTGTCTCACTCTCCACAGTCTTTTGCTCTTGTTTTAACTGGGTGTTTTAAATTAAACATTCAGTTTGAAAGCTTTGTGGTTATAGACAAAAAGCTGGTGATTTTATTTACATGTAAACACTACAGTACTTTTGAATCAGCTAAAATATGTAAAACACATACAGGGCACTTTGTTTTTGTAAATGAGTTTTGTCTGCTAAGTTAAATGTAAAATACAATGAAATAGTTTGTTTTTATACCAGACATGGCACCTTTGACAGAGTTTCTATAATTGCACCAGGAATTTTGCTTAATGGATTTTGCATGTTGCAAGTCTGTTTAAAATGTTGCTTAAAAGCCCAGACATGGTATACTTGCTGAGATATTGCATATTGAGCTGTACAATAGTACAGTTACAGAAAAAGCAGTGCACATTGCAGCCATCCAAAAGAGCAAAATAAAGTGTGTGAACAAGAATGGACAAAAACGAATGCAGTCAACAGCTCTCACTGCGTGACAAGTTGAAAGTATACTGTAATGAGGACTGACAATAAATACAATTTAATAAATTGACTGATTACATAAAATACTGACTGAATAATCAAATCACACTTAATCACATAATTATATTTAAAGTCTCTCCAGTCTGCAGTGTCACGTGATCCTTCAGAAATTATATATATATATATATATATATATATATATATATATATATATATATATATATATATATATATATATATATATAGTTAATTCAGCACCAGTTAAACCTAAGCAGCTGAGCATTTCAAAAAGTCATTATGAGAGAAAAGGGAGTCTCTGGCTCAACTGGTACAATTGAATATAAACTGGCAATGTTGGTTTAATAGAGACTTGCTTCAAATAAAAGCAAAGCTGAGAACTGGGAAACAGTATGACAAGCTTTTTTAACATGTCCTTGATGATTGAGCAGGCCCTTCTTCCTGCTGTTTAGCAAAGAGTGTTTGGCATGTGCATTAGCTTTATGCCTGTGGCTTGAAAAAATAGCCATTTGAACATTTCAGGACATTTAAGTTCTTTAAGCAATTTTATTCGATTTAGAAGGCAGTCATTGTAATGCGTGCCAATTTATAAGCAAATAGAAATTCACAAAACAAAATAGAGAGCACGAAATGCAGTAGCCTCTGCGTGTGCTAAAGTGTCCTTCCCTCCAGCCAAGTTCCTATTTGACATTCTTTCACCATGTGGAATTGGCTTTGAGAAATGCTATTTCTCACACCTTCCTAGTGTTCCTGGATATGGGAGATTTTTTTTTTTTCTGCCCATGTGTCATAATGGCTCACAATCAGAGTCAGTGATGAAAGCGCTCATGTAATTCAATTACAATCAGCCTTTCTTTTGATAGGGTTCAAATCTTGTCCTCACATTTAATGACATTCTCTCTAACTGACTGAGGTTGTGTGTGCGTGTGTCCTGAACACACACAAATGGCAAGAGTTGGTGTAATTGTCCAGTTCCAATCTTTTTGACTGGCTATGTAACTTACAACAGTCAAAATTCAAAGGACTTTGGGTTTGTTGGAAACAAAGTTTAGCTTGTCAGCCCAGTTACTGTAACTTCTGCAGTTCCATTACATTGTCAGACAGGATCTGTTTCCCTTCCTCAATGCCTGATCGAAATCATTTATCGTGATATCTTGTTCTAGCTTATCAAAAAATGCTTTTCTTAAACATTTTCTAATATGCCCAGCTAGTAGGTTATGATGCCTGTGACTGTTTACCTGTTGGTCTCAGCGCTGTACTGTCCTCGTCCCACCTGATTGACAGCACACACTCTGAACTGGTATGTTCTCGCTGGCGTTAGACCAATTACTAGCAAACTAGTTAGTGCTGGACTAACATCATCCATGTAGACCTTCCATGGAGAATCTGTCAAGAACAACAATCAGACAAAACTAAGTAACATCTCAACATACAATTGAAAAGGTCAAATCCAATATACAGTACATTATAATGTTCATATGGAAAATAACATAATTTGTGTTGATGCGCAGTGCTGGGGAACGTTACTTTTAAAAGTAATGAATTACGATACCTACGGCATGAAAAAGCAACTAATTGCATTACTTAGTTACTTTTAATGGAAATAATGCATCATTTTACTTGTGTGTTACTTTTTGAAGTTAAGCCTCAGCCTGAAAGAAGTGCCTCTGCCTAGACGCCTCACTCACAGTTTCTTTCAACATCGAGATAGGAGAGCTGTTACTGAATAAATGGGAAAAAGTAACTCAGAGATTTTATTAGATTTAAAACTTGAAAATTATTTATTAGATTTACTTGAAAAAAGTAATCTCACTATGTAACTCACATTAGCATAAATGTAATGTATTACACCAAACACTGGTGAAATTAGTTAGCGCGAGGGAATTGTCACGTTACGTGATGGTTGAAACACGGCGAGAGAACCAATTGCAGGTAAGCATGATTTATTTAAGGGATAATCCAGAGAGGTAACAGTCCATGCAGGGTCAAAACCAGAGAATCCAAATCGGAACATAAACAGGACACGAACACGGGGCAAGGCAAGGCAAGGCAAGGCAAGGCAAGGCAAGGCAAGGCAAGGCAAGGCAAGGCAAGGCAAGGCAAGGCAAGGCAAGGCAAGGCAAGGCAAGGATGACGGACATGAATAATACACTGACATTAAACAAGGACTCCGTAACACAGACTAAGACAGACTGGGTATTTATACACAGAAGGATAATGAGGAAACAGGAGACAGGTGGGGAAATAATCAATTACACAACAAGGAGGAAGGTGACCAAATAAGGGAACAGGAAGTGATCTGGTGACAGACACCGTGAGAAAGGAGGACATCTAGTGGAACCCCAGGGAACACAACCCAGACACTGTGACAGGAATGTGACGAATTTTAACTAATTAAAGCTGCAGTCGGTAACTTTTGACGCTCTAGCGGTTAATAAACAGAACTGCTTGCGTCTTGCAGAAGAACATCGTAGCCGGAGCTACTTCTCTCTGTTTATGTCTATGAAGAATCACAAAGGTACTGGGTTACTCCGCCGCGGTACCCCCGAAGCAATCTAAAATAGTCCGAATATAAACACTTATTATAGGTGCACCCTAGTGATTCAGGACAAGCTAAAAACACGGTTTGGAAAATGGATTCATGGTGTACTCGCTTATTATATACATTTTTCTACATTTTGAACACAAACAAAGTTACGGACCGGACCACTGATTGGTTATTTCTTACTGGGAGCGGATGACTTTCTGCAAATGGCAATAGGACCACTGGGAGGAGCCAGAGGAGCTTGATTTTTACACAGATTATCTGTCTCATATTCTACTGTCAGGACATAATGACAGGTTTAATAAATATGTAAAAAATATATTTTTACAAAAGTTACCTACTGCAGCTTTAACTGGAAACATGTTGTAAACATTAAAAATACGATCACTACTATTTACAATTCTGTTATAGCAAAGCTGAACATTTCTTTAAATTATTCATTCAAATCATTATTATAAGAATTTAATTCAGTATACATTCTGTCAGTTTAAGCAGAGGATATCTTAATTGTAAATATTGACATTTATGATTTATATATTTACAGCTGACAATTGTATAATCTCGGACTAATTTTTCTGGACAATACATATTTCTGCCACTACCACAAACTCAACCGAAATCACATTCAACAAGCTTGCTATAATGTAAAACATTATGAGAAATTAGAAAGACAACATGGCTGCTTTTACCTCGTTTATTCATTCTGACTAGATTGTTTCACAATTCTAAAGACAACCGGTAAAACCGAGTGTCAATGGGGAGTATTGTTTTTATTTTCCTTGATTTATTATGAGTTGTTTGAATCATCTTTTTCTTTACAGCAGTTGGGTAAATGATGAATCTGACCGTGCTGTTGTTTATTCTGGAGGCGTTACTACCCACAACACCCAATAAATGAGAGTATGCATTTGTGTGTGCGTTTGCAGTACATTAAAAATGATGGGAAGCAGATCAATGAGCAATTTAGATGGTGAAACCACTCAAGCACACCCAAGAGAAGAGAAGACAGAAACTATAAGCAACTGCAAAAAATAAATCACAAATTCAACAGGAACAGTAAATATTACACCACAGGGACGCACGCATATGAATACCAAGACAGACACACACTCACACACACACAAAACATGGGGAAAAAAAGAGTGTGTGATAATTTGGATTTACTGAAAATCAACTCTGTGTGTTGGTATGTTTGTGTATATGAGGAGAGAGAGATCTTGGTGTTTATTAGACGCCAAGCGCCTCCGCCCTACCCACATTTTTCATTGTCTTTCCTTTGACAATACACAAATCAATCTCTCTCTGCGTTTCCTGTCACTATCTCTTCCAGCATTCATCTTCCACCAATAGCAGAGTCCTGGCTTAATACAGTGAAAACAAACCTCTTCCCACTACCCTCCATTACAATCTACTTCCATTTCTCTTCTCTTTCACTCACTTCAGCCTGTCTGTCTGAACTTAAGGAGGAAGACAGCAAGAGGGAAAGAGAAAGACCTTCTTCTGTAGAATCCACTGGCTGCAAGCCACTTTAATTGAAACCTGCAGCTAAGGTGCATTAAGTTTAATAAACCATATGCCAAAGCTCATATAAATAGCACACACACACACTTACTGTTCTCAGAGAGCTCAATGATGTAACGCAGGAGTGGACTGTTTCCATCAAAGGGCCGAACCCATGACAGAAGAACTGTTCTGCTGTCTGTCTCATTCAGAGCCACCTGCAGGTTACGTGGAGAATGGGGAAGTTCTCTGAAAAAGAGAGAGAGAAAGCCAAATTATGAATCAAAATACATATGCTTATATGCATTTTGCAGTGTGGAACATTCAAACACAATTCAAATTCAAATTTGAATTAAATTCAGGGAACAGTTTTCTATCACATCTAAATATTGACCATATGAGTCTGAGCATTTTGAGTTTTGCAGTGGCTCTACAGCAATCACTGTTAAAGTAAATAGCTGGTGAATTGCATTTACTTATTGTGAAATTAGCAACAGTTATCATGAGAATTGTAATGTTCAAACCGGTTGTCATTATTGGATGCACACTGGGAAAATTTAGAAAATGGCCGGTTCTTTTATAAATTCGCATGAGCTTACATTCATGCTGTGGAAATATAAACAGAAGACAGAAGGTAACGAGCAGAGGGCTGAAAAGGGGTGGAGCTACGGTTTATATTCTAAGATATAAACATAGAACATAGTTCACCGCAAAAATTAGTTTTTTCATATTCTGAGAAATTTATGGAAATAAATGGATCTGCATTGAATGGGTGCCATTCTGATCAAAAAGCTGATTAAAAACATTACAATAATCCCTAAGACTCCAGTCCATCAATTAACATTTTGTGAAGAGAAAAGCTGTATGTTTGTAAAAAAAAAAAAAAAAAAAAAAAAAAAGATCAGTAAGAGGTTTTTAACCTGTTTAAACTGTTGCTTCCAACTAAAATACGAGACCTCTATCCATTATAACGGCACCTATACAGAGGTATATCTTTTGGTAAGTAAGTGATATAATGCTAATTTCCTCAAAACACTTTAGATGAAGAAACAAATTCATCTACATTTTGGATGGCACCTAAAACTGTCATATTTAGTTCTCATGTAAAATATTCTAAGTATTATTGTATTATCTTTTTCTTTTTTCGTATTTTGTCTTGTTGCCACCCCCCACCCCCATTTGGTAAGTCAGTTTTGAGATATCATTTGTTGAACATACAGTGTAGGATGAGTCAAGTTTATTAGGGTTATGAGTTCAAATTTCACACCTAAACTATGAGCAGTACTAATAGAGACGCTCAACTCAAATAGCATAAGTAGCCCTTAGGCTTATATGTACAAATACATGTGAGTCACTTTGTAGATCTGGGTCTTTGTTGCAGTGTGCACTTTCAAATCGGTGCTTCTGGGGTTCTGTGGAGGACGAGTGGTGGGTAGATAGAAATATCATTCAAAATATCAAAAAAAAAAAAAGCAAAAAGTGTTCTTCATGTCTGCAAGGAGTTAGTGGTGTCTCAATAAGATCCTGAGCAGCTTAGGTACGAGAGATTCTTTCACAAAAAAACAAAAAAAACACTTACATGGTTGAAATTTTTGTCCTTAATGTTGTTGACTTTATATCACGTGTGGAACACAAAGGAAGATATTTAAAAATATTAGCAAAACTGATTACTTTACTCTGCATTTATGGAGCTTTTTGGGTCATTTTTGGAGCTTGAGAAGCAGCACATACTGTTAAGTGCAGCATGAACATTTAACCTAGTACCCTACTTTTGTTTTCCCACAGACGAAAGTCATCTGGATTTATGAACAATACGAGGTTAACTTTACTTTCTACTGTTGCAAGATAAAAAGTTCCACTATTTCTTCAACAGCATTACATTTATGAAAACTGCATTACAATATCACGTAATGCAATTATGCCCTTTGCAGAAGCTTGTAATATGTGTGTGAGAATTTATGCCCATCTGTCACAACATCCTAAATATGCAATAACAGCTAATATTGTTTAAAGCAAGGAACTGCTCTGCCGTTGTCTAACATGTGGTAATAAGAGGACCTGTCCACTGCATAAGATTAACTTGAAAGTCTGTGAAATCACATTAGCATGTGAAGCATTGCCTCTCCTTCAACCCTCTGATGAGTTTTCTTTCGAAAGAGTTTGCAGGCTGTAATATTAAAGGTAGGAGTATATTGTGGTGCTCTGTTATCTTAATGTGACTGTCAAAGGTATTACAGTTATTATTCAAATCGCATGTGTTTTCAATTTGTATCTCATAATTTAAATGTCAGCTGTTAGGAGTCTTTTTCTAAAGCCAGCCGAAACCCGATTTTTTTCTCACAGAATAACGTGTCTTAAATTAAATATTGCTTTATTATGCATTCTGTTAAGTAGTACTAAAAGAATTGAGCGACAATGCAGTCCTGTAAGCACATTTGCGAGTCATACAGTTTATTACAGTTGTTTCGTATGATTTATGATTTGTGATATTTTTTAATTTTTCTCACTGTTGAGCTGTGATGCGATTCAATAAGCTATACTCTCTCATTTTTCTTTAGGCAAGTTTTTTCAAGCTTGCACAGTAGGTTGATTTCCACCAAAAACTAGCAACACAGCAGCATCTGGCTCAACAACCAATGAGTTTGGGGCGGGACTATCTCTTTGGCTTTGAGTGTTTGGGAAACCCGATGCTCCAGAAAACATTTCGTGTTATTATTAATATTGCAACTAATAGTTGTGTCACTGAATATTTTGTGAGCCATTTTTTTCAGGGTTTGTTGATGAAAAGAGTTCAAAAGAACAGCTTTTATTTGAAAGAGAAATCTTTTGTAACATTATACGTGTGATTTCTAATCAATTTAATTAATTCTTACTGAATAAAAGCGTAGTGCATTACTTGAGACTTTTGACACAAAAGGCACATTTTAGTTCGATCTGGTATGTTTACATCTTTTTGATTGTGAATAGTACTTTCAAATGCATCCAATTAAACAAGCACCCCACTCTTGCCTGTCATTTGTGTTTCTCTGTGTATCTCATCTAACTTCAAAGATCAATGATATTTCCTCTGCATCCATCCATACGACAATCCGTGGGAGAACAACATTCAGCCATCTAGAAGCAGTAATTAATATCTAAGCACATGCATGTGTGTGTGTGTGTGTGTATGTGTGTTTAATTAGTTCCATGATGCCACAGAAGTGTAGCAACATTGGCTAGTCGTCAAAGGAGCTGATCTTGGCCTTGGGCATCAGGCCATTTTATTCCACTCTCTCTTTATCTCCCTCCCTCCACACACACACACACACACACACACACACACACACACACACACACACACACACACACACACACACACACACACATCACAGCTGCTCCCTCCTCTGTCTTATCATTACAGCCCATTTTTGGATGGTTGTCTTGGCTTCAGAACTGCAGCTGAGATCCAAGCATCTTCCTCCTACAATAGCACTCCAATACGTAGCGCGAATTATACAAGTGTATTCGCTTCTGAGCGCTTCGTATCAAGCGTGCATGTTGGCGAGGATCTCTGTGTGTCTATTTCCGCTTACATGACTTCCAGTCGGGCGGTTTTCGAGTCGTTTCCAGCAGGTGAGATGACCCTGCAGGTGTAGTCTCCGATGTCTCCGGACCACGTCTGGCTGATGTGGAGTGAACCTTCCTTCATTGACACTCGCCCACCAGTCGACACGCTCAGCGGCTTGGTTCCTTTCTTCCATACATATCTGAGGAGAATAAGACTCTTTATGATGACTCATAATCCACCAAAAATATCACACTCCAAAGACCTGCAGAAAATGCACTTAGCCTCCTGAGACAGAACAACATCAAAAGCCATATGATGGCTTCTTTCCCTTATATGCTTCATAATGACCTAAACAAGGAGGATAGAGACAGGGTAAGCTGTCTCTAATGTGAACTATCCCTAATAAAAAATATGTTTGTGTTTTGTGGTTGCCAGAATGGTTAAATGGTTCGACTATCATAGCTGGTTAGCAGTAAATATTGTGTGTTATCAGATAAACTGGCACTAAACATCATAAACCTGACAATTATGCAGGTTTTTCAGCAGTGACAAGCTTAAAAATAAACCCTTTTGGCAGCAGCGACAGTACATGACTAATTACGTTCAGAAAAAAATCTATATATTTGTCATGTTCCATTTAAATCATTTTAATTGGCACACAATAAAAATAAGTTATGCACAAATTATTCAGTCACATGACTTTTGATGTGCATCTACTGTGGGAATTCATTCAGCGTTTACATCATAGCTCATCTGCCTCAAGTCTACCTTCAAATAGCTTAGAAAAGTACTCAAGTGGCACGATATAAGGAATCATTCATTTCTGTAGCACAAGTTGTGCGGTGTGAGCAGGTTTTAAATAATAGCAACAGCAATGATTTACTGTTGCGTCGCTAATTAGCAAAAACCAGTGCAGACCTTACAGAGACAATATTGTTAAGTTCGGGAAATCTAAATGTCAAAATGGGTTCCACAACATGCATCCGAGCTCAAGCTCTGACCTGACGGTGACTCTGGGGTCGTGGGTTGCGGCGCAGTTCAGCACAGCGGTAGTCCCCTTGATGACACGCTGATCCTCAGGAGGTGTTGAAATGAAGGTTCGACCTGATTAATAAAATGCAGTTTAGGACAAATTCACGCCACAGTTTAATCATTACCAACATCATTATTCACAGTTCTTTTAACCCTATTAGGTAATTCCCACTGACAGCTTCATTAGCAAAACAGAATGAAATTTACAAAGCATGAACGTTCGAAAATTCACACTGCGTCTCAATAAACATATAGTGCGGCTGAGCAAATGAACAAATTCTCTCTCACACACAACCCACTGGGTCCAATTGACCTGATTAAAGCTAATGCATGTAATATTTTCAACATTTAAACGCTTTCTCCCAGTTAAATGCACAGAGAGTGTGATAATGATACTATTTTGAATCAGTTTTTATCATATATCGTATATATTTCAATTTTAATCATTTTAGTCTTTTTTTATGTTTATATGTTTTAGTTTTCAGTTTTAGTTTTAGCTGTTTTATTACATCAACGTGTCTTGGCGTGCATTTTTTTAATGTTTATTGCAAGTAACAAAAACTTTTTTGTTTTTTTTGTTTTTCGAAATTCCATTTGGCATCGCCAGAAGTGCATAAATTACACACTGCAGTTTTAATCTCAGAGACTTGCTTTTCCTTTTAACTGGCCAATCCACAAAAAGCATTATTTAGGCTGGATGTCAAAAATGTTCTTCCGCGCACCCACACTAGAGCGTAAACCTACATCAGCATCATTAAGCATGCAGAGCAAGATAAACAGAGTCCTTGGGATTTAAGGGTGACACTATTCCGATGTGAAATTACTGCGAAAGACTTAACATTTCACAAATACTGTGCATTGCTATGCCTTTACAATCAGCCTAGCTAATGAATGCTGCTATTAACCCGAACAATGACTGCTGATAAAAGGCATGTTTGGAAATTGTCTGCAATCCTGCCTTTGCTAAATTTCAAACACACTGCATTTGTTTGTCCATTCAAGTTATTAAAAACAACATATTTTTTCACAATTTTACACTTTCGTACTCAAGACTGTCAGGGCCACTGTTGTGTTGACCAGTCCCTCAGAGTTAGATGCCAAGCATGTGTAGTTTCCTGCGTCGCTTGGCATTATGGGAAGTATCCGTAAGCCTCCAGACTCCAGCAGAGTGAAACGAGGTGTCTGTACCGATCCGCTCGCTAACACCTGAGAACCTGCAAGATTCCCAGGGTTTAGTCACTGCTTAACAGTTTAACGTGTAACCGTGTAAATGACGTGCAATAAAGCGTGAATATAATCTAACATACCTTTCCTCCAAACAATGGCAGGTTTGGGGGCACCAGATGTCTCACAGGTGAAGACAGCTGACGTTCCATCAGTCACAGTGATGTCAGAAGGGGGCGTGGTGAAAGATGGTGACACGCCTACCATAAAAACAAATTAGTAAAAAAATCTAGAGGTGATAAGGGTGAATATGCAGCCTCTTTTTCTGGAAATTGTATTGCCAGGATTTCTAGATTGCCTAAAATGGAAGATGAATCAGGACTGAAAAGTAGTTTAGTTGCATGCAGGCATTATACATAATAATCCAACTGTGGTGTGCAAGAAGGTGGGGTTTACAGAAGGCCCAAAGAAATACAAATCGATCAATAGATCACTATATAGATCATGTCATTAGGAATAAATAATGTATGGTCACTCTAGCTAATAAGCATTTGGACACTTTAAAAATTAAGAATGTTACTGCATTAGATAAAATACCTAACTTTTCAAGCAAAACTTTTTAGAAAGATTTAATGAAAACAAGAGATATACTATTGTCCTTAAGTGTGGCAAATATATTTTTTATTAATATTCCATAACAATATGACTCCCAAAAGCTACATGCATAATTATTATTAAATGCATAAATAATTTATTTAATGTAACCTACAATTAATGTAACACATAGTAGCTTATAAAGGCGGAATACTATTTATTAACACATTATTTGTGTTTATTATTATGTACAATGATTAAAATCTCAAAGGAACTCAAACCATTTTTAAACTTAAAACTTAAAAATAATTTCGAAATGGAATGATTTCCATTTGTAATTATTCAGGAGTAAATGAATAAAAAAAAAAAAAAAAAAAAAAAAAAAAATGGGAACACTAGAATTTCTGAGGTTATTAAGATTTAATAATAATATTATTATTAATAATAATAATAATAATAATAATAATAATAATAATAATAATAATAATAATAATATTTTTTTAATAATTACAAATATATGTATATATACTTTTATAAATGAATGATGCATTTAATAAATCAAAAGTTACAGTAAAAATAAATGCTGTTCTTTTTAACTTTCCACTGATCCTGAATTCTGGCACAAAAGTTACTTAAACCCATGACCTAAGCATTGCTAGAGGAAGGTTTTGTAATAATAAAATTAAATAATTGTAAAATTAATAAACTGTAATAATATTACTTCTTTTACTGTATTACTTTACTAAATGCAGCCTTGGTGAGCATAAAAGGCTTCTTTTAAAAACATTACAAAAAATCTTAGGTTGCGTTTCCACTTGGCATTAACATGTGATCACCATGATCCAAGCAAGCAGATCAAGACCTGATGCATTCACACTTGGGAACATCAACTTCTGTATCTGGATAACTGATCGGATCTGTCTTTCCCGCACAATATTTAAATAAGTCTGCAGAGGATGGTGAAAGTCAACCTGAAGTGTTGGGTATTCTCTTGCCAGCTGTAGGGGGGTTTTGCCTGACGCCATCAAGTGAATGCAGACACGATGGCTGGATTGCGATTACATTACACTGAGATCACAATGTGTCCTTGACTACCTCTGGACCTTTCAATCAGAAGGACATTTACACTTGTCTTTTCAGTGTGTATGTGGACAACATCTGGATACAGGCCGCATGTCAATGCCAATGTTTCAGACCCCAAACTTCTGAATGGAAATGTAGCTCTAGTATTACTTGGGGTCAATGCATATATGTACATTATTATATGTACAGTGTTTAGAGTGAACAACCTGCAGCTTTAAATATCACGCCACTATTAAAGTAAGTTATAGAACTTGCTAATTAATATCATAAACATGATGAATTTGCCTAACTTTAAAACTCTCAAACTTAAGTAAAAACGGTGTGAAGTGAAATGAAACTTGAGAGGAAAAAATAGATGAGAATAAATAAGCGAGAGAGAGCTGGAGGTGTTGATTATGTGCCGAGTGTGTGTGTGTGTGTGTTAAAGGTTGATCTCTCAGTAGACACTGATTAATTACACAGATCAATGAGGGGTCTCTGAACTCCCTGATCAATTCACAACCAAAGGGAAAGAGAGCAAGATCACTGACTTTTAAAACATCCATGGCTGTATTTATGAATCTTCCTCCCATTAGTTTGAGGCAATTGTTCATCCAGAAATTATAATTCTGTCATCATTTACTCATCCTCATGTCATTCCAAAGCCATATTACTTTTCTTTTCCAGTGGAATATATATATTTTTTAATAATACTAATACTAATACTACAAATTTATACTAACTACTAAATTATAATAATAAATATAAATATAAATAATATATATATATATATATATATATATATATATATATATATATATATATATATATATATATATATATATATATATATATATATATATATTGTTTTAGAAAAAAATAACAAATAATTTAAATATAATGAAAAGAAATGGTAACTAGCACCAAAATAAATTCTAAATGTCTTTGTGCTACAGTCATACAGGTTTGGAACCACATGTGAGTGATTAAATGATGGCAGTATTGAATTTTTTGGTGAAATGTTCCTACAACTGTTAATCTTACTTGTGACAACCAAGTTGGTATATGCCTGGATTTCTCCAGCTGTGTTTTCAGCGAAGCACTGGAAAATTCCAGCATCGTCTGGTTGAATTCTTTGCACTTGCAGAACCATTGAGGAAGAGATGAGTTTGTATCGAGGGTTGCTCAGTGTGGAGAGGGGGACAGCATCCTTGAACCATTCCAGCTTTGGAGTGGGAACCCCTGGATAATACATGAAGCTTGACGATGTGTTTAAATACTTATCACTATAACACACACACACACACACACACACACACACACACACACACACACACACACACACACACACACATATATATATATATATATAAAGTACAAGATTTGTAATGCTACATTTATTTGCTAGAAAAAAAACATTAAATTTGAGAAATAGTTGAAATACATTTTATTTATCTTTTTTTGTAATATCCTTTAAAATAGAATAAATTTTTGGGATGCAAAGCTGAATTTTGCGCATTATTACGACAATGTTGGAAACAGTTGCTTAATATTAAATTATAATAATAATAATAAACTGACCCTCTGAGCCTCTAACTCTAGTTTTCTCTATTCTTTTTCTATTCTATCTAATTGTTTTCTTTTTATTTACTATAAAAATGACCCTCAAACACTAGCATTCTCTATTCTTTTTCTATTATGTATGCATTAAAATGAAAAAAATAAAAATAAAAATGCATTATGGTTTCCATAAACATTTTAAGCAGCAATTCTGATTAATTGTGCACCAATAATAATTGATAATAATTAAGCACCAAATTAGCATTTTACAACATCCTGAAGTATATTAGGTAAAAAAAAAAAAATATATATATATTTTAAAATATATTAAAATAGAAATAGTAACTGATATAACAGCAATAATATTTAATACAAGTTTAAATGTATTTTGGTCTTATTAATGCAGCCTTGGTGAGCATGAAATACTTTTAAAAACATTAAAATCTTAATTACTCCAAACTTTAACCAGAGTGCATGCACCCCAAATATTTAAGGCATAGATTTACACAAATACCACATGACATTTGATAGAAGAGAGAATTATTATCAAAGCAGACACACACACGCTGCTTGATAAATCACAAGTTAATGTTTTCATCAATAGGCCTTCATCAGGGCACACTTTGGTTTAATTAATGAAAATTTAATCTAATAAATTGGCTTTGATTGATTAAACTTCCAATAAAATTTTGACATGCTTCACAGACAAAAAAGCTGAAGATTTGGAGAGGATAAGAGAGGGAGCGAGAAATCAAGAAGCGAGCATGAAAACGAATAAAATGGCAATTATACATATTAGCAATAATTGTAAATTAAGTTAATCTGCAGGAACTCATGATATGCTCATCACGATATGCAAATTAAAGAATACATCATGGATAAATCCTGCAGCTCAACACTTTAAAAGGTCAAATAGCGTGAATCCGCTCCACCCGCCTCCCATCGTTGATAGTCGTGTCACACCCACGGATGCAAGACAAGGATGTTAAAATAAGACTGTCAAAAACAAGCTCGCTGTAATTAAATTCCTGACAGTTTATGACAAAGTGCGCACAAACTCAGCTTCACACCCTTATGAAAGTGCAAAAAGAGCTTGACGAGATTCACAGCAAGTGTAAATTGCAGAGGTACAATCTCTGCCACAAAAAAAGGAAAAGTCTCAGTAGTTTTCAAAAGTTTCATGAAAGTGAAACTGTCCAGATTTCCGTTAAATAAAGGGGGAAAATATTACGATTGAAAGAAGGGGAGAAGAAAGATCTGTTTGAGGTCTCTCTTTACGAATTTTCCTTGTTAGAAGTCATGAAAAGTTTAACTTTTAGACACTTGGAATTTGTTGCTGAAATGTAGGTCAGATTTACGCAGCTTGTTAAAAGGATTTTCTAGTCGGATTCTATTCCTCCGTTGCCCTGTGAGCCATTGATATACCTAATGTCTTTTAACGAGATCCTAACGTATTATGAACACTGATGCCAATTAGCGGCTAATTCCATTAGCGCCTCGCTCGCCTTTTCTAATGTACTTGACCGCTTATTCTAGATCACTCATTTAGTCAATTAAATAAAGATGAATTCAAATAAGGACACGTGGAGGAAACGAGTGGGGGACGATGCTGCGCTTGGCGAAAAGGTCAAATTTGTGAGGCGACAAACGGCTACGATAAAAGTCTTCCAGTTGACTCAGCACATAAAATGAATGACGTTCTTGTAACAAATAGTCGTCTGAAAGCACACCGGCCACAGTAAAATGAACATCCTATAGCATAGTGCGGAAATGGAAACATTATGCTTTTAAAAGATGCATTTAAGGTATTGCACTGGAAGTTAAGTGACTTTTTTGTGCAAGTGCTGGCAGTTTTTATACTCTTGACAATATAAAGATTATACTTTCTTACAGTGGAATGGTTATTCAGCAGCAGCCGATGTAGGACATGGGTTATATGACTCTAAAGTGGTCAAACTCAGAGGTGGTGCAGTAATTTGATAGGCAGTTGTCTCCAGGAGGGGCGGGGCTTACCTTTGGCCTGACAGTGAAGCTCCACGGTTTTCTCAACTTCCGTAATGACCGACCTTTTCGGTTTTGACGTGAAGTACGGAGGCTCTGTGTTCATACAACACACACACACACACACACACACATACAGTATACTTGTCAATATACGCAAGATTTCAATGTTTTCTGAAGAAAGGGTGATTGGTGTTCTGGGTGGTAATAAGGTGTTGTAAAGTGTTTTATGTATTCTAGATGGTTGCTAGAATGCAGTTAGGTGGTTGCTTAGATGTTTTAAGTGGTTGTTTAGGTATTTGTTAAAGACATCATGTGTTGTGTCCCTCATGCCAATGGGTCTGCATTTATATTTTCACCATTAAATACCAATATGGGTGTATTCCAGAGTCTGCTGACATAACTATATATTCAAGAAGCGTATATTTTGAAGTCATGATGAAAGAGTAAAAGTATGGATGAGTACTTTCACTAAACTACATGTACAAAACAAAAAGTGAGTCCAGACTTTTCCAGGAGTCTTTGGTGCCACACTTAGCTTATTATACTGAGCTGTATAAATGTATACATAAAAAAGAAAACCCTTTTAATCACTGCACTTTTATTTTCAGATTTCTTGACAGGAAGAGCAAGACTCTTGTTACTTTTTCACACACCTGGCATTTGTTTTTTTCCTGCTCTCGCCTTGTCTAACTCACTTCAAATGAAAAAAGACGAAGGACTTGTTAAGCGTGTTGCTGATAACAGCTTTTCATTTGCTGAAGAATATCGCGGAAAAAAAAGGAGGGGGTTAAACAAATAACAACAACAGCAAACGAAACGCCACAGTTTTTCTAATTCATCCTCATCCTTTCTTCTCTCTTTGCTCTCCACCTTTTGGTTCTTCCCTGACAAATCAGCACTTATTCAGTCTCATTGTACATTTATGCAGATCAGGATATACATATTCAGATCGGCGCCTGGATCGGATTCAACGGCAGAAACAATAAATACCTCCTCCATCTCAACCTCTTTTCCACTGCTGGCTGCTCTGACATGTTCACTTTATCTTTCTATAAAAGTCTCTATGAGCCTCCAACAGCCCCAATTTATTCATCACTCCATTGGCTGCCTCATGCATATGCATGCCCCCTTTCGCCCAATCATGTACGGCGCACACCTGTCAGACAAGCTCATTGAAAGAATATTCGTAGCTGTTTCTAATAAGGGTTGAGGTATAAATATTCATAGCACATCTTTTAGTGAAAAAGATCTCGGGGCAGAGAATAATATTTGTGTTTTTGGATCAAAGAGTAGGGATGTTAAGGAGGCTGAGGATGTTTAAGCCCAGTGACATTCTGGAAACATGGGAAACTAAGAGTCATGATGCTCAGATAAAACGCCAGTTATTTGACCAAAAAAACTGAGAGCTAACCTGCTACTGTGTGAATAAATGAGTATAGAAATTGTTAGAATTCACTTTTAAAAAATATCTAAATTTGTCTGCCCACTTACTGAGAGATACAAAGGTGCAAATTTATTAAATTGTGTCTACAACCAGGCTGATGTGTCATTAAAGGCTGTATTTAAACTTCTGCTGCGAAAAAGGCATCTGTTCTTGAAAATGTCACAGAGGCAGTTCCAACTGTGATTTCTGGAATGTGTATGTATTTTTGATTTCATACTGACTCTTTCCACAACCTCAGAAATATTTCTTAATCAAACCTAGCCATCAAATGCTCCATCAGAGTTTTATCTATGATTTAGCCACTTAAAGCCTTCGGTAAATCAGTTAGAACTGCTGGGCAATGCCACTAAATCAAGACTTTGATGAAGAACTATAATATGGTCAGCAGCATTCATATGTCTTTGTAGCTTGGCTAATATTTAAAAGTTAAGTTGTGTGTATAACTAACTAATTGAAAAATGAATAGAGAAAAAAAAGAGACAATCAGCTTATTGGTAAAGGCATCATCTGATCTTTACAACAGCCTTGAAAGCCTAACTATTAACTTAAATATATAAATAATATAAAGTTAACCAAAATGTAACTTAAAATTACTCTAACTCTTTTTTTTTCATTTAATGAATTTCATACTAGATATTTATGATATAAATATCTATGATTCATTATCAGAATGATAACCAATGATAGCTATAACCATACAGTTAAGATACCATATGGAGATAGTTTGGGCAATATAATAAATAAATAAATACAAAGCAGGGATCCTCAAATCTTACCCTGGAGGGCCAATGCACAGCAGAGTTTAGCTCCAACCCTGATCAACCTTATCTACCTGTGTTTTTCGAATGATCCTGAAGACACTGATTAGCTTGCTCAGGTGTGTTTGATTAGGGTTAGAGCTAAACTCTGCAGGAAAGGGGATCTCGTGGGCCAGATTAGAGGATCCATGCTTTAAAGCATGAGTTGTGAGAACGTGACTGCAACAGTGTGCTTAAAATAAAAGTGTAAAATAGTTCTCATTGAAAACTATAGTTTTCACTTTTGGGTTCTCAAAATTGATGATGTTTTTAAAATGTATTGCTGAACTGGCATATGTACAGTAATTCATACATAAACTTGTAGCTACACTTGACTAGACATAGCTGCCCAGAGGCATTGAAAAAAATGCAAATGAAAGTGGACTGACTTGCTTTAAAAGAGATCTGGTATTATTATACAACACAAAATTGAGCTGACTGCGGTATTTAATTCAACTATATGCCTGAATTCAGGCATCTCTCCAGGGCATTTCAGTAAAATAATACTTAAAAATCTGTCTGAACCTGCACGTATAGTAACAGCAATCATCTTACCCAGCACGGAGAGGTACGCTTTGGCCTCTGTACTCTTTTGACTGCTGTTTCTGAGCGCAGCCTCACACACGTACAGACCCACGTCTGCTGAGGTGGGGTTACTGATGACCAGCCTGCGACCGAACGAGTCCACTCCTGCTGTTAGTCTCACCCCATTACGCTTCCAGAACACCTGCAGCCTGTCGAGAGATCTGCTCCACGGACACACACAAAACACAGCACATTAACTGCAATACTGAAATTAATACTCAAGCCAAGAATTATGGAGGGCACAACAACTATGTGTTATGTGTTAAATATACAAGAACAAATTCATACACTACATGGTCAAAAGTATGTGGGCACCCTGACTTTACAGGTTGGCTAGCCCCCAAAAACAAGTTAATACTAACTGCAATGTTTAAAGCCAACTTTTGTGGGTTTATTAGCTTTGATGTCATATACACTACCAAAATATTTGGGGTCCATAAGACTGCTTTATTGTTTGATTGATTGGTTGATTGAGAAGTTGATTGATTAATTAATCGATTGATTGTTTTTTTATTTATTTATTGTGTCTTAACTTAAGGATATAAAACGGGAGCGACTATAGTGAAGGACGAGAGAGGACCAGGCCTGGGACATTATTTTATGTGTTTGTTTTTTATTTGTGCGCGTCAGTCGCCGTGAGGGGCTGACGTGCTGTTTTGTTTATTTTTGAATATTAAAGTGTTATTGATTGTGCGCCGGTTCCCGCCTCCTTCTTCCCGATGATTACAAAGGTTATAGTGTTACATATATATATATATATATATATATATATATATATATATATATATATATATATATATATATATATAAACAACTGAAACTAACTGCTTTCAGATCTAATAAATTATAAAATGTACGTAATTCATCTGATGGCAAGGCTGCAATATAATGCCTAAAAATCGATTAGATTTTTATTTATTTATTTATTTGTTTATTTTCATCAAATAAATGCTGTTCTTTTTTATTCACCAAATAATCCATGAAAAAAATATATGCATCACAGTACAGAAATATTAAGCAGCACAACTGTTTTCAACATGTTTCCTGAGCAACAATTCAGCAAATAACAATGCAATAATGGAAGATTTTGCTTTGAAATAAATTACATTAAATGTATTAAAATATAAATTAAGTTTTTGTATATATATTTTACAGTGTAATAATATTTCACAATGCTCCTGTTTTTATTATTATTTATTTTTTATTTCAAATAAATTAAAAATTAAAAATCTTATCAATCCCTTTAGCTTCATATGCTGTTCTGAATAAATGTTAACACAATTCATTATTATCAGATATACATATTTAAAATTGACAGTCTCTTGCAGGAAAACAAATAAAAAAATACTGATGACTCATCCAGCACTGCACAATTTTTTTAACCAATCAAATGCTCTTTATACTATATAAGAATAAAAACCATCTATTAAGTGGCAAATCAAGATATTGGCAGTGATACAGACTCCTTTAATATTATAATGAAGTTTCCACTTAATTTTCAACAGGAGATATGTCAACTCATGAAAGAAAACTGCAGTTTTATGGGGTCAGTGGTTTTGAAATGAAATTCTCAGCCAGCTTTACTGTATCTACAACTACATACTTTTGTCCAAATAGCTTATTTGACCAAATTGAAAAGAAGAATCTGGTTTAATTTAAGTTGAAACAAGTGAATTTTACAGCAAGGAAATGTGAAATAGATAAACAGATAAAGTCACAATTCAAAATGACTGACACTAAATGACATCACCATTGTGATGTATAATAAAAACAATGTAATGATGACAAACATCTGTGAAATTTTACAAGAAGCCTTATATTAACGGAACCCTGGCAGTGAGTCAGTGCTGTCGAGGGCAACCCACCTTGCATTAGCAACACACTCAAGAGTAGCCTCACTCGCCCCGGCAACCACTGATGTGTTCTTAGGTGCAATCACTATCACCGGGGCAACCAATTCAGCTGGGGCAATAACGTCTGAGATGGAGAAAAGGAAAAGAATGGTAAAAAAGAGAGAGACGGCTGATTATTGGCACAATCAATCAGGTTAATAGACTGAACATCATGGGGGAGATAAGGCTTTGTGATGAGGTGCTAAGTTTTTTTCTATGTCCTTTTTATCCTCTCTCTGAATTATTTAGTTCTCTGAAAAATAATACATGCAGAAGAAAGTCAAATGACTATCCATGGTTGACAGATGATAGAGGAGGGGAAGAAAGAGCGGGAGATGGGGAAAGATAGGTGAGTGGCGAAAATGACATGTGATTGCATCTTTAAAGGAATAGTTCACCCTGAAATGAAAATTATGTCATTTTCTTGTCCTTATATCATTCCGTGCAATTAAATAAATGAGAACTGGAGCTTTCGATTGCAATAAGGATGCAAAAAGCAACAAAAAATATCACAAGAGCTGCACATATTACTTGTACGATGTATAAACTCATTCTACAGTATATGACTCATGCATTATTTTTCTTGTAAAACGTACTCTAATAATTTTTCTATACTTTTGCATTCTTTAATTGTTTAATATATTAATATATTATGCATTATCTTTAAATGCCATGAAATAAAAGAAGTAAACAATTGAAAGAATTTTCCTTTTATGAGAATTTTTCCTTTAAGAATCGGGGAGAATGGCGAGATTATAGAGCTCAGATGAAAACCAGTCTACTATGATAGATAAACTGGTACACAGATGCAAACACACACACGCACACACAATCTCTGATCTGATCTTTGATCAGTGACTGGAAAGGTGTAATGCATTCTCACTTTCTCAGAACACAGAAGTGACAGACACTCTAACTTTTGTAATCTCAATAGGAATGTATGTAATTTATGCATTCATCTGGCTGTATCTCATCATTCAAAAAGATGACAAACAAAGCACAAAAAAAACCTAGCATAAAACTGTGAGTGAAAAAAACAACAACAAAAAAAAACAGGACAGGACAGGAAAAGTCAATAAGAAGAGGAACTACATATATGAAAGTGCCATTTCTGAAAGTTTAAAAACAAAGTGCTATTTCAAAAGTTGTCATGTATGTGCACTCTTAATGTAGCCAGTGTGTGTTAAACAGTGACACCTTAGATTTGGATCTTATTATCTGGCATGAAACCTAATTTGCATAGACTGGCACATTTTAAATTTATGTCTAGTAGCAATTACACCTAGCAAACCTTGGATACATCTGGTGTAAAATACCTTCCAGATTTCAACTATTGATGTGCACAGAGCACAAGAGCTTAGCATGATTTACACACCCTTTTCTTGGAACAAAAAATTATTTTAACCAGTTAAAAAAAATAAAAATAAAAAACAAACATGGTTACTACCTTTAATTTTCTTAAAATTTTCTTTAAAAAACAAAACATGTTAAAATGTTTGCCAAAACATACTGGCAATATGCTAAATTATGCTTGCAACAACTTAAAACATGAACATGCAACAACATTTTAGTAAATTATGCTAGATGTTACGCTAACATACTAGCAATGTGCTAAAATGCTTTGTTAAAACATGATAGCAACATGCTAAATCAGGCTACCAACATGTAAAAACATGGTAGAAAAGTGTTAAATGCTAAAAATGTGCTAATACTTGTAAGCAGCATGCTAAATTAGGCTACCAACATGTGAAAACAATGTAGAAAAATGTTAAATGCTAGAAATGTGCTAATACTTGTAAAGAACATGCTAAATCATGCTAGCAATGTGATAAAATGTGTTAAATCGCTTACTAGAACATACTTGCAACTAGCTCAAACATGTTAGCAACATGCTAAATTATGCTAGCAGTAAGTTAAATCATGTTAGCAACTTACTAAAACCTTACTAAAATCATAATAGAACCACAACTGTATACAGTAGAGCCAGTGAAGTCTAATTCATGAACAAATCATTCTTTTGAGTCAGAACTTTTCAATGATCTGATCTTTTTTCAGTTCACAAAACCAGGCTGAATTCATGCATTCATGAGTTCAAACCACTGATTTAGTGATTCAGTCACATTGATTCTTGCATTAATAACTAAATGGAAGATATGTGCATTATCTATGAAGTATGAACAACAACATATGGATCTTTTGGGTGTTAAATCATGCTAGAAATATGCTAGCAATGTGCTAAAATGTCCAAATGTTTTGTTAAAACATGCCAAAATCATGCTAAATCATGCTAGAAATGTGCTAAACATGTTAGCAACATGTTAAAACACGCTATAAACGTACCCGCAAGATGTTAAATCATACAATATGCTAAAACATGTTAACATCATGTTTAATCATGTTAGCAACCTTTAATTATCTGTCTTCTCCGAGTAGCTATACCTTCAAACTTGAATATTTTCAAGGTTATTTTAAACTATGACAATGCTTTGTCAAGCCATCACCAGTGTCATCAAACATGATCTGCCTAGCTATTAATATAAGCTAATATGCATTTATATGAGAAAAAAAAATTCAACCAGTCCGTGCTCTCTGGTTTCTGGGGTTAAAATGGCTGTGATCGATCGATAGGAACATTGTTCCAGAACAAACAAACAAGTGCACACGTCTAAATCAGACTGTGTGAAATGCAATATCATGCTGAACGGCAAACAATTAACATAAACACATTAAATATGATCCAACAGAAATAAAGAATCCCACTCTAGCTCACATCCCTCACCTCTGCTGACAGAATAATTGTGCGAGTCTATCTATTCTCATATTGTGCTTCGGGAAATGCTGATTATAGCTGCGTGTTATTTTTCAGAGTGAGCTCAGAAGTACAGTAGCCTGAAGAATGCCGCAAATGAAAAGGAGGATTTGCACTGAGGGGAAAAGACAGTGTGTCGTGCTTCTGAGGTAATGTTGCTGTCAGCAACTTATACAGCCTCATGCACTCAAGTCAGAATGGTGTTTGACATGGTGTTGACACGGTGTTGTCTTCCACGGGTTGGTTTTCATCAGGCGCAGAGATTAGCTGCCTTGAGCATATCGAGATGGCTGTAGAACACAGCTACAGGGACAAACAGAGTCCACACACGAGGATAGGGGTCATTCAGTGAGATTGGATGTAATAATCTTAATCCAGTGTCTGTCTACATGAGTAGTGAGTGAGATTACGACATGTGGAGATATTAAATTTGTCTCTGAGGAGAATCCATTATCTTAAGCCTCTAACAAATCCATCTAAACACACAGTACAAGAGAGATTACACACACACAAGCACACACACACAGAGGGGAAGACAGCATGGGTGAGAGCAGACAAGAAAGAGAGAGCACGGAAAAGACTCTCAGCTGTGATTGGTCAATGTGTGTGCACATATTAATCAGTGTGAAACGACACATCATGCTGTGTGTGTGGGTTTAGCTTTAGGATATCCATTTTAAGGGCTGTAAAATCATTTCAAATGATCAGACAAAAACTTGGGTATGCATGGACATGTTATGTACAGAAAGCAAAATAATTGGAGAATAATAAGGAGATCCAATAAAGATAAACAACAGTAGTTGCTAATTTTGGAATGAAATACACTTAATACTACATATTACTAAAAATAAAAATAAAAAATCATGTGAAAAGACTACATTTCTTGTAATAGTATGCTTCACTGCAATCATAATATTGGTACATTAATTTCATTAAAAAACTTACCTCTTGTTGGTCAAAATAAAATAAAATAGCTTTTAAATAATTTAAACAAAATCGGCATTAAGGAAATGAAAGTATTGTAAATATACAGTGCATTGATTTTGTGACAATAACTTAGTTAACAGTATATTAATTATAAGTCTGCAACTAAAAAATATTTTGATAATTAATCTGTAGATAGTTTATTTGGTTAATTGATTAAATAGATTAAAACATTATATGTAAAAAAAAATAATAATAATATTTTTATTTACTCATCTTAACATATTACATTTATACTGCATCACTAAATACCAGTTACAGTTACTCCTCTGATAAAAGTACAATTACTTTTGTCACATTTAATGTCTAACTAGGAGTATTGTAGTAAAAATTTATATTTTTGTTTTCCTGTTTCCTATATTATGTGCTCAGTTTATTTGTCTTTAAGTGAACTGCAGTATTTGCGCTGGCTTACACTGTTTCTCCTTAAACTAAGACCTATTATTGCTTCTGTTCTCATAATTTTCTCCTTCTAACCCTTTTCAGAATGCTACCCGCAGCCTATAAATCTGAACATAGCCCATGTCTCATCTTCTGGGCAATCAGAAAGGGAAATGACAAGAGGAAGAATGTTCACTTCATAATTCAAAATCTCAAAGCAGATGATCATCTGATGTCATCAGAGAAAGGAGACAGGAGAAGAGGGCATGTGAATGAGAGAAAGCGAGAAGAAGAGTGAAGATTACAAGCTTTAAGAGTTCATTAGAGTGTCTTACCAAGGGAACCACGATTCCTCTTGTTTACTGCTCATCAGGTCACAGAGAGCAGAGAGAGAGAGAGAAAAAAAAGATATCAGGAAAAAACTAATTCCTTTCACCAAAATAACTCATATATATTCAAACTTTAAGCCCCCAAAAACATTAGCTCCACTGTTCTTGGCCCCTCTGTCACACCTGCCATGATTTTATCATCCTGCGACATGTAATTATGGGAATTTGCTGCCCCTTGACCTGCCCTTAATGGAAACACCACACTTATTGGCTTCCTATTTTCACTTAAACCTAGAAAATGAGGTGCAGACTGTACAAATGACAGTAAACACACAGAGAGATAAACAAAGAGATGCAGTTTGATCAGTATCACACAGAGAATGAGTTTCAGGGTTTATCAAAGGCAAATATAATCATTAGGTTAATCTCAGCTACATACAAATAAATAAAATAAATAAATAATATTGCTGTCAAATGATTAACCGCGATATTAGTGCTTATATTAGTGCTGTCAAACAATTAATCGTGATTAATCACATTAATTAATCACATGATTAATCACATCCTAAATAAAAAATTTTGTTTACACACACACACACATAAATACATGTAAATATTTTCAAAATAGGTAAATAATAAATATACACAGTACAGACATTATGTAAATAATAACATTTATTTTAGATGTGATTAATCGCAATTAATCGTTTGACAGCACTAAAACACACACACACATATATATATAATTTGAGTATAGGTGGATTAGCTTAGATCATTTGGAATTTGATGAAAAATAAGAAATATTAACTTTTGCTCTAGATATACCCTTGTTCGAAGGTTTAAACTAAACTCGTTAAGCTTTGCTAATTTAAACATTTAAGAGCCAATGGATGCAAAGCAGTGAGAAGATTTGTGCATGTGCTCATCCGAAGCGCGCAAACCCGCACGTCAGAACTGTTTATTATTTATATCTTTATTGAATTTATTTGTGATGTTGCTTGTAGTTGGACGGAATATTCTCTTTTTTTTATTTGAAAGTACAGTTTTCCCATAAACATAGCACATACCGAATTATACCGAAGCCATGACTCTAAAATCGTGAAACAAACCAAACCACCCCTAATATATATATATATATATATATATATATATATATATATATATATATATATATATATATAAAATAGTATTAAGATTTAAGTGAGCGTCTCTCCCTCTCACTGTCTCTGTTGCTCTTTGTCTCACACGACAACCTCAGCAACTGCTGTGCTTTAATTGGTTTTACATTAGACCGGTGTCAGTAGGAGCAGTCACACTGCCAAAATGCCTGACACTGCCAAAACTTAAGAAATAGCAGGTGAAACAGTACACATTATGAAATAATAAACATTCCAAACTAAACAAGCTGTGCTGCATTGTTTCCACATGATTTAATTACATGCATTTGTTTATACAGATTTGTATAAATCTTAACAGTAAGCTCTGGCTGTTTTTGTCTGGTAGTGCAGGGAGATGGCTTCACAGTATGTAAAGGGACGTAACTTTCCATCACATGCTTGAGGTATTCGGCCAATCACAATGCACTGGATAGCTGGCCAATCAGAGCAAACCTCACTTTTCAGAACGATGAGCTTTGTAAAAATATACACGTTTAAGAAGGTCGGGGTTTAGAGGAGAAACAATAATGTACATTATATGGAAAATAATGTTTTTTTTTTTTTAACCTTAAATCAAATAAACACATTTCATTACACCAAATACATAAAATAATATTATTTTTAGCAACATCATATGACCACTTTACTGATTATTTTAGCACATATTTAGTACAAACAAACTTCTTGACTATAATACATACATACATATTTTTATGTTTCTGCAAAATGCAGAATGCAGAATGCAGCTGTTTGGAAACATAAAAGTGTTACATTTCACCTCCGAATGACTTTTCAAACTGGAAACTGGTTCTCTTTATTATGGGAAACATTATTCCCAGCAGTCCACTATTTAACACTGCACATTTTTGTCGAGTGAATGAAGTCATTCAAATATTCAGCACATGCAAAAATGTGCACACTGTGTTTGTGATTATACACACACAATCAATTTCTGTGCTCCAAATGGTTATTCATTAGAAGAGTGTCGTAGGAGGAATGCGAACCAAAATCTGTGACATTGCCAGCTAAGATTAATCGCAAAGGCAATTTATCAGCCAATTATGCAATCCAAGACAACAGATTTTGCCTTACGACGAAATAAATATTTTACAACCTGCAAATTTTGTCTCGGGCAATGGAATAGTGTGAAAAATTGAACTCCGCTTTAAGCAAAAGTTTGCTCTCATTAATGCACAGGAGGAACAACTGAGACATTAAAGAAATCTCATTTGCGATATTCCTCTCGCTTCTTCTCCCACCCCTTTTCTCCTGAAAACTTTACAAACACGAACAAGGGCGAAGCACAAAGTGAGTGATGAAGTTTCAGGGAGGATGATGATGCGCCAGGGCAAATGAAGAGCAGAGGAGAGCGGGGAGAGAAGAAAGGACACGAGAAACAGCGGATGAAAGGAAAAGAACAGGATGAGCATGAGGGAGGAAGTGAGAATGAGAGACAAGTCATGAAAGATTTACATCATCGGGAACTGACAGAGGAACCCCAGCAGCATCAGATACATGAGAGAGAGAGAGAGAGAGAGCTGATCATTCAAAAACAAGCCCATGTTCATGCATGAGCAGAAGCCGCACACATGCATGTGATGACATATAATATTTGGATTGGCATGTTATTCTGATCATCTGCCACTCTTAATCTCTAGATCTCTAATTGAACAGGAGATGACAAGACACCAGGAAATAAACAGATGAACCCCAGAAGTCTCTCTCTTCTTCTTTCAGTGTCTCTTTCCATTCCTCCCTCCTTCATTTGTTGGAGTCAAAGAACTCAAACATCACTTCATGAATATCTAAAGGAATATGGAGCAGCAAGGGTAAACATGTTTATCTCGTCATTCAGAATGGAATGTTTAAAACATCATTGTCTGATAATAGTTAAAAAATCATTCCAAACCTGACTTTGCTTTTGAAACACATGAACAAGTTATGCGTTTTACTGTTTTTGTCCATACCATGAAAGTTTAATGTTGTTTTGACCTCAACATTCTTCAAATATCTTCTTTTGTGTTCAGCAGAAGACAAATATAAGGTTTGGAACTCTAGTTCCAATCAAGATTTGATTATTGTCTCTGATTTCAACCTCACAGAATGTTTTGAATTCTGACTATAACTAACTAGTTTTTATTGTAATTATTATTTCGGGGGTTGGGGGGAGGGGTCATTTTAATAATTTAACTAAAAAAAAAAAACTTATTTAATGGATCAACTCCAAACTGGAACCTACACTATCAAACATCTGGGGTACTGTATGTATTTTGAAATATAAAAAAATTTATAAAAAAATTATAATAATAATGATAAATCACTAAAATATGTTCGAATTCAGCTCTGCTATCATAGGTATAAACATATTTTTTAAATGCATTAAAATAAAAAACCTATTTTTTATTCTAAATGTGAATTATTTCACAATATTACTACTTCTTAATGTATTTTTGATAATATAAAGGCAGCCTTTGGGGGACATAAGAGACTTTCAAAGAGATTTAAAAATCTTACCGACCCAACATTTTTCAAGTTACAAACCCAGATATTTTACCACTAGGCTTCACCAAAAAAGTACACATCATGTGGGATTACAACGATACATTCCTACAACACTTCAATTACAACACTACAACACTTCATCTGGAACATTCTTTGAAAACACACAGCTTTAACAACTTTTATAGCGGTCATGATGTACTGCTTTCTGTTCGATTGACTTAAGTATTGAGAAAGAGAATGATTCTGCGATTGCGCTGTGAAAGACGCATGCAAGACAGAGATAAAGAGAGAGAAACTAGGACAAAACAGAAATTGCAAAGAGATCTCTTTCCTTTCTCTTTTGCACACCAGCACCTATTGACCCTCTCCAGTTCCAGTGTCAATCACCTTAATGAACAAGAAAGCGAGGTAAAAAGAGGCCAAGTGAGAAAGAGCGGGCTGTCCACTCCCTAGGTGTAATTCCTGGCAATTTTTCCACTTACCCTCAACGGACCAAATAGCAGAGCCGCCTTTCGCTTTTGTCAGGTAATTCACACACTTAGAGTCAATCCAGTTTATTCTTCCAGGCCGCAGCAGGCAAGGGTGAGAAAAATAAGTCTAAAAGCCAGAGACTTATTTTTGTAGTCTTCCTGGTGTCTGGATGAATTCATAAGAGCTGGATCTCAGCAGTTCCCTTGAGAGTGCTAACAGACTTAGCTATTAATATACTTTCAGGGCTCATTTTAATCGAATGTATCTTCCTGTTCTGCCGGCAGAGATCTTTTGATCATGCCAAGAATGCAGGAGGAACGGCGCTTAATTAAGAAGTACGACCCAAAAGAACTTCACAGATCACCTTTGAACACTGTCAGTGAATGGCAAATTGCTCGATCAGAAAAACTTGAAACATCTTCACCTAGAACTTTCGGTCCTTTCGTTTTAGTTTCAGCTTGAGTGCCTACTGTAAAAAAGGATGACTATCTACTTTAGCTTTGAGTTTTGCAACCATTTTGTGCAATGAGCCTCATTCAAATAGCTCGAGAAACTATTGCATTTTTCGTAGAAACACAAAATCAGAATAAAGTTTTAGTTTTACAAATGACTCGCACTGAAATTCGTTGGGCTTGTTTTTGTCAGGGTTCTGTCACTTTGGTCTAGTTTATTCATGGTTTTGTGACAGAGCCCTGAAACTCTAACCATGTCATTGTTTTCATGTTTTTTTAGTTTCCTTGTTTCATTGGAGCGTGGCGTTCGGATCCCAGCACTCATGTCTTTTTGAGTTTCGGTTTGGTGTCCGGGTTCGGACACTCGCTCTCCATGTTCTGTCTTGTTGTGGGAGCGTAAAGTCTCGAGTTCGCTCAGGGCGTGTGCTCTTCTGTCCATGTGTGTTGTGTCTTGTGTTGCATGCAGTTCATGTTCCTATCGGCTGTGTGCTGTTATGTCTTGTGCTGTGTAGCATGCAGCTTGTGTTTTTCATTGGCTGCGTGCTTTTATGTTGTCATGTCTTGTGTGAACACGAGGCTTATGAGTATTCTCATTAGCTGCGTGTTCATGTCTGGTTTTGTTCAAACAATTGTCTTGTGATTGTTTTGCTGGCCATGTGCTTGTGTTTTTGTTTCGTGAGAGCACATGGCTTTTGTCCTTGTATTCTGTTTGCAATGGACTCTCATATCTGTTGTCTTGACCCCGCCCATCTTGTTTCCTGATTATTGGTTCATTTGCCCCACTTGTTTTCCCTCGTTACCCTCCTCGTTGGGTCCCTATTCTCCTTGTGTTTGCAGTCCTGGGTGAGTTCGTCTTTGAACGTTGAGTGTGTGCCTTGTGCCAATGCCAATGCCAAAGCCATGCCTTGTTGCCAGTTGTGTTTTACCCCCACAGGGTAGTTTTTGTTTTATTTTATTAATAAAAGCACATATCCTGCACCAATCCTCGCTCCATCCCTGACAGTTTTTCATGAATGAGGCCAAAATGTCAGTAAATGTTGACTGAACAATTGCACAAAATAGACATTCTGTCATTGGCTTGTTTTATTTTCATCACAAAAACAGATTTTATGGACTGTTGTTTTCTATGATCTAAAAGGTATATCTTTTAACGTTATACATGTTTTTTACACAATCAGTGTAATTTACATTTTCACCATCATAAAAATTGTTTAAAAGCTATATAACCATAAGGAAAATACAAAATGTCTTATTTCTGACAGCTACTGACCAGAGATGGGGGACTCGAGTCATGTGACTTGATTTGAGTCAGACTTAAGTCACAAATTTTAGGACTTTAGACTTGATAGACAAATGTTCATAAAATACTTGACTTAACTTTGACTTGATATTCAAAACTTGAGACTTGACACGGACTTGAGTTAAATGACTTGAAATAATTTGTCTTTCATTCAATAAATATCTGTTTGTTTTTGAATGGACCGCAACCTTATCAGTTGATGCAGCAGGCAAGCTGAGATTTAGTGACTTTTCTGACCCCTTTAACAACGTTTTTCAAAAAAGTGCCTAGTGACCTCTTGCACAAACCTTATTTGGTTTCTAAGACTTGTCGGTACTACCGCATGAGCGCAAGGTTTTGTTTTTTCCAGCATTAACACAGCACTCTCTGCACCTGCTCTGTTTAGCGAGTGGCTGTAAAAAAAAAAAAAAAAAAAAAAAAAAAAAGATATTCTGTCAATTCGAAATTACATGCAAATGTAGCCCAAATCACAGCACAGCTACTGTCTATATCTTATGTGTATTTGATTTTATTAGACAACATTGTGATTATGAATCATATTTTTTTTTTTTTTTTTTTTGCAGATGAACATTTAACAGAGAGCTAGTAGTCTTAATGGGCTGCATTTCAGCCTCTATTTCATATTTATCCTGTTCTGAACAGAAAATGTACCAGAGAAAACTGTTTTATTGAGTATTTGGTTGTATTAAAATACGGTTTGTGAGCACTATTTTCACTAATTTCTTGCAAGTGCAATGCATTGTAAATGGTTATTCACTGTTTATAAGGAGATTTTTTTGTTTTTTTGGCAATAGCACTTAGTATATTCATGTATAATGTCTAATAATTGGTATTTAGTGTTAGACTTTGAGTGAAAAGCCTATGGATAGTTTATAGGGATGCATAAAAGAAAGAAAGAAATCATACAGAGTTGCGAACCCAACCAAGCATACACAAACAAACAAAACATTTACATTAAGCAGACGCTTTTATCCAAAGTGACTTTGAAATGAGAAAATGGAAGCAATCAAAAACAAAACAGAACCACTCAAACTTTTTAAGCACAACCATGCACATACAAATAAACAATACACTTTCACTCATACACAAGCACACACACACTCAAACACACACACACACACATTCACTCACAAATATTAATAAATCACACTCACTAAAATCACCTCTCTCTCTCTCTCTGTCACTCTCTCTCTTCTTCTCTCACGCACACACTTACAGATTAATAATGCACAATATAAATATGTGAAAGATTTGTGTGATTCAATTATTAATATTTTTTCTTCTCTAGTTATTCTTTTGTTAAAAAGGAAGGATCTGACTTAAGGATGTGTTCATGTGCCATAAAGGAGATGCCTGTTTGAAGAATGCCATTTGGTGCCATAAAAAACATTATACTTGAATTTTTTAATACTTTTCATAGTCTTCTGCAATGTTTTAGGCATATTTAAACTAGGGATGCACCGATCATGATTTTTCATGGCCGATTCCGATACCGATTTTTTACAAACAAACTGGCTGATTCCGATACCGATTTCCGATTTTTTTTACAACAACAAACAAGAAAGAAGGAAAGTGTGCATAAACAAGATGTTTATTTGGTATTTAATAGGCCAAACTGGCTTTTGGCTATTAAAAAAAAATAACTGCAAACATCTGAAATTAAAAGCTATATTACAGACATCAGCATTTAGCTTTTGTTTTTGAATTGGGTTGAAACTACAGAGAACTGGCCTTAAATTTAAAGATTAACTGTAACCATGTGAAATTAAAGGCAACAAGTGCATAGTTCTACAGTCCAAACAACACAATCAACAAACATTCAATAAGATGTTTCTTGATCAGCATTCAGTATTTTAGTTTTTAAATTTGGTTTTAAATAAAAAAAGATCTTTACCAGTGTCTTTATTTACAGACTAAATAAAAGTATGCTATATAAATAGATTATTCCAAAATGTTAAAATCAAATAATGTTGGTGCAAATAAAACAAAGATGCAAAGTGTTTTCATTCATCCAAAAAAAAAAAAAAAAATAGGGTAATGATTCACATCTATATTTTTTTCACTTGAGCCAATGAAAAATAAATAACTATTCTCTCAAGTAAAAAAAATATAGATGTGAATCATTACCCAAATTTTTTTTAATTGGATGAATGAAACACTTTTTCTCAGTGTGCTACAGCAGGTGATTTTTAAATCAAATTAAGTCGATGTAATTTTAAGGTAAAATAAAAATAATCAACTGTCGTTTACTTCTGGCTTTTCAAACGTGTATGCAAGTTCCACTTTACAAAAAAAAAAAAAAAAAAGTTTTTGACATGAACAGCTCGGATCGACAGAAATTTGTTCTGAGACCAAAAATAACATGTCTCTTCAGCCTGCACATTATTTTTTTACAGCCACTTGCTTAACAGAGCAGGTGCATATAGCTTTTATAGCATGTCTCGCCAGCCTGCACAGGGGGCGAGAGCGTAATCCTCCCTTATGATTCAGGTATGACACAACCGCTGTGTTGTCTGATCTGAGCAGCACATGATGGCCGACAAAGTTTTGTCACAGTTTAGTCCGTTTCGTTTCTCATCCAACACGTGAGAAGTTGATCTGAATATCTCTTCACGGTCTCCTCGTGTTCACTGTTCAGGGCTCGGACCGGTAACAGTAAGCTCGCGCAGCTTTAGTGCGCGCAGAAAAGGGACTCTTATTTGTTCGCCAGTACACCAACGGCTGATCGCTTCCTGCTGCTATCTGTGCCTCAGAGTCAGACATGTAGCTCTGCATTTCCAGTGCTGATCGGCTGCCCGTGTCCTGTGCACAGATTTCAAAATACTTCCACACAAATGACATAACGAACAATTACAATGTAGTCTGTGCACGCGGCCGCACTTCCGGAAAAATCGGCCTAAAGAAGACCAGAAACCGGCTGATTGCCGATCGCGTATTTTAAACAAAAACCTTCCGGTTCCGATTTATGGCCGGTCAACTGGTGCATCCCTAATTTAAACAGCTGTACCTAAATAGTGTTCATGCTTTTATGTTTGACTAATTTCAGTTACATTTACAGTACATTTTAGGCTATGCCGTTTTAATTTGTATTTATTTTTTCATTTTTATTGTATTAACAACTCTAGCTGTATGTGGACACATTTTGAGTGTAAATGCATATCACAATTATTATTATTATTATTATTATTATTATTTTTATAAAATTACCATAACTGTGTTAATGTTAATATATAAATTTAGTTAAATCATCAAACATTTGTATGAGTTGATAGTGGCTTGCTTGATCCAAGCTACGACTTAACTTGAATTGCTTGACTTAAAGTACTGACTTGACTTGATTTGACTTAATTCTCACAAAAAATGACTTGGACTTGCTTGAGACTTGAAGGTTAAGACTTGAGACTAACAGTACTTGTGACTTGCACATGTGTGACTTACTTCCACCTCTGCTATTGACAGTCACAGACGGTAAAGGGGGGAAATCTCTTATCTAAAAATGCTCTTGCACATTAGAAAAATTTCAAATTTAGTAACCTTAAGCCAAACGTTCATCCTAACCATACAGTATAGTAAGTAAATGTAGTTAATTAATATTACTGCACTTAAATGTATAATTATACTGTAACAAGGACACCTTTGAATAAAGTGTAACCCAAAATAAAATCTAATTTAAAATATTAATAATGCTATATAAATAATACTGAAATAAGACTTAGTAAAACTTTAGTTAAAAAAAAGTCAATTTCATGCAGCATGTTTGCTTTCATTGAGGACAGAATAATTACTTGACACATCTATTTAGGACACAGAGTCAGTTTTTTCAAGGCAAGTACTCTACAATCCATCACAAAAAGGCTCTAAAGCACAAGCAGGTCTTGAATCACAACCACTATACACTCCATGGTTCTGGATTGGTATGGACATGATTTCAGGCCTATGTGTCTGTGTGTGATCTGGTTAGCTGTCTTTGGAGAACAGTTTGGTGAAAGAACAGTTAGCAATATGATTTAACCCTGCATCTGAATCCAGAGTTTCATCACAGGTAAGATGAGATTTTTCTTCAGGTCACTAATGCATAAATACATTAATGTATAATAGCTCATTTAACATAAAGGTGTTTTTAAGTAAACCAGCTCTCCACACACAATATCTGAAACTTATACAGTATGAGCAGCACTTCCATATCTGACCTCTTAACGTGCATGTTAAGTGACGTGTAACGGCATTAATTAATTAAAATTGTCAAACTCATCCAGCCACAGCGGACCAAATTAAAGAGGTGAGTCTCTGAGGGCTCTCAACATGACTGAGTGATACCACAGATCTACCTTCAGCTACTGCACGTGTTCAGTCAAACTCATTACTGCTGTATATCCATGAAGGTTAGAGTGTGATCTGAGATCTGAAGATATCTCAGTATCTCCGAGCTGTTTAAAGTTGTGCGGTTAAACTCGGGTAATTGGGTCATGAGGTCTGTTACTCACAGTCATGCCAAGTGAGTAAACAACAGTTGAGAGCTTTTAAAGTTAGAAACAACAGCAGGCGATTTAAGAGCCATGCTCATTTGTGGATTCATTTAATCGGTCGCTCATTTATTTATTCACTTAAACATTTTGTTCCCTTATTTACAGTGAATCACTTACTCTCTTGCTTCTCACTTAAATTCAACTGCTTTTTCAGGGAAAAAGTTCACCCAGAGATGAAAGTTCTGCCATCATCTACTCACCCTCAACTTGTTACAAACCAGAACGAGTTCTCTCAGCTTTTGAAGAATGTTGTTAACCAAACGGATGATGGTAGCCATTGACTTCCATTGTATTTTTTCTCCATATTTTGTAATTCAGTGGATACTGTCATCTGTTTGGTTGTCAACATTCTTCAAAATATCTTAATTTGGGTTCAGCAGAAGAAAAAAAACTCAGTTTCAGACTTTTATAATGTTACAAAAAGATACTGTTTCAAATAAATGCTGTTCTTATGAACGGACTGGTCGAGCAGTGAGCCGATCGCAGAAGCGAGATAGATCTCCTCCATATTAGGCACTCTTTTTAAATTACAATGAATTCCAAAAAGTAAATACTTCAAAAGCAGCTCTATGCAATGCATCCACCAGCTGCGCGCAAAGGCAGAGTATCAGTGCTGCGTTTGCGTCATAATGTAAAGGGATAAACTGCGCTTGAATCCATTCAGAAGTCACTTCATCCATTCAGAGGTGACACAAATTTATTGTTATAGTCGTGTGATATATGAAACCATTAAAGGATCTGTAGTGATGCTGCCAGAAAACAGCCACTGCATGAAACTGCATGAAGAGGTAAACTGGAAAAATTCAATACATACAGTAGGCTCGTCAATTCCATAGTAATAACTTCTTGTAACCACTATATTACTAATAGGCCTAATTATAAGCAAGAACTTTTCTCTTTAGATATTTACTTGCAATTAATAAATAAAATAAAAAAAGTAAAATGTTGATTCAGCAGAGCCCGATTGAAGATAAATATCTGTGTCCTATGTAAATTAGGTGTGTATTATTTAGAAATAATAAAAGTTATTTTTTAAAGGGATAGTTCATTTGCTCAACATCATGTCATTCCAAGCCTGTATGAATTTATTTTTACTGTGGAACACAAAAAAGAGAAATTTGAGAAATTCAAGACATTTTTGTCCATACAGTAGAAATCAAGGGTATAAACAAAATGGTTTGGTAACATTCTACAAAATATCTTCTTTTGTGCTGCACAGAAGAAAGTAAGTCATTAGGTTTGCAAACACGTGAGGGTAAGGGAGGGATAACAGAATCTATTAGAAGTAGGCCTACATTTTTTTGCATTCTAGCTCAAAATAATTGCTTTACTGTCAAGTGCATTTCTGTCCGACAAAAATGCATTTGCTTTGAATTCAGTATCTATCACTGTTTGTTTCTTTCCTGTTTTATTCATTCATTTACTCCATTTGAAGGCCTTAAAACCCAGTAAAACATTCATGAGGAAACTTGTGGGCTGGACAAGTCCAGGGCCAAATTTTAACCCCAGTCCAGCCTTGCCTACATGCTGCAAAATCCTCTTGCAGGAAGTATAATTCCCTTCCTAAATAATACAAGCAATGTATAAAATCATCAAATAAAACATTAAGTTCAGATGAACTTTAAATAACAAAGTAAAACATTAATTTCAGATGTATCTGTGAAGCACTTTTCAAAATGAATACAGTTCCAAAGAAATATTGAAATTATGTAGAACTGTAATAATGAGTCGACAGATTATATATATATATATATATATATATATATATATATATATATATATATATATATATACATATATATATATATATATATATATATATATATATATATAGGCAGAGTTTCACTTTTGTGCATGGGGGGGCACCTACCAGCAGATGCGGTGTAGCAGTCGATTCTGTTCCCCTCGGAATGTCTGTTTCCCTTTACGCAAACATACTACAATTGTTGTGTAGTTGGCGAGTTACTATACGTACGATCAGAACTAACGTGCGCAAGAAGCGTGACTGGATGTACGGCAAGTCGAATAGTTCAAAATACCGTCCTAAATCTTAAACTTGAAAATAAATTTAAGACGAGAGGTTTTTCAACTTGAAATGTAAAAACATAAGACAAAAATAACGGAACAGCTGCAAGATGAATAATTTAAAAAAAAGAACATAAACGGGAGTGTGAGAATCATTTTACTATGCTGCAGTGTAGCAAGAAATTTGTCCCTTTTTGCTTTCCTTACATCCAGGTGTGTTTGATGCATTTGCATGCGGTGCATTTGCATGTTGCCAAATCCGTGGAATTTAGGCTACTTTGGGAAAATGTTTGATTAACTATTTGGTTGGGTTTATTACACAGACCTGGCAACCCGAGGGGAAACAGACATTCAGAGGGGAACTCTTAACTTACCGCGATACTTTGAAGTCCACCAAAATAAGCTTTTTTAATATAGTAATTAAAAATAATTAATTCTAAACTTACTCATTGTATACACAAAAATTATAAGATAGGACAAATAAAATTAGAAAATATGAATTCTGTATTTATTTTTATTTTTCAAAGCACAAGACAGGCATTAATTGGCTCTGGTCTGGCCCCCCTTAGCCCCCTCCCCAAACTCCGCCCATGATATATATATATATATATATATATATATATATATATATATATATATATATATATATATATATATATATATATATATATATATATATATATATATAAATAATATTATTTTTTTTTAGGTGGGACGGGGAGTTGGTGGGCCACTGGGTAAACCACTTTAGGACCACACAACTGGAATGAAGGATGATGTGACACTGAAGACTGTAGTAATGGCTGCTAAAAACATTAAAAACTGGCCCCAGACTTTTGAACAGTAGTGTATGTGTCCTTATGTAGACCGCTGAATGTGGATTACAGAGGCTCAGGATGCTGCCGCTATGAAGCACACTGACAAACACGAATTAATCCAGTTTACTGTCTAGCTGCAGGAGTGACTCAGAGGCAGCTTGACTCAGGGACACGTCAAATTAGACACATTTAAATAAAAGCATTCTAGTGCAATTCCACATCACGAAGCGAGGACGAGAAAATACAAACACTCTCATGCACACACATATTGAAGACCTTTACGGTTTAGGCCCAATGGAGTTTAATATGGGAGATAAATTGCCTCAGACTTGACACTCAATGCGAGGTAAGAATAAATCCTGATAACAGTTTAAAGTTAATTTTATCAACTTTTAGGCGTAGGCTATGCTAGCACACAGATGGCATCAAAGCTAAAGGCATAGACTAAAAGCCACAAAAGTCCAATTTGAAATTCCATGGGGTCTTTAAAAGCCTTCCTAAAGCAAGAAAAAAAACTTTCTCTCCCACGTATAACTGCGGTATACCTCATTTTTTGTAGTCACTTGTTGTTTAACAGACACTTTTTTATAGAACAGTTCAGACTAACTGCATGAGTTGCCCTGGAGCAATGGAATTAAATGATTCAAATGCACAACATTAACAGAAAAGGATTGTGAGTATCAGTAGGTTTCTTTGAAATCCATTCTGCAGACTTTATGTCAGAAGTCCAGATTATGTCATGAAGAAGATGCTGAACACAACACATGCTTATATAACACTGTGGTAGGGTATAAGTGTATTTTTAAAGGGAAAATCTAATGGAAAATAGGAGTTCTCTTGCACTTTGGAAATAAAAAAAGATGTGTACTTCACCAGAAAGAAAAGGTTAGCCAAATAAAATCCATAAAAACAAAGGTATGACTGTTTATAGTGCACTGAGTAACATTGAGAGTATCAGAAAAGTAAAATTCTACTAAAGTGTGCAGTACATTTTATCAAAAAAGTTTAGCACTGCACAATGAGTAAATGAGTGAAAAATTTCTAAATGTAGTCAAATAAATTTAAACTTACATTTTTAAAATTATTATTACTAAGCTAAAATAAACTTAAATCACTGCAAATTGAATTAAACCTGAAATAAAATCAAAAATATAAATATAAGATGACAAATTAATTTTATATAATATTAATTGTAATGAATTAATATTAGAAATGTTGCCCTGGTAATTACTATATTAAAATAAAATAAAATAAAATAAAATAAAATAAAAGTTTAAAAGAAGTTTAAGTACTATGATTACTACAAAAAAAACTTAAATTATTATTATTTTTTTAATAGTTTTATAAATTATAGCTAAATGGAAATCTACACAAACATGTAGATTCACATAACATAATAAAATCACATAAAACATTTATTAAACTGAAAATATAAAAAATACATTTAGATTATACCAAACAGATATGTATGAATTGTCATACGTGCACAAACTGAAAGTCACCACTTATAAGCTATTACTAAATGTTGTAGAAACGTAATTTTCTGTAAAGCTGCTTTGTAACGAATTGTATTGTAAAAAGCGCTATACAAATAAACTTGAATTGAATTGAATATGTGTGATATGTATGGATTTATGCTTGTTAAAGCATTATTATAGTGATTTTGCATAATCATTGCTTAATGATAATTGAAGCACTGTGCTTAGAAAGATGCTAAAATCAAACTGTTCTGCAATCTTTCTTGAGTTGAGCGCTATGTGTGAGGCATGAAGAGCCGCTGTTTTTGTATAGCATCCAAAATCAGTCACATATCAGGTTCCTTTTCAGTTCCCTTTGAAAGCAGTTGCCTATGTAGACAGCACACAGCAAAGCAGCTGAGTAGATTTACAGAAGAGCTAGTATGTCTACAGTGGAAATGATAACAATTGTATCACTCAGGCCCAAAAACACACACTTACAACCTCCACAATATAAACAGAGACCCAAGCATCTTTAGTGGACCGTACAGAGGGAGGAAGAGACCTTTCAGTAAACTACTCAGACATTAATGAGTCGGTCTCTCTCTCTCCCCCGTCTCTCGTTCTTTCTTTATCTCTAATGATTTGGTTAATTCTCTTGAAGGAGACTTTGGCTCATGTTGTGCGAGTCGGCTGCCATTGCGAGATAAAATTTCGGCCTGCGTGTTCTAACTGGCAAAGACAAGACCCCGCAGAGGTCACACACAAACAGACGGACGGACACACACACACCAAATCAACACAGCCTTGTGCCTGTTATTGAAAAAACCTTCCTGTTGAAACGAGGTGAGTAAATGTCTTCAAGGATGGAGTTTATTACATGACAACACATGTAGACAAGGAGGAGAGGAGAGGGAGGATGATGCAAAAATGAACACGCACACTAGCATCAATTCTCAAGGTGCTTGTGTAAGGATCGGCCTATTATAGCCTGTCAAATATACAAAATAATTAACAGCTCACTGGGGTGAAACAAGAATATGTCCAACTGCTAATTGCGTAACCTATGATTGGACATCGTGAGTGAACTAGAGATGAAGAAACATCCGCAACTCAGTACAGATACAGCACAAGCCAAAATATGTATAGCTGCTCAAAAAATATACAGTACTTTGAGTATAAAGCAATTTTATACTGTCAAAATCAAATAATTTAAATAGGAAATTAGTTTTGCTTAAAGGGGAAAATACAGTATTTTGCATCAGGTACAAATTGATTATTGAAATTCTGAAGTTTCTTGGTTTGAAAGTGACTTTTGTGTGAGATGTGATTCATAAATCACTACACTAATGACAATAGACCTTTTTGCCAGCCGAATTTCACTGAAATATCAAAGTTTCTCCAAAATGTTGCTAATGTGACTCACATTGTCCATCAAGGGAAAAAATATACATTTACTCACCCTAATTTCATTCCAAACCATTGTTATTCATCAAATGAAAATGATTTGGTTCCAAAACAATATTGGATTGTATAGAGGGAAGAAACACACTGACTGGATGTTTATATGATAATGTATTGTTAAAGATACACAAAACTGGAAAGCATTTTGTTGTAGTCAGTATTTCATCACTATATAAATTCAGGAATTTTAAAAGGTGTGTATCTTTATCAAAGCATTTAGTAGAGTTGAATTTATACAGTATATAAACAGGATGTATATCCATCCTCTTATCCTACAAGGAATTGAAAACAAGGTTTTGAAAGCTGCATATCAATCTGAAATTTAATGAACCTTGTTATGGTTGGAAAACAAATAACAATCTTCAATAGACAAATTGGGAGGAAACTTTCCAGTGGTGAATGTTTTGAGGAGGGAGGATGTTAACAATTGACTGTGATAGACACTGACATACAGTAGATCTCCAGAAGAGAAACGACAGAATGTCTTTTAAACTTCACCTTCTAAAGCAACAGCAAAGTCAACTCCTTTTATTGAGAATATCCTGACAAACACTCGAAGGCAGGCAGACATAAAGATGCAATACGCTGAAATAGCTCACAAAATACTTGCAGGGAACCAACTATATATAACATTATTTGGGACCACTACTATTTGGGTGACACATGAAAATTGGTGCTTATATATTTAATGCATAAAATGCATTAAAGAATTAATATGAAAGCACTATTTAAAAATCCATATTGTGACATAAAACAGATTAAAAGATGTAAAAGACATTAAAAAAGCAAAATAATGTAATGCATAAAGGATGCATTTATATATATATTATATATTTCAAATTTTGCATTATTATAGGTCACTGATCTAATTTGGGACATTGACCATGTTTTAACACATATGCAAAGGTCAGATGTTTTAATGGATCATCAGGTTTGTCAGAAATTTGTAGAGTCCCTGATATTTTCTTCACAAAATGTTTAATTTCAGATCATTAGCAGCATAATAATTTGTCAATTTAAAAAGACTTTCAGTGACTTTCAGATCACACTGTGCTGTACATAACCAATTACATGATTAATTACATATACTCTATGGTTTTGATTGGGGAATCAGCTAAAATAAATAACATATCTGAGACGTGTTTATGTGCCCATATTTGATTTGAGCATCCATGCATGATCAGCAAACACATAAAGCTTCGCTGCCTGCTTCTGATGTTAGTATACGTCATCATAACACCTCCTGTTCCATAACACCATCATCACCCATCACTTACCATCACAGCAGGCCCGCGTTTTATCAAATCATCCCATTTGATTTGATTTGATGAAAACAGAAAAGCAGGGCTGTATAATACTTACACATTAATCAAAAATATATAAAAAAAGATCCTTTTAAAAACACTGAGGCTGAAGCAATAAATCAAACACCAGGTCCAGAGACGGTTGTAAATAACGGTTGGCCATAAATCTCGTCTAAAGATTAATGAGTATGTAATTTTCCAGATGTGTTAATCCTGATCTGGATATGTTTTAATCTTGAGGATTAGATGTTTAGGACAATAATAAACTCCAATGGATTACAGTCTTACAGTTAGTGGTGGCTTTTGAAAGGTTTTGCTGATTTAAGGATGAAATCTGCTATGTCCTCAGAGAAATAGCACTAACATAAATTCAGTCTGCCAATAAGGTAAGAAAAAATTAACTTAATTCAAAAAAAATGTTATTTTTTTTTTAAAGAAATTAATACTAGTTTTTTTTTAGCAATGACACTTTAAATTTATCAAAAGTGACAAATGTTATATATATGTATATATGTATAAATATATGTTAATTTCTATTTTAAATAAATGCTGTTCTTTTGAAGTTTCTATTCATCAAAGAATTCTATATTTAATTAAAAATTTCACAATACTACTGTTTTACCATTTTACCGTTTATTTTTTATCAAATAATTGCAGACTTTGTGAGCATAAGGGATTTTCTAAATCATTAAAACACTTTTCTGACACTAGTAAATTACTTTAGGTAATGAAAAGCTGAAACTGAAAAGTTATTTATTGTATTCACACAAAAACAATGACTCTCAAATTTAATGCAATTGTCACTTAAAAAACTGCTTTGTGCATGTGGCCATGTTGCGGTTACATTCAGAGAGAGGATGAAGGCCTTGAACAAAGAGAAGTGGCATCTCTAGAGATACAGAGAGGCAGGAGCAGAGATTCTGTGAGACAATTAAAAATGCATATGACACCAGGGACAAGTGTCTGATGAATTTAGTTTTAAACCGTGCATAATCAACATCTGGCACGCAGGCACTAACAAACAATGTAAACAGAAATAACAAGAGGCAAGAAAGAGACACAGACTGTCAAAATACTTCTAAATGTTCGTTCAAGTGGGCGCACGCATCATAGATAAGAATCTCATATTAGTGATTTAGCCGCCCACAGACCACCCAAATCCAGATCAACCTGCTGCTCAAAACAAAAACTACAGTTAGACACCTGCTCGTTCTGTAGGTGGCTCTTGCTCAGAATAAGCCACAGTATGAACCAGATTTTACGACTGTGACGTCCCTGGACTCTATCTGTGTGTTTTTCCAGAGAGTGTCATTCAGTGTTTGATGTAGATGGAGAAACTTTTGAAAAATGCTTAAATGGCAAGTTTTAAATGGCAAGTTATAAATTAAATCCAAATGGGACTTATACAAAAATTGAAGTACCGTATTTTTCGTATACGGAGTATAAGTCGCGTAAGTCCAAAAATACGTCATGATGAGGAAAAAACATATATAAGTCGCACTGGACTAAAAGTCGCATTTATTTAGACCCAAGAGTCAAGAGAAAACATTACCGTCTACAGCCACGAGAGGGCGCTCTATATTTTCAGTAGTGGGCTACAGGAGCACTGAGCTGCTTAGAGCGCCCTCTGGCGGCTGTAGACGGTAATGTTTTCTTTTGGTTCATTTCTCTTAGTTCATTTCTCTTGGTTCATGTCAAATTAATTTTGATAAATAAGTCGCACCTGAATATAAGTCGCAGGACCAGCCAAACTATGAAAAAAAGTGTGACTTATAGTCCGGAAAATACGGTAATTTGCACTCTTTATATGAGTTAATTATAACCAAAGCTAAAGAACAGAATGAAATGTTATAATACCAAATCAGGCAAACCCATTAACTGTGTTAATTTCTTATAAATACAATGATATCAACCCTTAAATTGGATGAATTAAAAATTCCTCAATCTTCTAAGGATTTCTAAAAAACTGAACACCTCTGAAGTTCATACATACTATGGCTAGATTCTGTCATATTCTGCTCATACACTCTCTATTTAAACTACTAATAGTTTTCTATCTAAACTATTTAAATATATGCCTGCTAAAACCCCAATTTACGTATGAACACCTACAAATATATATGAGATGCTACTCTCTCTCTGTCTGTCTCTCTCCAGATGTCACCGTCTGGTTTCCATCCTCTGGTCCAGATGGATGCCTACTCTCTCTTCCTGCTCAGCCTCACTTCACCACAGACAACATTTGAGAGATGAGTCACACGAAGCCACACACTTATATTCACAGAAGACACCATGAGATGCTAAAAAAGTCAAACAAAGTGACACGCTAGTCTTTATATCCATGTTTACATCGATTCGGTTGTTCTTACTCACAGTGACACTATGAAAGGTGTGTGTGCGAGTTATATGAGTTATATGAGAGGCTCAACTTTAAGGTTCAGTGTTCTTCACATCCTGACTTTATGACGCCACCTGTCTCTTATTCAGTCAAGTAGGTTCCTTCAGAACACTGTTGGGACATGCCTCAAAATATTAATATTAATGTTGATATATGTTTGCAAGTGAGCATGTGGCTGTTGAAAAAAATAAATAAATAAACGCATGTGTCGGTTAAGTATGTTTTGAAGCATGGCACCTGGTTTAAGCTGGTCCTGAGCTGTTTATAAGCTGGCCCTGAGCAGGAGCTAGTTGCTTAGGACCAGCACAGGACCATCTTAAACCAACTGCCATGCTTCAAAACATACCTAACCAGCATATGCTGGGTTTTTCAACAGGGGCTGTGCCTGTTAATATCAAAAGCAGTATCTACAGATTGTGCAAGTATTTAGCTGGATGTATATTTCAATGATGTGTTACAACACCAATATTAAAGTGCAATGCTTCTGAAATACAATATAAAGACATTATTATATTATATCATATTATATTATATTATATTATATTATATTATATTATATTATATTATATTATATTATATTATATTATATTATTAAACATAAATCTTTAATACCCTAAAAGCTCATAAACTTCTTAAAGGTCAATACAAAATGACATAAAAATAATTATAATGAGTCAATAAAAAAAATAAAAAAAAAGATTTTTTTTTACATCCCTCCTGCTGTCAGCTCTCTACTAATTTCTTTGTTCTTTCCCCTTCTTATGTCCTTGTCATATTCATTCAACTCAACACTCTGTTTGTGGAGTTTCAGATCCTTTAAACTACTTTCAACATCTCCTTTCCTCTAAATTTTTGATTAGAAAAAAATGACATTTCTCCAAATGGTGGATTTTGACTGAAAGTCATAAACCTCTTGTCCCATGAAACACTGCAGAGAAACTAATGACTTAAAGAGATGATTTTCACACGGAACACTTTCCTTACCCTTTTGTTCCTTTAGTTTTACATTCATTTGAAATGAGATTTATAAAGGTCTTCTGCATGGTACTTTTATGTCATTCTACTTTGAAAAGTAGCTAGTTGTTTAAAAAAATTATAATTCTGGCCTTAATTAGGAGCAAAAACAACTTTCTCCTTCACTTACAGTAAAAAGACGAAATTAATGTCCTTTAAAAACCAACCTACAAATTGTGCCACGCACTAGTGTTTCTACAGCATATTGACAATATAGAGAAATGAAATGGTTGAAAATGTGTAAGGTGAAAGGGAGGGTCAATATGTTTAATTTAAAAGCACATCCACTTGAAAAAAAAGTCAATATTTTGTCCCAGAGAGCCGCACTGAATAAAACATATTACAATTTCACATTACAATCACACACCATATGCACCCAAAAGAATAAATCTAGTCTAACATCTAATTTTGCTTTATACACCCACTGAGGACCTAAGAAATTCATGTAACTGCATAATATTTCCCATCATATAGTCTCTAATATAGTCCCTGTTTTACACATCAGCTGTGATATTTAACTATCACAAATGTTTTCATGCGACAGAGATAAGTGAACCCACAACATATCTGCATTAATTCCAAGCAACATTTTACTCATTAGCAGATTAAATAACTTTAATTATCAAGTCATTAACAAACATATGATGCCTAACGATCACTAGTTGATTAAAATCGAAATATATATTTATAAACATTTTTCAGACGCTTTGGATAAAAGTGTTTTACATTGTATTCAGGCTAACAATTTTCTACTATCATGTTGTTCATGGGATTCGAACCCCCAACCTTGCGCCTTCTAACACAGCGCGTTACCAGTTGAGCTACAGGAACACATATTTAAACAGACAGTAAATATCAAAGTTGGTTAATCTTAATAATGAAAGTTATAATACAGTGATTCCTAATTTTTCAATAGCTTTAAACTATTTGCATTTAAGATCTACTGTAAGTTCTATTGAAATGACATACATTTCCAGTAGACTATATACTGGGAAGCATATATGTGACCCTGTACCACAAAACCAGTCAAAGCTGAATAAATAAGCTTTCCATTGATGTATGGTTTGTTATGATAAGACAATATTTTACCGAGATACAACTATTTGAAAATCTGGAATCTGAGGGTGCAAAAAAATCTAAATATTGCGAAAATTGCCTTTAAAGTTGTCCAAATGAAGTTCTTAGCAATGCATATAACAAACCAAAAATTTAGTTTTAATATACTTACAGTAGGAAATTGATAAAATATTTTCATGGGACGCGATCTTTACTTAATATCCTAATGATTTTGGCAAGAAAAATCTATCATTTTGACTCATAGAATGTATTTTTGGCTATTGCTACAAATATACCCCATTGATTTAAGACTGTTTTTGTGGTCCAGGGTCACACACACACACACACACACACACACACGCAAACACATATATACTGTATGTATAGTAAATGCTATTCATAAACTTACTTGTTATACTCAGGTAAATGGAAGGGCTGGTTTTGTTTTCCCCATTACGTTCGTTAACGGCCTGTACATAATACCGACCCGCATCTGCTGCCGCTGTGCCCAAAACCACAAGCTGATTGTCCAATGTTATTGCTCTGAAACCAAAAGAGAAACACACAAAACACTTATAAGAATGGTCAACAACACTGTCCACTTAGGACTCCATTTCCTTTGTAATCTCAGGGTGACCTGCACCAAATCAATTGGCTTATTTGTAAAATTGTGGAAGGTAAAGTACTAATGAAAGCACATTAGCATTTTATTATTTTATGGTCTCATCGGCGAGAGGGCAATGTGATAATTACTCCTTTCAGCACACATTCACAAATCAATACATCACTGGACACGATGAAAAATGAACATGCACAAACATGCGCACATGTCCACTTACATTATGTGAGGCTTTTGCCACTTTTTGAACTGATATTTTTATCTCTCTCGAGGGCAGGAAAAAATAACTCGCTAAAGAAAAACACAACAAAATGAATAAGGAAAGAAGGGAGAGTGGGCTTTCATGTTCCTCTATGGTCTGTGTTCAATAGTGCTCTTGTGACAAACGTCAATAGCGCTTTCAAATTTTCACACACACATGACACAATCACACCTTTATATGAGGCAAGTTTTTAAAAGCACTAAGAGCTCCACACTTTAGTCACCGCCACAACTAGATGTGCCACACCCAGAAAACCTGCAGAAAACCCGAAAAAATCACAATCCTGTCTGTCAGAACTCTCCAGAGAAACAGCCCGTTACCGAAAGCCCATTTCTAAAAGTAAAGCACTAGGTGACAAAAGAACTAATACAGACAGCTGCTTACACATATCAACTTTAATTCAAATAATATTAAAGAATTATACATAAACTTAAGCAAGGCATGCTGTCACACTATAAAGAGTGAGCTGACACAGGTTTGAATATGTATTTAACGTTAAATACTGTAGACTATTTAAAGGCAAAACTTGAAAACAAATATGAAATGTGATGAAGCTGCAAAATTTGAGAGGGTACCGTAAAACAAAATGACAATTATTTAGACTCAAAAAATTCAGTTTGAATGTTTTATTGGTGTACCCAACCACTATAGCAGTATAAGATGATAGGTATTTTAGTTTGGAAGAAATTAAAAACTAAATTAAAAACAAACAAAAAAATTTAATATTGCATCTGAAACCAATAAACAAGCAGGATGCAATTATTGTTAAAGTGATACAGCTCGACAGCTTTAATAACATAAAATACACATTAATTTATTGTTGTTTTCATACGAGTAGGATATTATGTAATATGTAATTTAGTTGTCCAAGTAGTATGAAACTACTTTGATGGCGCTTTCAGAAGCTTGAAACTCCCCTTTCGTTGAAATGACATCGAAACATCTTCAAAATGTCTTTATGTTCCATAGAAGAATATCCAGGAACATTCAGAAGTCATTCGGATTTGGAACAACCTGGAGTAAATGACAAAATCAATTTCTGAGTGAACTACCCCTTTAACTACACAGTACAGGACTCTTTGCTTACAGTACTTTTATGGTGAAGTTAAAATTTCCATTATATAACCATAAAACGGAGTGAAAACTCCAGGTGGAATGACACCGTTGGGATTGGACACTGTAGGGCTGCTGTTAACCAACTCTTTCAGCACTACTTCAACCCAACCTCAATAATTTAAATGACATCTGAAAATAGAAGTGATGTTGTAACAGCTCAAATAATGACAAAGATGATGAAATTGAAAAAAAAAAACATTAGTTGTGACTTTGACATTATTCATTTATGTAAGCGCACAGTTTCTCCACATCAAATCCTGACGCAATGGCAGACCTCCGAAACGCTGGCCAAAGCCTACAGTAATCTTCAAACAGAGGAGCTCAGTGTTTTAATGCGTGAGCCACCATGTAATGTCAATAAAGTCCAGTCATGGGTGACTGTCCACATTTAAATATATAGAGCTCTTTTGTCGAGATTTCAAAGAGTGGGTTCATTTTGATTACTGGATACTTTCACACACTAATGCATGTACGCATACACAGTCTCAAGGTGAAAGAGGAGGAACCATTAGGAACTAAATAGCCTTTACTCTGGCTTCAATATGGAAGAGCTTTTAGGGCAGGAAATGCGAATCAGACAAGCAAACAAGCGGTAAGACAAGGAAGATAGAGAAAAGGATAAGCCCTGAGATATTTAATGGGCACTGGATGTTGTTCACATGGAGTTCAAGGTGAAATAAAGTTAGATGGGGAGCGAGAGACAGCGAGAGGACAGACAGGGAAAGAGAAAGAGAGAAACCACATGAAAACGTCAAGAATAAGCGTTTTAATCTATCTCCTGTAAGGAAAAAAAAATCCCTTTGAACTCAGAGTCTTTAATTCCAGCCTCTCCATCCAGGGGAAAAAAATAGGGAAGGGAAGGGAAAGGAAAATGAAAAAAGAGAAGTCTCGCACTCAGTCCAAAATAAATCCACAGTGGAAAAATCTCAGCATGGGATGTTTTCACACTTTCACCTTCAACTTTAAAACATAAGACATTCCAGGCCTTTAACTAACACTTTCAGGCTGGATTTAAAGGTGTAAGGTGACGATTGTTATGTTTTAGATGCATTGCTAACTTTAAAATTAAATAGATAGTTTATCCAAAATGAAAATTAGGTTACCATTTACTCATCGTCATGTCATTTCAAACCTGTATGAAATCCATTAGACCCCACCGATATACAAAAACAAACAAAATATCTTCTTCAGTGAAATGGGCATTTTTGGATGAACTATCCCTTTTGGAGCCACTAAAAATGATCACTTGTAAAATAAAACATTTCTAACTTATAAGTTCCTTGCAATTTTGTCACCACAGACAGCCTAAATAGAATGGAAGACTACGCTTTTTTGCTACCAATTGTTTTAGTTTCCGCATTAACCAGCAGAAAATAACTGGACAATGGTAACCAGCCAAACTTTGGCACCTTGTCTATTTTTCAGCGCTTCTGAACATTATTTTGTTTGTTTGAACATTCTAGCATGTCAACATTTGGCTCAACCAATGGCACGAGTTAGGGGCTAGACCAGATGGCTTAACGGAAGAAAAAAATGGAAGAAGGAGGGTAGTGGAACAAATAAAGCATTTTTAGAATGCTGCTTTATGTCCAAGATGCTGCAAAAGACTAGAGAGCAGCAGTTAAACATGTCCATCTACCAAATACCATGGGAGAAATATGGAAAAACGCATTCTGTGTTAACGGCCCCTCAGAAATGCCAGATGTGGACAGTAAGAGCATTTGGAAAACCTGTTTGGAAAGAATAATTATTTCCCTGATTCTGATTTGTCCTGTAGTGGAGCTGAAAAAATAATAAGATATATATATATATATATATAGATTGATTGAGAGATCGATAGATAGATATATTTTTAGAAATATACCAGCTGTAGCTTTGCAGTGAATGAGTTAAACCATAGTCAGTGCAGATAACCAAACACTTAATAGCAGTGGTGAAATTATTTCAAGTTGGTGACAATAGGGGGAAACAGAAGAATAGAGTGCACCATGGGAAAGGCACAGAGAAATATCAAATTGAGTTTACAAGCCAGGAAACTGTACTTAGATGGAATTTGACTTGTCAAATTGCCCCCAAGATCACAATAAACGGACCTGTACACACAAAAAGACTGCAAAATGTGGAGTATAAAGGTAGATAGAAGAAAAGCATATTGAATATGGTTTAGTCATGGAAAATATTACATACAAAAGCTATATACAATATGCCGTAAATTGGTCAAATTTGCAGCTCCGTAACTTGCACAGTGCACATACTTAAGGTTCCTGCAGGGTCATTGGATAAAATAAGTTTATGGATCGGAGGACCTTCATGTGATAAATGCAGAAGATGCTGAATTCCATTAGTAAATGCAAGCCTACAATAACATCAACAGCAACCATTTAACAGGGATGAAGTTCGGATGTTAATGAGGGTTATTGTTCTTGTTTATTGTTATTTTTGTGTTTATGGTTATGAAAGTACAGTATTTCAAAGAGATGATGACTCGTGAGTGAAGGTGTATTGTTGCACCTTGTAGATGTTCTGGAGCTAAGGTGGGCAGCATTGATTGTATTTTTTATCTTCTTTTATAATTTTTTAAGTGGTTTCTGCTACATCTGTGACATTTTTTAATTGTTGGTCTATATACGTGAGAAGCAGATGGACATTTATAGCCCTTGCATTATGTCTTGCTGGTTCTTTACACTTCATTACCAGATGAGAAATAGTATCCCTTTACAATAAGATTTATATTGGGTGATCCGTTTTTTTTTTTTTTTTTTTTTTTTTTTTTTTACATAGGTTAATGTATTATAATATATTTTTTTTGTATAATACATGTTCTAATGCTAATTTAATACAACCTATCTGTCTATCTATCTATCTATCTATCTATCTATCTATCTATCTATCTATCTATCTATATATATATATATATATATCTATATATATATATATATATATATATATATATATTTGTATTGGTATAAACACAAATTACCATTTAAGAGTCTTAAAATGAATGAATGAATGAATTAGATTATTACTTGTTCAGCAATAATGCATTAAATGGATCAAAGGTGAAGGTAAATACATTTATAACGTACAAAAGATTTCCATTTCAAATAAATGCTTTTTTGAACTTTCTATTTATGAATGTCCTGGAAAAATTGCATCACAGTTTAAAATAAAATATTAGGCAGAACGACTGTTGTCAACATTGATAATGGGAAGAAATGTTCCAACTCGGCATATCAGAATGACTTCAGAGCACTGAAGTCACTGAATATAAAACTACATTAAAATAGGAAAGTTTTTAAAATTATATTACAATATTACTGTTTTTACTATACATATATGAAATAAATGCAGCCTATTTGAGTATATGAGACGTTATCCAAATATATTTTTTACCACCTTTTGAAAGGTAATGTAAATTGTTAAAGATATTGTAACTGTGCTGTTTTGGTTGACTTTTGCATTAACTAATGAATTAATTTTAAGGGAGGAAGGACAAGCATCTTTACAGTGCCTACTTTGAACTGAAGTGCACCTGAACTGTTACTTCAGTGAATCCCTGTGCAGTGACTGACCTGCACCAAACTGCTATGAAGGAAGCGCACCTAAAGACTATTGTGTAGAATCTTATGGCAGACTGAATTTCTCCAGCTGTCACTTAAAATACATCCTCTGTTGATCCTTCTTTAAAACAGTATCACTGTTTGCTTCCCTCTTAAGGGTGCACTTAAGGACTCAATGGTGTTGACAGCTGAGCCACTGATGTTCAGGGTTGTGGGGGTTTGTGTGTCCTTCTTTAAGTCCACAATATCCACTGCAGGCTTCAGGGCAGTCAGCTTCAGGTTATTGTGGCACCACCAGGACACCAGCTGCTTAGCATCCTGTCCACAGGCAGATCTGTTGCTGCTGCTGCTTATGAAGCCACACTCTTAAAAAGAAATTACAATCTGAGTCCAGCCTGATGCCACTGGACAAACTTAAGTTACGCAAAGAACTTTTTAGTTCTTTAGAATTAACTTCATCATTCAAAAGTTTGGACAAAACTTACGTGCCAAAATTTTCAGGAGGACACTTTTTGAAAATATCCCCCTGCAGATTATTGCTTAATTTTTGACTTTTCCTGAAAGATTATCATACACAAATTTTGCAGTCTTGCCAGTTTAAGCATTCAAACTATTTTAAAACATTAAAGAATGAGAAGACACAAAAGTAACCCAAAGCGTGCACACAGAGAGCACTGGATCAGACCAAACTGAGCTCTTTTTTTGCATCTTACCACACTTAAATGGACAAATGCAGACAATATTAAGTAAAAATGCCAGTTATGTCTAGTACCCATCATTAGCTAGGGTCAAATAAAAAGCCTTTGGACCTGAACAGATCCATGCAGTGGTTCTTCAAGTGACAGCAGCTTAACATACCTGTTTGGATAAATCATGTTAATAAAAAAATAAAATAAAAATAAAAATAAAAACTTCTCTAATCTGATCTCAACTGAATAACTTCTTTAGCTTCAATACATTTTAACTTGATAGTATTTGGTACCTGAATGCTACTATTAGATTACTAATAAACCTACCTAAGAACTTAAAGCTAAAGCTTTTTTTTCTATTATATATTTTTTGTGCTATTGCTTGTAATTCGTTCATTTGTTCTTATTTTATTACTGACCATCTGTTTTAGATTTTTTTTCATTAACATTTTTACATTGTTACATAGGCCAAAAAAACAAACAAACAAACAAACAATTAATATAATAACTTTTTTATTGTCATGTGACACTGAAGACTGAAGTCATGGCTGTTGAAAATTCAGCTTTGCCAATACAAGAATCAAATAAATTTGAAAAGAGATTAAACTAGAAAACAGTTATGTTAAATTATAATATTAATTTACAATATTACTGTTTTTATTCTGTATTTTTATTCAAATAAATGCAGCTTTAAAAGAACTGTGGGTGTACTGTATACACAGTAATGCCAATGTGTGCAATCAAAAAGACTGACAGCCAATCAGAATCCACCCAACTTTGAAGAGCCTGGTCATTTTAAGCAGCACACAACATAACTGCAGCTTATTCTTTTAATAAACAGAATGTTTTTGTGCATTGGTGTGGATGCCAATACACAGAAGTTATCATATAATTATTGTTCTAGGTGTGAAGGGGACTTTAGTGAGAGGTAGTGACAGCAGGACAAATTTGGTCAGTATATTTCACTCAATTATTTTCATAAACATGAAAGTCTGAGAACGTTTGTGACAAATGTCATGTGTGTTTAGTTAGCCTGATGGCACTGTGGTCCAATCTATGACGTTCTGCTATGCCACGGAACCAAAGAGTCAATTATCAAATTCAATTATCACAATCAGTCAAAGCAGGAAGAGAAAACAGGAGCAAAAAACATTCAAATGAGGGAGGAATGCAGAGAGAGAGAGAGCTAGATGAAGGGAAGAGGAGTGTGTGTCTGCATATCTGAAGTTCAAAGAGTAATCAAGAGGATTTTTTTTATTGGCAAATTCAGTCTGTTTTTGCAGTTCTTTCTGAAGGAAGACTTGTAGTCTTTTAGGAAGTCTCTCCTAACTATTTACTGACATGGAGTCAAGGAGCTAATCCCAGATCTGTTAGCAAAGCATATCTAGCATGTTTAAGCACAAAGAGGGATCTGAAAGCTGACATGGTATCGTGATTCAAGATGCATGGACTTTGTAAGACCTGAAACACTTCTATTTTGTTCTATTCCTCACACTAAGCTAAAAATAAAATAAAATAAAATAAAATGTTCCTTCCTTCAAACAACAAATTTGTTTCTCGGATCGAATTATAGGGCGGAGTTAGTGTAAACAGCCTCTGCCAACAAGGCATTTAGTTTAAATAGGTATTCCGAAGTTATCTGAAAAGCACCTGCTGAATTTAGTTTATTTTTCTAGTTTAAGTCTAAATCCCTCTACACTGTTCGATTTATGCTAAACCAACTTGCACTCTCCTCACAACCCCTGTGCTAGTCGTGGGTGGGTGTGTTTTCATTGGACACACATGAGTATTTATCTCTCTCCTCTAGATCTCATTTCTTTGATAGACTAACGCATTTCACGTACGAGTGGCCTTTGAAATGAAGACCGTCTCACAGGTGCCATGACAACCGTTTGACTGACAGCTGGCGAGGTGAGCTATCCTCAGATGCTGCTGTGGCGCTGACAGTAAAGCTTGATGAGCAGATGTGTCGACCCTGCTACTAACAATCCAAGAATGTGGAGCGTGGCGTCAACAACTGCAGGACATGCCGGTTCATTTAGAGAATCAATGAATGTCATAAAGCACATCATTGCCACGGGGGCCAACTGATGCAATCAGTCTAAAGACACTGTAGACAGTGATTGATGTACAGTACATAACACTATTCTCAATGCAAGCATGTGTGTGTGTGTGTTCTAAAGTGTACAGACGAGGTCTGTCTGACTTTTGACAGACTATAATGTTAGGAATACATTTACATAATGAATTTAAACAGGTTGGTGTCAATAGACTTTAATCATTTACATGATTAATTCACCTACAAATGAAAATTGTGTCTTCGTCTAGTCACCATCATGATGATACATACTTTTTAAAAAATATTTTTATTATTATTATTATTATTTTTTTTTTTTTTTTTTAATTGTTTGAACAAGTATTATTATTATTATTATTATTATTATTATTTTGGAGCTAGCTTGGCAGCTCCAGTTCTCATTCAATCTAAATCTATTGAAAAGACCTGGCAGAATTTCCCTAGATGTCAAAACGGCCACTTACACTCGATGGTTAGGAATGATCTTGAAGCCGTCTCTGAACCATGTGACCTGAGGGCGAGGGTAACTGGTCACAGCGGGAGGATTCAGGACAGCAGCTCTTCCCTGAGAGACCGTTTTCCTCTGTTCCAGTTCAGCAAAGTTATCCATGTCTAAGAGAGAGAAATAAATGGATACAGAGAGAAGGAGATGGAGAGGTGCAATTTACTGAAGTAAAAATGCCTACTTCTAAGGTCTGAGCCTATAGACAATAGCATGGTGTAGCGATAATAATGTGGCTGATGACTTTGACAATATCAAAATGATTATTATTATTATTAAGATAGTATTATTAACTAATTAATATTAGGGCTTAAGTTATTTATGCCATCATACTTATTTTTACGGGTTTTTACATTGTTGTGTGTTATAACACATCACAAAGGGTTCTGTTGAGCTTATGAATGCAAAAGCCAATCAGAAGCGTTCAGATGAGTCATAAATCACGCTACATTTTGAGTTTATTCGCTTCATTCGCGCGTTAAATTAACTTCACAACAGATGCGAATTCACATCATGGGAGGGGCTTCTGCCAGTTGAGTTCACGTAGCATTGTGATTTCAACCACCAGTTATTCTGATAATTTTCTAAATATTACTGTTATCGTGTCATGAAGTTTTTCAGGCGAGAATGTAGTTGTTTTAAACTCAAATCTGCTGTTTATTTCTAAAGACAGTGCCTATTTAAAAATGTGTTTCGCAGATTTCGCAGACGATCAGCTCCATGCGATCAGCGGGAGCTCAGTGATCATGTATCCGCCTAGAGCACTCTCAATTTGGATAGCCCTTCTGACATTTGCCGCTGGCTCTGATGTCTCTTTAGTGGTTCAACATAAAATATAACTAGTTTTGGGTAAATCTAACAGGTAATCTTTGGACTTTGGTATTCAATTAATCTATTTCTTCCAGGCAAGATCTTTTTTATTCCTGTTTCTGTAAAAGTATCCACATACAGCGACGATGACTTTGTCCTCCATTGTTGTTTCGGATTTCCCCTCTGCTCGCTACGTCGTAATCACATCACTACTAGAGCAAGCTCCTGATTGGTTAACACGGTGCGAAATTTCGCACAAATCACGCCTTTCGAGTGTCAATACGCCCGAAACGATCAGTTTGCAATGCGTCATTTGCAGCACAGGATGTCTATCCGCGTCTTTGCATTGACTTAACATGTAAATCACTTGCGTCTGGTGTGAACGCACCATTACGGGTTTGGAACAACAGAATTTTTGACAGAATTTTTTTTTTTTGAGTGAACTAAGCCTTTAATAGATTACATTAGCATTAGGTTGCTTTTAACCATACCCTGGAGTTGGTTCTCTCTCTGGCTATGTAATGAAGTAATTCATTTAATAAATTTGCTTGATGATATTGTGTACCGGCAATCTCACAGGCTGACAATATGACAATATATAATGCATATTGCTTAACACAACTACTACTACATGTTTTTTGTTGCTCCCGTATGCCTGCTGTATTTCAAACAGTAAATAAAGTGTACCGGAGTGACAGCATATTTAGAAATTACTGGAGTGTTTCCTGAACATCACTTTTAGTTCATCCCCAATGGGACTCCTGTACTACATTCATATGTGTGTGTTCTAGGTGAGTGTGGTGATGTGTGAAATCCATTTGTTCATCAGCCTCCTGGACTCCCTTTCTAACAACATACACATGTACTTACAAGCCACGCGAACATCGGCCCTTGTCTGGATCAGTGCTCCCATCCTGTTTCTCACTGCGCACTGATATATACCCGCGTCCTCCCGCTTTAATGACATAATCGTGTACCTGGAAGAGAGAAAGAGATCTGGGATTTACATTATGCTTCATTGATGTTCCTGCTGTGCAGTACACACTATACTGCATGCCATGTCCTTTTGAGTGTGAAACAGAGTGCATTGTGCAATGATAAATGTTTTAAACAGTAGTGTACTACACCGTTATCTCATTATAACCTCACTACACTGCATGTTTAATTCAGTGAGTCACTTCAAGTTATCAAACTTCTTTAATTCACTTTTGCATAAAACTGTCTTCACTGCTTGCAGTTTGATCCAATAATGAGCCAAGGAAGAAATAGGCTGTAAAAAAATTGGAGCTGTGCAGTTCCTCCATCATACAGTAATTAATAGGTCAAATCAAGTGTATCGCATTTTAGAATAAAAAGTTTACCACACTATATGATTTTGCATACTGTTCACCAAGTTATAGAATAAATCGCAAAAATAGTATGAGTAGTATGATACTGTTATTTTGGATGAATTCCAAGACTTGGCTCTTATATGACGGTCAAATATGTGTAATCAGTACTTGCAACATGATTTCTTCAGCCTGTACAATAAATAGACAAGGAGTTTGAAAGTGAACACTAATAAGTGCTTGGATTTATGAACAGATGGATGCGAGTGTGTGCTTTAATGAGAAAGATTACAAGCCCACAGGGTCAGAGCTGCTCAAATCTGAGTTGATTCGTTTAACAGATGACTGTGTTTAATGCAGAAGTGATGGTTCACATGGATTGAATGTGGAATCAGCTGCACTGATGAAAACTCAACACTCTGTCATTTTTATAGAAAGATTCAGAGGAACACTGAAAAACATTACATTTTAATGTTACTGTCAGGATGAATTAGAAACAGAAGAAAGATAAATCATACAGGTTTTTTATTATTAATATTATATTTATATATATATATATATATATATATATATATATATATTTACAATTTTATTTGATAGTTTTCTAGTATTTATAGTTTTAATCAGTTTTTAAATGCATTTGTTTAAATGTATATGTTTAGTAAGTTTGTTGTGTTTTTGTATATTTAAAGTATATTCAGCTTTAATTTCTTCATTTTTATTAAAGTTTTTTTTTTTTTTTTGTATTTACTTAGAATTCAACTTGAGTTACTTTAGCATTTCAAATCTTTTGTTGTAAATATTAGTTAAATGATTTCATTTTATTTTACTTCCATATCTTTTTAGTTAACAAAATTGGTTAAATTTTATTGATTTTAGTTAACAATAAGGACAAATCTGTTTAGAACAATGTGAGGCAATTTCATAAAAATTTTCATGGCAACATTTCAGCCAACAACTGATGTTAGCTATTGACTTCTATAATATGGCAAACTATTCACCTTTTTCTTTTCATAAAAAAGGCCATTTGTAAATTCTATGGGTTTGGCTTCCTGTCTCATCCATGTCCAGCTATTTTTAGCTGTACAGAACTGCTCGTTTTGGTGATTGATATTGAAAATCGGTGTGTCTTACCATATTATTTGAATATGTTGTCTTAATTACGAACACACTGATTTATAATGAAAACAGTTTTACAGTTTACTGTAGTTTGTTTTTCTTATTATTATTTCCATGTTGAAAAAAAAGGTGGTTACTATGAAATGAACTGTTTGGTTACACACGTTCTCCAAAATATCTTCTCTTGTGTTGTTGAGTATTAAAAAGATAATTCATACCTGTTTGGAACAATGTAAATGATGAAAGAATTTTCATTTTCGGATGATCTATCCTTTTAAAGTCAAATGTCATTGCTTTAAAAAAAGATGAAAATAGACCTCATCGCTCATCTTGCTAGCACTGTTCTTATTATACACCATTTCTTTATTATACACAACACTAAAGTCACTGTAATAATAATGTCTCTGAAATACAAGGGGTCAAAGATGGATGACCATACAAGAGAAAGAGGCCAAAGAAGGGTACAGGACAAATGAGATCCCGAAGGACTCAGCACCATCTATATTATTTTATATTTTAGCACAATTTTTTTGTGCAGTGCAATCCAGAATCAAATGACCTCGGTACATGGGTGCCAGTTAAGATAATGGGAACTTATCTTAAAATAGTGCAACAAACTACATGAAAAATCCCATCCCAATAAGATTTGTGAATTGGGGGTTTAATACATGATCTCACACAATACAATAGCTCCTGAAAGATCAGATGTTAAAGCCCATTTTAGTGTGATTAATAATGTTGCTTCAGAAGGATTGTCCCTGTTGCATGTTTTTGGATAAGAGATATAAACAGCTAAAACAATTAAATATGTATGTCTAAATGTGGAGACAGTGCAGCAGAGTGTATATTATGTGTTGATTATTACCTGTACTCTGGTGTGTATTCAGTGATATCTGAGTTGTTTCTCATCCATTTGAACTCCAGCGGCCAGCTGCCCTCAGCCAGACAGGTGAGCACGAGTCTGTTCCCCTCCAGGTGTGTCTGTGCAGCCCCTGCCTCCGTTTTAAAGTACGGAGCGATGTCTGCAAAGAGAACATCAATAACAAAATGAAAACCCATGCTTAATTTTGATATAACGAACAGTTCAACTTCCCCAAATGTGCAAAGATGTCTAATTATGATGCATGAATGAAAGCACACTGAGCGTAAGAATAAAGTGCTGACCATGATATTTCAAATGGTCATACTGGCCAGATACTACTCTGATAAATGGCCTATATATCAACCATGGCCGATATTATATCACCCAGGCTATTTCCAGACTGATATCTGAGCCTGATTACACATTTAGAGTACATCTCATTATATGAGGGTATCGCTCGCTCGCTCGCTCTCTCTCGCTCTCTCTCTCTCTCTCTATGAAAAGTTTTGTTCCAAATGCCATGAACGGCATTTTTTTTTTTTTTAAATTGAGATTTCACCAAAATCAGTATGGTTTCTAGTTGGTATTAAAGATACCAAAAATATTATTTTTTATATATATATATATATTTATGCAAAATGCGATATTCACTGAGTTATTACATAATTTTTTCTCCCATTTTTCCAAACCACGGCAATCGCCAGTCTCTGTTTTTTACAGAGTACGATATATCAGCTTAACCAATCACAGCTCACCATTCCACACACTCTAAACAGTAATGGTGACGCTTTGAATACACTCCGCATCTTAGTTTTAGTCATTTTCTTTGTACTTTGTGATCAACACACAAGGGCTGCATGATAAATCGCATGCAACGGTCATCTGCATCTCGTCAGTAAAGCCGATTCTGTGATTAATAGTAATCTGCAAATACACACTTGCCCTTAGACACCCAGTTAAATGTAAAAGGAAAGACTGGTATTTGTCAAAAGAATAAGTCACCTTCATGTCAGCATTCAGACCACATACTACACATTCCCCCAGTAAACCCAGAAAAAAGATCTCAAAGGGACTTTCACTCAAGTGCTTTGTGGGAAACTTGTTTCAAAGCCTTTGTGTATTGTGAATCGAATCTCTCCATCTATAGTTCAGATGACATCACTACAACTGAAGAACTGAGAGAAGAACATCCAGCTAGTAGAAAACAGAAACGGGATTGGGAAGGCATGTGACCTGAGATGAGACTCTCTCTAAACGTATGGAAGCTGGTATGCAAAAATTTCCATTCGGTCTTTAGTCATACTAAAATGAATGTACATTCAGAAGACATACTGTCAGCTCTGTTGCATAAAACAGCGATTGATTTGGAATGTTTTTCAGGAAGCAGCGAAAGAGCAGGACTAATGTGAAGTGCACACAAAAGACAACTGACAATTGATTCTGACAGAATTTGATGATAGCATTTCAAGTTAACAACATTGACCTCTTTGACTCCAGCAAGCTAACAATGTGATACTTGAGTAAAACAGTCAGTATTATTTTTGCTAATACTTTTTTGAAATTCTGGCAAATATCAGAAACACAATATTTACATTTACAAATATCATGTGACAGTCAATAACCAATACATAGCTGATATTATAAATCCATATCATCATTTTACTCCACTATATTTATTCACAGCTTGTTTGACTGAGTTCTGTAATTGCATTATATGTTATGTATTTACACATGATGCTGCCTAAGGATTTGGGCAAAGCAAAGTATCTTAGTCAGAAGGCAGCAAGATATTGCTGCGTAGCTTTGGCACAGTCTTCTCGTCTGGTGCCTTGCCCAGGTCAACATTCAAATGAAACATTCTTACTGTCTCTGCTGGATAAAATGACTTCAGTCTGTTATTGTGAAGCTAAAGGCCAATGGCTCAGTGGCTCCCATCACACTTGTTAGTAAATTACTCGCCATTTAGCAAACGCTTTCATCCAAAAAAAGACTAATTACAGAAACAGCCCTCCTGCAGCCACTAAGTGCTTTGCTTAAACACACAAAGGTGAGAGAATAGAAATCTTAGATCTTAACATTTTATAAAATAATAATAATAATAAATAATTATTATTTTTAGATTTTGGTAGATAAAGTAAAAAATATATATATAATTAAATCACAAAAATAATTCAGGAAACGTAATGATTACAAAAGTGAATTCTTGAAAAAACACCTTAAGTAGTCTGGCATAATCTTTTACATTTAAAGAATTCAGTCATTTTTATGAAGAATTTAAAATAATTTGAGCAAAACAGTTTATTTTTAGTTTTTTAAAACTGAAACTAAAAACATCCCATTACTTGAAATTTCTCAGTAGTTTAAGTGCTTAAATAACTAAAACTAAAAAAACGAAAACTATAGACATATAAAAAACAATTAAAAAACAAATGACTAAACTGATGCAACTAAATTGATGCGATGTCAATAAGAACCAGATAATTAGATCTCTTTATGAGACAAAGTTAATTTAGGATGTATTCAGATTCATTTTTAATAACATCTTGACAGAAGTGAGATTTTTAATCGATTTGAACATTAAAGAGCCACACAGATGGGAAATCAAAAAATACCTGTATTACAGTGTATGATGTAGCTGTCCATCAGTGTAAACAATGTGCAAAGTAATTAAACCAAAAAGTACACGATTTATAAAGTTATTGGCTTCTAAAGTAAGGAGTCGACACTGAGTCGCAGATACGAGTCGTTATAGATTTCAAATCTTTTGCCCTTCTCTATGTACCTCACTAGGAGCACTTTGCATAATAATCTCCGCCTACCGTGTTGGGAGTAACAGAACTCTGACCTGCCCCACCCCCACACACAGACGCTCTGGTTGGTGTGAGAGCATCATGTCGAGGAGACAGTGTGTTTTTAATTGTAAAGGCAAGTTTGTTTTATTTTCACTGTCAAAGAATGAAGATCAGAAGAACCAATGGCTAAAATTCATTTTCACCATAATACCAGAGCAGTACAACAAATCCCTTTTGTTGTGTTCACAACATTTCACTTATGACTGCTTTTCTAATCTCGTTGAGTACACGGCGGGATTTTCAAAGCGTTTGGCCATAAAAGAGGGTTCATTGCCAACTTTATTTAGAAAATCACAACGCGAAGTATGATTATGAAGTTATGTGTCTGTTTTCTCCCGAGCGTCTTATCAGTGTGTGTGCTGTCTGCAGCCTGTTTGTGCTGATCGTCATGTACAAACACGTCATTAAAATGAAGTGTAACTCCGTGAATACTCAACGAAGAGACATGAGAGAGATATCTATAGAAAGCTTGACATGTCTACTTTAAAACTAAACAAGTGCTGCCGAAAACAGATATTCTGTGATAAAGTAATCCATATGAAAACAATGCAATGTCTGTTTTTCATGTCTCCCTTCGTGACCACGCCCCCGCGCTGAACGCGCTATTCAGATTCAAACTGAAGCGTGCGGCTTGAATACGCCCACACAGAAGAAAAAGCAGCGAGACTGTTCAAGTTTTTTATTTTACTGTTTGCTTCGCGGTGAGAGGAATAAGACATAATTACCCCAAACAGATGCTAACATATTGTTTACCGTGAAGGTGTGTGCAGAACAACCAATCAAAACTAACTATGTTAGTTGTCCAATCAGAACACAGTATGCTACCGAAAGGTGGGGTTTAAGGAAACTGAAGCTTTTGAACAGCTTTGCCCGAACCGTTTGGGGATCTCTGAGAATTGAGGTAATTTTAAAATGATATTTTGACAAAATGACAATGTTTTTTAACCTTGGATGGATTTAAACCTAATGTACAGGACTTATAAACAGTGATAGGATGCTTAGAATTTTCATCTTACTGGCTCTTTAATATACTGTTAATATATAATATAACTCTCCAGTTCCTATCATTGTTTGGGACTGAACATTGGTGCTAACACCTTTAATCCTTAACTGATGAATGATTACTGTGTTCATCTCACAGGAAAGGAGCTTGATGTTGAACTTAATGAAGCAAATCTGTATTTCTTCTAATGACAAATACACCATGTGAGGATCACAGCACCCTGAGATCTGACCTTTTTTGTGGTTCCAGTATAATGAGACGGCGTGACAGCCGCATGTACTCACAGCACAACCGCACAGTTTTGGGGAGTTAAGTGGCCCCCCACCCATAATGCACCAGTCTTTTCCTCTGGCCTCAGGATACAGTTTCCCACAGAGAAGATCTGAGCGCACAGACAGGTAGAAGCAAGCATGGGTAATCAGGTGGAAGAAACGGGGTGATCAGTGACATTTACACATCAAACACACACACAAACATTTCGGTGAACTCCGGCACAAGCTGTCCACACACACTTGTACGCGCATACACACATCACACAGACTCACGCAGCGGAAGAGACAGGGTGATCAGTGACATTTCCATAAAGTGGAGGCAGAAGATTCTCAAGGGAACGGGAAACAACATATGTACACACACACATCCCTTTAAAAGTGCCTTATGACCAGCAATTCTCTCTATGAAGGACTACACCTCGCTCAAAGAACATAAAGCAGGAAGTGAAAGTGACATACAGCCAAGTATGGTAACCCATACTCAGAATTTAACCCATCCAAAGTGCACACACACCATGAACACACACCCGGAGTAGTGGGCAGTCATTTATGCTGCGGCGCCCGGGGAGCAGTTGGGGGTTCGGAGCCTTGCTCAAGGGCACCTAAGTCGTGGTCTTGCCGGTCCGAGTCTCAAACCCACAACCCTAGGGTTAGGAATCAAACTCTCTAACCACTATGCAACCCTAAAAAGAGTACGATCTGTGAAATGGAAAGGACAAACATTACGGATAGAATCAGCAGTGTTACCTGAACTGTGAAAACTGCAGGGCTTATATTAGACTTGAGAAACTTTATTTGCCAAATAAAGACACAATATCTGACATTCAAACTAATACTTACTCCACTGATGCACTGAAATGAAAATTATAGACCAAAGACTAAAATTCATAAGTTTGAAAATGCATTTAATTGTATTTATTTTTTGCATTTTTTAATTAAATGTATTAAAAATAATAAATTACTTTACACAAAAACTGTATTTTTAAAATCCAAAATATTATGAATTATGAAAAATTTATTTAGCTTTAGTTTTTAATGAAACATTTTTAAATGTATGAAATCATTAGCCTATTTATTATTTTCTTTTTCTAAAATATTATCTATTTTTATATAAGTAATTATAATATTTTAAGTTAGTATTTTTCTTCTTCATACGGTATAACTTACATATGCTACAAAAATTTTGACATTTTAATCTTTATAATACATATACAAATAATATATTACCAACTGTCTACGATAATACTGTTTGGTCCATATTTTAGCAGGAAGCTTAGATATAGCTTCAGCATATTAGATTTTATCAGTTTCACATTCAAGCGTCAGTGCCAGTGGCAGTGCAGAGAACAAATTGAAGAAGACAGATGTGTAAGATCTCTAATATCGGGTGTTATGTTACAAAAGAAAAGAAAGGAAAAGAACAGACTGAGCTTTTTTGCACCTTCATGCTTTTCGCACTTTTAGTTATAGGCTCACTGTTCATCACAATGTGTGTGTGCTTAAATTCTGAAACATACAGACGGTACATAAAATGTACCTAAAATAAATCGAAACCTTACTTATACAGTGTTTTAAATGACCTAGGCAAATAGTAAACTGATCGTGTATGATAATATAGTATAATATGATTTTAAAATCAATATTAAATTAAAATTAAAGCACAGCGATTGCATCTCCAATGCATTTTCGCACATATTTCAGTCAATTTCAGATTTAGGATATCTTTTTATACACACACATAGCTGCAGGCACACGCTGTGACTCTGCAGGATTTCATTTTTGTTTACAAAGTGGCCAATTGTCACCTGCCACCAACAGTTTTCTTCAATCTCAAATGGCATGTGGTTTAAAGGACTGCAGAGTTACCCTTATATTCCCCTGCTGAAGTTTACAATGTTACCTTCAGAGAAAACGCGGAAGCAAAAACGTTACATTTCACTAGAAACTGTTTACACTGAAGGAGGGACTCGAAATGCATAGCAAAGCTAAAACCCCCTTGCTGGACACACGCTTGTTTTGGCAGTATAGAAACAAATTAAATCGTTTTAAATTTCCCATCACCCTTTAGTGTTCAGGTAGACATGTACAGCTGAGAGAATAAGTTATTCTTCAGAGGGCAAATAGAACAAATGCACAATAATTACTGTTTGCCGCCAGATAAGGGCGTTAGTGAAGCATTCAGCGCTTTTTTGTTTGCTTATAATCAAATTAAAGTTCAAAAGCATGCAAACTCTGACAGCTCTGAAAATGAAGTACTAAACTAACACTGAATGAAGAGAGAGAGCAAACAAAAACAAAAAGAAGGCTGAAAGAAAAGGACATACACAATCGCTCATTCATACAAACCCAGGCAGGCGGCTAAACGCTTAAAATCTCTAAATGTCTACACCACGGGCTGTATAATAGGATGATCGTCATCCTATTGTCATAATGTCACTTGCATCACCAATGGTTTCATTCAGTACTGTAGATTCACAGAAAAATATTTTTATGGCTACATAGCGTTCATATTGAAATGTCGGGTTTTTATTTAAACTTTGGTACTGTATCTCGGCAAAACGACGGACATGGTTGAGCTCTGTTCTGATAAAGCATGCTCATTTTCATTATCTTTTAATATCACTGCCATTATCCAACACTCACTTTCTCTTAAAAAGTAATTGCTTAATTACACTGTTAAATGATCTCTAAAATCTAAAAAGAATATCCATTCTTATATTGTACATCATAATGTCTTAATTCACTTGTAGCTTTTAAAATGCCTTTTAGCTTTAATTAGTTTTAAACAGCATATTTAAAAAGAGTACATCTCAGCATCATTGAGATGTATTTAGAGAGTATTTTGAATGATATTTTGAATGTACATTTTAGATTTCTTTTGTTTAGCTGAAGTTTCAGTGATTTTCTTGAGTTTGTATACTTTCTTTTAATTTTTTTTTTTTTGTTGTTGTTCTTTTAGTACATCAGGTTAAACTAAATGAAAATGACAAATGTTGCCCTGGAAACAAACTGAAAAGTGTGTATCTATAAACAGAAAATTTGAACAAAAAGTCATTGCTCTCCAAATCCTTCAACGTTGTCTTGGAGAAACCGCTGAGATACCGAAGGCAGCATTGGTGATATTTCTTTCCTGCAGTTTTTCTTCAACAAAATCCAAATACAGGCTTAAACTCGGCTCGACGTAAGATTAAGTTATCAGAGAGCCTCGCAAACACAGACACATACCCTCAAGAGCAGAAAAGTTCTCTTGACAGTCCTGCTGTTTCACAAGGACAACATACCCCAGAAACGTCTCGACGCGCTCTAGAAACACTCTTTCAAGTAAAACGGGTGATGAGCCCCATCTGAAAGAGTTACCATCCTCCAAAAGAGAAATCTCTTGACATGCTGTATTAAGAGTATAGCCGTTATATATTCCCTTGGCACCGATCTCAAGCAAAGCCAAGGCAAGGGTGGGAAGTTCTTTCTTTTAACCTTTTCTCAAGAGCATGTCAAAGACTTGATTCTCACCGATTCTTTCAAGACATTGGCCAGGGTAACCTCAGTGTGGATGTCTTGTCTTGACGTGATGGGCAGATGGATCTCTTTTCATTCATTATTCAGATCGGTTTAGATCAAAAAGCATTCACACCAAATTTATCCTGACGATCAAACCCTCACGGAAGGAAATCTACAGACAGGCAGCATATGGGAGGTAATTCTTTGATATGAAACTGTAATTGCGAAAAGGTTTTATAAGATTGTGATTTTCTCAAGAACTCGATATTAGAAATATTAAATCGCTGAATTCTGCAACTGACCAATCAGAACAAAGTATTCCAGAGGCCTGTGTAATATATAACCGAATATACCAGATTTGATTGAATAAATACAGTTATATGCAGCTGCTACAAAAGAACATTAAGCACATTAAGCACAGAGCAGGTGTGGAAGGTTTTGTGTGTGTGAGAATATTCACAGAAATATTAAGCAACTTTAAAATATTAAGCAACTGTTTTGATTATAAAAAGAAATGTTTATTGAGCACCAAATCAGCATAACAGAACGCTAAAATTTCAGTGTTGGCATTACAGAATTAATTAACATTTTACATATGTTTAAACAGAATATGGTCATTTCAAATATTAATAATATTTCACAAAATTATGTGGTTTTTTTTTTGTTTTGTTTTTGTAAGAGATGATGAGCATAAGTTTGTATCAAAAACTTCTTTTCAGACCCAAAAGACTTTGAACGCTAGCGTACTTAATATAAGGTTATCTGGTATAGCAAAAACACTTACAGTATGAAAACATTATTTAAGATCTCCTTTTAAGTAACACTCAAGTAAAAACACAAGATATATCAGATGAACAATGAAAGTCAAAGCACTTTAAACCAGAGACAGAACTCTGCAAGTGTAACAAAATGGAAACAGTCTGTGAAAAACAACCTTGACAGAATTTCATATATAGGATGGACAAAAGACAAGTGTTTAATGTCAACACTTTTACATTTTTCTTGAGAGTTTGGAAGCCACTTTGTAAGCCGTTTTCAAAAACCTAAGTTTGCAGTTAATGATAAAGAAGTGTTTTTGTTGTTGTTTGTTTTCAGAAATCTTGTATTAATGTGAATGGAGTGTCAGATGCATGACTGTTCAGAGATGTCTAGCCTTTATATGTCCAGTCCTTTTCTCTTCTAACTTATTAGATTTCTCCTCCCTTCTTTCATATTATTCCACTGTTTGTTTGTTTGCAATGAAAGTTTGCTCTGTTTCTTTTAGGTATGACTTCTGAAAGTTAATAGTGGAAAACATTTCAAATATTTGAAGCGTGCAAGTAGTAATATCACTTTAAATAAATGACTGAGGAGTTTACATTTATACCTAAAATAAGTTGTCCACCAAGACCCCAAATTCTGTATTTAAAACACTAGTCAGTCAAAATATATATTTTTTTTCCAAATTTATTAACAATCCCACAACCCTCAGAATTATTAGAGCTAAGATGAAAGAGAAGTACACATGGGAAGCGCTAATTATTACAGAAACAAAAAGTCATTGTTTTTCACGCTGAATTTTCTGCCAGCTTGCCAGCTCTCCAGCCCAAATTCATTTATTATTTCCGACTGTAACGCCAGTAAATGAAATCTGCAGTTATTTTAAGTTTGTTTTAGGAACTAAAGAGTCTTGTTCTGTCTGTTATATAAATAAGCCTTTTCTTGACCTATGAAGGTCTTACAAGGCAGCACAGGTGGATTGTTCCTGTAGTAACGGTACTGAAACGTGATCTTGTATACAAAGCACAAACACTATTCAAAAAGGAAAAAGTTTTCTAAACAACATCCGATTTACAATTATTAACATTGGACAGCTGTCATTTTCTTGAAGTACCAATATGGACGGAAAGTCTAAATCAGTAATAAATGTGCACCAGGAATTTGCATGCAATGAGAAAATTAAATTTGGCTGCACATTATACAAAGGTCAACATAAATGAGGAGTAGCTTTGTGAAAATACAGTATACACAATCACAGACATCCCTGTCCATATGGGAATCCATTTCTCAGAGGGCCGACAAGTTGGGTGAAAAACAGTAGGTAATTTGCTCTAATATTTACCCTGGGTGTGCAAGAAAAGCACAGATGTGTTTAATTCAGATGCTACTGAAATCCCAAAGTATGCTTGCGAAACAAATTTTCCAAACCTCCTCGGGGAAAACAAGTTACATCTTTAAATGGCTACTTGCATAGATACACAAATCTGGCCAACTAAGTTCTTCGACAAATGCAACTTTTATTAAAACGTAAAAGTTCCTCCTGCATAATTTCTCAGATTGCGTCTTCTAAACTAGAAAACCTTCATATTCCATCATATCTAATATTATGTTTTTAGATGGAAAGTACAGAAAAAATGCAATAGCAGGGACAATTCCTCAGAGATCAACTTCATGTGTGGGACATGGCTACTTGGATTAAGACAAAGAAAGCAGGGATTGATTTGCAATTTTAAAAAGAATACAACTTAGTGTGTGTGTATGTGGGTGCCAACACAGAGCCTCTCCCACGGGACACAGCACAGTACGTGACCTCATTAAAAGGAGACAATTTAATATTTGACAACATCCCCTAGAGGACTTTGGGCAAAGCATGACTTCCTGTCTCCCCAGATTGGCTCTGCTGTGGATGAGGGTGTATGTGTGTACCTGCATATGTAACAAGTACAATTATATCTGCACTGCAGGAAGCAGAGCACTTTCCCACAAATACAGATAAAAACATTTCTATCCACCATAGTGCCGCTTTGATCAGACAGAATACTTCATTCTCTCTGCACAATACTTGAAAAACCTCTTAAGATGATCATGATACATGCGCCCATTCCCAGTTGTTTTTTCTCAATAAAATCCACCCACATATTTGTTTAGAACTGTTTTTTCGCTTGTAAATGTTGCTTGAACTGTGCATATTTCTCTCCTGATTCAGACAAAACAACTTTTTTCACTGGTGAAAGAAACTTTATGGATAAAGGACTCAATGATTTGACATCTTGAGAGATTTGTGTCTTACAAATACACAATTGCTTTAAAAAAATGTGAAAAACAAAAAAGAAAACCTTAAGTCACGGACTGGAGTTGTAAGGATTACTGTGATGATTTTATCTGCTGTTTGGACTCTCATTCTGACGGCACCCATTTACTGCAGATGATCCATTAGTGAGTGTAATGCTAAATTTCTTCAAATCTGTTCTGATGAAGAAACAAACTCATCTTCATCTTGGATGGCCTTAGAGTGAAGCACATTTTCAGCAGAGTTTCATTTTTTAGGTGAACTATTTCTTTAAAACTGGAAAAAAAACTACGTGCCAATAGGAAAAAATATTCTACACACATCAAAAACAAGTCATATTATTTTATGCAGTTTTGCAAATATGTACTGTATAATTTTAAAAAGAGAGATATATTCTCTGAAATCAAGACGTATGATAATATTTTTCTTCATAAACTGATTTATGTTGTTTTAAGATATTTACATTTTTTATTGGAAGATAAGACAAAAAAAAAATCAGAAAAAGGAACTAAAAAGACTTTTTTTTTTTTGCTGCAGTATAAATAATCATTACTAAGCACAAACTCTAGCATCTTCAACTAATATAATGAATCATGCAACAAATTATGAAGAACTGTTTTCATTAAGCAAAAGATTTGAAATACTAGACCTGAATATACTGTACTGCAAGTTTCGACTACTTAATGCATCTGTAGGTGTCATCCTGGAACAGTTTGGTGCACGTGTAGCTGGTGCACTGTTACAGGTCATATCATCCCAGGACACATTCCCACTCCTGACTGATGCTCCTGAGTGTCTCACGTTCCCACACAGACCATTGCTTAGGCACAATTAGCTTTTTTTGTAACTTCTTGGTGTGCTGTTTGATTGATTCAAGTGTGTTTGACTTTAAAAAACTATAAACATCTCATAATGTTTTCATATATATGAAAAAATGGTATGAAAAGTGATGTAATTTCTCTCCAAATTAAGTCATTTTGCCACGCAATACTGAGCCGGGCAAATGCAAAAAGTTCTCTTTGCACTCACATCACACAAATAAGTGGGTGTTACACTTATTTTTTTTAATCCCATTTAAGAGTATTATTGTATTTAATAAAATATATTTGCAAATATTTATACATTTGTATTATTAATAACTTAGTATTTTTGTTAATAATTTGTCATGATAATATATCATGATTAGAACATATATTCAGAAATATTTCTGTTAGCACTATCAATAGATTAAAAGTAACTGAACTAATCAATCAGACGTCTGATAATTAATCATGATTAATTGCACCTAACATTATTTATTTATTTATTTAAATTTTTATTAGTTTGGACATTATTCATTTAATGAACTCTTTTTACTTAATACTTTGAAATAAGATCAAAAAGCTCAACTTGTTGGTAGAGGCTATTTGCAGTATAGCTCCGCCCACCAATGCACTTTATCAAAAAGCTCACCTTGTTGGTAGAGGCTATTTGCAGTATAGCTCCGCCCACCAATGTCTGGTTGGTGTAGACAAAATTACAAAAGACATGGGTTGGACAAAAGACTCAATGGCATAGGGCATAAATCTTTTGATATGACTGACCCTAGTTTGAATTCGCCTTTTGCCAGACTTATTCTTCTGCCTCTCCCCATCACATTTCAGACTGGAGAGACATTTATGTTCAATAAAAATGAAGGAAATGGAAATAAAGTGCAGCAGGTATTTAATAATACAAATTTTACTCGGTAGATTTACGTGTAGGGAGGGCTTAATTGTCCCAATATAAGGCAGCATCCATTTAGTAATTTTAAGAAATAGAAGTAATTTACACTCCATACATTATTATTTCATGATGTTGTATAATCTTCTAGAATTATAAGGTGCAAATATCTGCCACTTAAACAGCTTTTACACTTATTGCAAAGAAAAAGCTGCTATTTTGCATAGTGTAAATAGAATCTATCATAATTTGCACTTAGTGTAAATAACCTATCACTAATAAAACACAGCTAGTGTAAACAGGGCTCCATTTCTGTTTGAACTTAGCGTAAATAGCCGCTGCTTTGAAAGAATGCAAATATCGCAGATACCTCAGATACAGTACACATATTTGTACTAAAAATATTTGATATGGGTCTTTCGGTTTGGTATGCATGTGTACCAAACAAATAAAACATTGGTTTAACCACTGCACTATAAATAAATCTGTTATGAAACAAGTTATGACAACCACTGTGTGAATGAATATATTTCAACAACAATTAGAAATTGTGAAATTTAGAAGTTAATTTAAAAACTGCATTATGAGCAGTTTACATGTTTGCATACAATTTTTTAAGTTGAGTGTTAATTATTATATTGAAAAATAAATACTAAGTCGTAAATTGTAACCTAGTTGTGTAAAAAGGTTCATTATATAGTTTAGAGCCTAAGATGAGGTAGGTTTTCGAATTATGAATTAAAATCGAATCATGTAAAGAAAGAGCAATTTGTAAGGTAAACCACCGTTCAATAAAAAAAGAGCAATTTTATGTTTAGTTTTATCCCCCTGCTGTACTGAAACCATACCGAACCATGACGTCAAAAAGATACGGCGCATCACATTTGTGTACCATCACACATACTGAAAAATACTAATAGTGCATTATAAGCTAAATATACAAATGTATATATTTTTTACAATTGCAAATATAGTAGTCGTACATACCACAGATGTGCAATTAACATTGAAGCCAAAATAAATAAATAAATAAATATCAAGAGACCAAAACAAAATCCAATAAGCATGAGGCCGTTTTATTTCCCCGTTTTTAGATTCCTCGAACCAAGCGCACCAGCACACTTCAAAGTGAACAGAAGAACATCCAGCCAAGGTCAAAAGAATACGGCTCTCCCCTTCCGCAGGCTCCCTCTGGCATACAAACCTTGGTGTTAACCCCTCGCACAGAGACCGAGAGAGATTTCAAAGTCTCTGATGGGTTATGGGTGCGCCTTAGCCAAAGGTTTCTCTCATTTGCAGTTCATTTTTTCCTGCAGTTCTGTTCATTTGTATTCCGAGTCACAGGCAGCATTCTTATAAGACCTCAAAAACACACCCCACACACACACACAGGTAAACCAATATCATTTCATCAACACTCCTTTTTTCTACCACTATTTTTCTTTCTCTCACCTCCCTTCCTGCCTCCCTGTCAGTTTCGCTGCTTATGATGAGGTGCTCCATCATGGACTGCCTTTTCATTTTTATTCCGTATTTCTAAACTTATTATGATCCTCCACACACATGCACACCCATCCGCCCATAGCTGACTCATTATCACTTATATCACGCTTATATGTCAACACAGCCAGTAACGTTGAGTGTTAAGATGTGTGTGCGTGCATGTGTTTATATGCTCACGCTTGGCATCTCATGAATAACTGATGGGCAAAACAGAGGGAGTTCTGATTTGGTGAGAATGAATTTTGGCCTCCAAAAACTGCCCAACCATGAAACGAGTGCATGATGAAATGTTTTGCTCTGAAATAGCAAATCTGTATCACCCGTATGAAATAGGACTAAAGTGAAGCAGAGAAAAGTAGCCTTTAGAAACACAAAGACGTTGAAAGAGACGGCGGAATAAGGTGAAAGAGATTTCCCCCATTGACCCGCGTAGTGCAAAATGCATGAAATAAGTTTTATTTTGTTTCCTTGGGGCATTTTAATCTAATCTGGAAGGGATGGGAATATATTGATATGTTAAGGCAGAAGTTATTACTGAAGCTTAGTAGCATCATATTAAAAAGAGCCACGAATAGTGCAGAGCCAAATATTATAAAGTCAAAAAGTTTCATAGCCGGGTTTCTACTTACTAACTTTAGACTGGGTTGGGGAGAAGAATTGGTTTCATTCAAATGGAGATTGGACACTTTTCATATGAGTGTAACAAAATCCGAGCAGCATTATATGAACTAAATGCTGGTTTATCACTGAATTTTACTTCTAAAGTTATTCCTGAGTGAAGCAATTTTGACTTGTTTGGAATTTTCACACTCAATTTAAAAGAATAAAAAATAAATAAATAAACTTCTTATTCATCGTAAATTAATTTGTTCATTGGAGTTGAATACTCATATTTTAATGTTGATTTAAAAAAAAAAAAAAAAATGAATAAATATAATAATGATTTACTTCTGTAAAGGTTAAGTATTTCCAAGTGAAACATTTAAACAGACAAAAAGGATGAAACCTGCTTTTGTTAAATGGAAATTGACAGCATTATGAAAAAGGGAATTTGGACTTGTTTTACATTTTTATGTTGATTTCAAAAGAATAAATAATAATATTAATAACACTGTACTGCTGTAAAGTGACATTTCCGAGTGAAACAATATTTGCTAATAGGCAAAAAGGACAGAAATTGATTTTGTTCATTATAAATTGATGATATCGTGAAAAGCCAATTTTGGCTTCTTAAACAATTAAATAAATAAATATTAAATACATTATCAAATTAATTACGTTTCCGCATGTTGTTATTACCATTTTCAATTTTGGAAAAATTAAATTTTAATGATTCATTTTTAATGAAACTGATAAAACTGCTTATTAAACAAAGCAGTCTCACATAAAAGATGCACATAAAACGCTGTTCATAGGATGTGATGTACAGCGAGGCTATTACCGTCCACTCTGAATGTGATGAGAGGTGATAAAAATATGTAGGATTTGTGGTCAAGGTCATCCCGCCTCATTTACAGTCCGTCCAATCACACGCCTGGGCACCTGCGGAGCCGTGACAAGCCTTGAGATATGTATACAGAGAGACAGTTCAAACAGGCGCACACACATTCTCATGCCCTCACTGAGAAGTAAAACTCGGAGTTATCATTCTCCTCATCAAGTCTTTGGCAAAACAAATAGTGACAGATCCGCCCCGGAACGCATCGAGCATCGGTTTGACTGGCAGGCGTTCAGGGATGACAGCTCTGTCGGGTCCTGTCAAAGTTGTATGGTGACTGGCAGACTCCGGACAGCTGAACATCTGGGGCCTTTCTGAATCAGATACCATCACTCACAGTCAAACACACACACACACACACCCACTCACAAACACAAACAAGTCCGTCCCGCCTTACCTCTGTGCATTAAATACAGTAACCATCTGTTACTTACAACACTGTCAAAAATGTATTTTGATTTCTTGCCCACAATGAGAAATGATTGTGTTTATCATATTTAAAAATGAGTGTGTGTATAACTATTTCAATATTGGTGATATTATTATACACTGTACTATATGTGTACTGTTTTTATACCCCGGTGGGGGCTTAAACCTGAATGCACACAGACTCGTGGGGACTCGTGTCATGGTGGACACCTAAATTGAGGTCCCGACTCCCCATGGGTAAACAAACTTGTAAATCATGCAGAATGAAGTTTTTTGAAAATCTAAAAATGCATAAAGTTTAGAGTGATAGAAAATACAGTTTGTACAGTAGAAAAATCATTATGCCTAGAGTCCCCACAATGATAGCAAACCAGACATGTGTGCACAGGTACACACACACACACACACACACACGTGACCCTGGAAACTATTTGAAAATCTGGAATCTGAGGGTGCAGAAAAATCTAAATACTGAGAAATTTGCCTTTAAAGTTGTCCAAATGAAGTTTTTAGCAATGCGTATTATTAATAAAAAATTATGTTTTGTTATATTTATGGAGGAAATATCTTCATGGAACATGAAGAAAAATAAAACATTCTAACCCAGACAATGTTTTTTTTTTTTTTTTTTTTTTTTTGGCTATTACTAGAATATTGCGTTCTACTTATTATTAAATGTAATAATTTTCCCCCAATATTATTGATTTAATTAAATTCATTTTTTATTAGTTAACAATTTATCATTATTATTTAGCATGTCATTTTTTTAACATTAACTTTATATATATATATATATATATATATATATATATATATATATATATATATATATATATATATATATAGATTTGCATTTTATTTATGTTTTTAATTTATATATTTCTATTTTAAAAACTATTTTGTCAATATTATTTTCTGGTGTTTTTCAACTATTATCTTTTATATTTGGGTTATTGGATTAATAATATTACTATTATTTAACATATATATATATATATATATATATATATATATATATATATATATATATATATATATATATATATATATATATATATATATATATTATACAGCATGTTATTATTATTATTTGTATTGTATTTATTTGTTACCAAAAATGTTAATTGTATTTATCAATTTATTTTTAAACAGAGATGAAGAGTGAAAGAAGGGAGGAGCTATATAAAGAAAGACGGTAAGGGAGTTAGAGAATGAGAGAGAGAGAGAGAGAGAGAGAGAGAGAGAGAGAGAGATGGAAAGAGTTTTATTTAAAGGTTTTACTGACAGGCCTAATGAATAGCTGCCGGATTAGAAATAGGAAATAAACACGCCAAGCCAAACTAATCAATCAAAGCTCAGGGCTGAAACACCGCCTTCGTTCATTATTTTAAACACACACATACAAACTCTTTCTTACACACACACACACACACACAAAATACACTTAGAACAACCACTTTCAACAACAAGCATTTGTGTACCATGCCAACAAACAGAATTGTGTAATTACTGCAATCTTATCAAAACAAAAGTTAACTTATTAAAAGATACGGATGAGTTTTGGAGTAAAATAGCATCTGTACACTTTGAACTTGAATGCTGCATTTAAATATCCACTGACCTCTTCTAGGTCTAAAACTCGACCAATATATTATCAGCATCATGCTGGATGCTGTGTTAAAAAGAAAATTGATGGGTTTCTTAAATGGCATTGAAATTCAGAGCATTCAGCAGCTGTTGCTGTGCAACTGTCTTCCTTCAGATGTTAATTTCAACTGTACTTCTGCTCTGACGATCTTCCTCTGAACCTTCATCAGCAGAATTTGATTGATTGCTGCAAACAAAATGATTGTTTGGCATCGAGAGGAACACTGACTAGAAGGAAACCATAAAGCAAAAGGAAACAGAGCCAAGTCTGGTTTAGTATGGTTCTTCACTTTACTGTTTTTCTGTGACATCAACATGAAAATGATCATCTTAGACTTGACATATTCATGGTTTTATTTTTAAGCTGTATCTATGCATGGTCTTAAGATATGAACTGTATATCTCTTTTAAATATTATAACATTTATTATATATAACTAAGAGTCGTTATTGTAATTGTATTATTAGAATTAATAGAATTATTGTTAGAATTTGTTGTCGTTATGCAATTTCCATTTCTATAATTACATGTAAAACTAACTGAAGAGAATATTAAATGACAATATTAAACCATCTTCTATTTTCCTTTATTCTAAGTTTTACAGCTAGAGTACTACGTACTGTAAATGATAAAAAAAAAAAAAAAAAAAAAAAAAAGCCTATATTTGTATGCCCTTTAGACTATCTTTCACAATCCAATCTTTTCCTAAAGTTCTTCCCTTATTGGATTTTTGTAATAAAATGGAAAATTCCTAAATTCCTGTTTCTATGTAAAACATGTTAATACGTAAAATTAATTATGAATGCTGTATCATGTTGACACATTTTTTGGGGGCAAATCATCCCTTTAAATTTTAAGTTCTGTCATCATTTTACTCAGCCTTATACCGTTCCAAACCTGTATGATCTTTTTTTCTTTTATCTTTCTTCTCTTTTACAGATTTTAAATGATGATGCAGAACTTAAATTCAAGTGAGAACTTCACACATTGCACTTTAAATATTTTTAAAAATGACACAATTAATGCTACCATTTTGTCAAAATCGCTTTTAAGTTCATCCTCAGAAGCACTCATTGCATCAGACCAGAACTTTTAAAACACGACTTAAAGAAGATGATGATGAGAGAACTTTCATTTTATGGTGAACATTCCCTTATGCGACACAAATATTCAGAGAACTGTTACAGACAGCTTTCACGGCAACAAACGGATAAAACTTTGATTATTTCCCTTAGATGTGTGAAGCGTGGACTCCAGTGTAAGCTGGACGCTCGAAAGCTTCAATCCACTTGAACTCGACAACAGCCTTTGTCCGAGCTTCATTCTTTTATTATCAAAGAGATATTTCATCATCTTTGAAGCACTTAATCCCAACAGTCCTCCTACGTTCCATAACCTAGTCAAATGCCATCCACATCGGAGACTAATGGCAGAAAGAGCTCAGATCAGGGATGTGACTGAGTCTGGTCTCAAGTGACAGAGCTGGCACTTTGTTTCTTTGTATCAAGAGGGGTTGGTGAAGTCAGAGACCCTGTCCCAATGCTGGAGGTCTGAATCCCAATTTTCATGCATAGCAGGGTTTTTTTTCTCCTTCTGATAATACACTACCACTCAAATATATGCATTTATTCCATTAAAAATACAGTAAAACTGCAATACCGTGAAATGTTACAATTACAAAATAACTTTTTTAAATTGTAATATTCTAAAAGGTAATTTATTGAATTTTCAACAAACAAAGCTGAATTTTCACCATCATTATTCCAGTCTTCAATGTCTCGTGATCCTTCAGAAATCATTCTGATATCCTGACTTGCTGATCATGAAACAAAACAAAAATTGGATAGTACGCTCTAAAAAAATGCTGGGTAAAATATGGACAAACCCAGTGACTGTTTTTTTCTTTTTTTGACCCAGTTGTTGGCTGAAAACAATCCAATCACTAGGTTTTGTCCATATTTAACCCAGCATTTTTTGATACTCAAAATATGCCCGTTGCCACCGCTATTTTATTACAAGAGTTTCCAACTGATCCAAGGAACAATAATTTAAAATAATAATCATCTAAAAATTTATTTAAAGATAATATAATAATGTTGTGTATTTTTTAATACTATAGACATAGCCAGTTTTACTCATTGAAATATTTATTCCTCATGAAATAATTACTCCATAATTGTATTTGAGTCAAATACACACAAATAAACAGATAATGTATAGTCATGTATTAATTTGAGTGATGGCAGCTATTATGTGAGTGGCTTGATGGAGCGCAGTAGATGCAGATAACACGATCTTGACCCTTAAGAAACGGTAATTAATGCGGTCTCGTATATAAATATAAAATTAAATGAATTGCTAATTACTACATTGAAATTAATGTAAAGCCTGTAAAAATATTAGAAATCATGAATATAAATAATTTGGAATCATGTAAAAAAATAAAATAAATTAAAACTATTATCTATTATAACATTTATGCAGTTTTGTTCAGTTGCCTGTTCCCTTATAAAAGTCCAGAAATTTGTCAAGTTTTTCATCAGGTGTCTTTTTTAATTATATGACGTCATTACGTTGCCTCCAGCCAATCGCTGCACTACTGATCATGGTTTCGAGTATTTCATCGAGGATGTAATAAGCGACGTACGAAGAACAGGCCCCTGATGTAAAACTAAAAATAACAGAATGACAAATGTACTCCAAAAACTTTTTTACAGAAACCTGTTCAGCAGTATAAGGCCAGTGGGCACATACTATAATGTCGTAAAGTACATGCCTCAGCAGAACATTTTGCACTTCTGCTTCATAGAAGAAGGTAAATTGACATTTTGCCGTTACATCCATTTCAAGACAGTAGTAATCAATCCCCGCAGGAAGAGTGTTTCCTACATGTGTGAGAGACATGCTGACAGACATTAGCAAACGAGCAGAATGCTCACAGGCTGCACTGATCCAGTAGAGCCTCCTTAATTAGCTCCAGAGCCTCGTACTGACTACTGACACAGCAGGGACTGAGCACTGTGTGTTTGTGTGTGTGTGTGTGTGTGTGTGTGTGTGTGTGTGTGTCCGTGTGTGGTAAACGCATGATAAATCAGAATGAGACATACACATGTGAGAGAAAATGATCAGATTACTTGCTGTGATCACAACATGAGATATTTTTATTAATAAATGATATTGTGTGATGTGAATTCACTTAAAGCCTCTAAAATTAATTATTCTGAGAAACTGCTCTTACAACATTATCACAATGGATATGCACGTCTCTACAGGTTTTCTCAGATTAGCTGATACAATGTAGAACATTATGTTAATATGAGCAGACACGTTTTATTTGATAATCACAGTGATGGAAAGAGAGAAAGTGATGGAAACGTGTCCAAAATCAAGAAAAAAATAGCTTTCACCAGCACTATATGAATGATAAAAAGGCATTTTACACAATTTTATTAGTTTTTATCAAATGTCAATGTTAAAAACAAATCACAATTATCCAAATGCCTTTATTTTCTTGCAGAACAGTGTCAATTAATGTGTAACTGTCATGTAGCTACAGGGGTAATTTCCAGTTATTACTGCAAATTAAAACCCTAATAATTAATTATATCTTAAGAAAAGAAAATGTTAAATAAAAATAAAAACTCATTCTGAATTACATAATACAATAAAACATATTAATTATATTAGTTGTTGTTGTTATTATTTATTGCATTCATAGCTGTAAAGGCACCCAGGGAGGATTTGAGACATAGGCACTGTTTGCTTCATCATAATGATCAAATACAATTTAATATCCCCTTTGAGATTACATAATTTCCATAACATAATTAACTATTGCTTTCAAAACTTGGACTAAGTGTTTATTAGGTGTGATGCTGCATTGGAAGCCTGTCTGAAATCTTTCCTTTGGAGGTACCTTCATATTAAAACGCTATCTGTTAATTCACTGACTTATTCAGCAGAGTGGCAAACGCAGCTGCCTTTGGTTTCGGACACAGCCAGCATTTGTATGTGTGTGTATGTGTTTGTGTGTGTGTGTGTGTGTGTGTGTGAGAGAGAGAAGCAGGCAGTCAGGTACGGATAAGCAAGGTCTTATCTACAAGCCCAAAAGCATTTACTTGTAATGCATCATGCACACAAAAGGACAACCAAAAGGATAAATACACAAACAGTTATATCACAACTAGGGTTGTGGATAACATTTATGACAGTTCTCTCAACTAGCAGTCCAGGTGCCAAATCTGGCCTGTCAATCAATTGAATACGGCCGTCTGATTGGCCCACTTAACACCCAAGAGTGCAAAACTCAGTGGCGAGTTCCCAAGCACTTAGCAGACATCAATTAACGGGCTGTGGTTCAATTTTTTCTGGCCATAGTTAAACTACACAGATTTATGTGGAAATATTTGATTAAAAAAATTTGATTTCATCTGAATAATGTGGCTCTTATAAGAAAACAGCTCATTTATTAATTAATGATGTGCAAAAACTACTAAATGTATGTAGCTATATACTAATATTTGCATATACATTTAATTACAAACTGAAGACTGGAGTGATGATGCAAAAAATTCAGCTTTGCCATCACAGAAATAAATAACATTTTAAATTATATTCAAATAGAAAATAGGCTAAATTGTAATAATATTTCACAAATGTACTCTGTAATCTGGTCCCAAATAGAAAGTAGCTTTTCTATTATTAATTATATGAAGGAAATTAATTTCTTAACTAATGAAAGAAAATTTGGCCATAATGCCAATTTGCCAAATATTGCTTTATAGCTGTGCAACCTGTTTCAACAGGAAATAAATAAACAAGGAAAACTCTGTAGAATTAGGAATAATAATGTTTTACTGAATTAAAATTGGGATAAATTATAAATAAAGGCATTAAAGTCAATTTATTTAAATGTCACATATCAAGGAGAATATATAGTCAAATGGCTATTTGAACGCTAAAATAAACATGAAGGGATGATGGATTTTATCTGTCAACTAAGCTGACTAATCGTTCCAGCCGTAATCACAACACGCAATTATCAGAACAAATGCCATAGCCTTAGTGCTTCACATCGATCCTTGCATTGATCAGCCTCATGATGATAAAGAGTCATCATTTCAATCAAAAGACATCACCTGAAAGCTGTGTGTGTTTGTTTGCGTATGTGTGTGTGTCTGCGTGTGTTTGACATCTATTCTGCTATCCTTTATTCAACATGACCTTAGCTGACCCCTACAGAAACATCGGGAATGGAAAAAGAGAAATGACTTAGCCAATACGTCTGAGGTTGATTAAACATAATATTTTACAAATCTAATAAAAACAGATACAGCTTAAAATTCTTATCCAGCATTCATGCCTGCTAATAATTTTTATGATTCTCTATTGATTCAAGTATTTGATTAGGGTAGATTGTATTTAATATTCATGCAATGAAAGTCACTGATAGCCAAAACAGCTTTATACCAACCGTCTTCAAATATACCTTCTATGTTCCACAAACAAAGGGTCTGAAATGACATGAGGGTAAGTAAATGATGACAGAATTAAAAGTTTTGAGATGATCTATCCTATTAATGATTTTCATTTATTTATTTAATGAAATTATATTTTAAATAAGAAACTAAATCTGTCAGCAGGTGGCGATAAATGTGTTCATGACTCATTAATTCATTAGATTCATTCAAAACAGATTCATTCAAACAATGCTTCTATGGCTTTAAAGTTAATATTCTCTGCCAAATTGAGCAAAACACATAATATTTTGTTTAAAATACAGCACAATATCAACTTATTTACTGAACTGTTGTATAGAATCACATTTAAACTCCTGATATTCAGGACAAAATCAGCACTCGTGTGATCCTGCTCTCCCTGCTCGTGTGATATAGAATTATATAAATATGAGACAAAACTCCACCATTTTTTGCACCAATATCTACATTTTTAGAGCATAACCGCATTTATGGAATTGCTGCCATGCATCATATTTGTCAACCGTAAACTAAATTAAATGTAAGATGATATAGAGGTCTGGGCCAGTGAATTAACTGCATTAATATATATATATATATATATATATATATATATATATATATATATATATATATATATATATATATATATATATATATTAATGCAGTTAATTCACTATATATATATATGTGTGTGTGTGTGTGTATATATATATATATATATATATATATATATATATATATATATATATATATATATATATATTAGAGCTGTCACAATATTAGATTTTTCATATCACGGTTATTGTGGCCATAAGAATTCATATTTACAGAGATGTAGCAATGTGGTCACTCAAGATCAGTTTTTATAGTGTAATTGTTAATAGATTTGAACAAAAAAAATAGTGTTACAACGCACAGGCTGTATTGAGTGCAAATACAAAAATAAGATTAGTAAAGAAAATGCGGTACTTAAATATATTACATATTAAAATAATCACCGTTTACATGAATATATTAACACCGAAATCTGCTGTTAACAAACAGGTTAATATAGCGTTTCCCATTCTGTGACTAGTAAAATAATGGCAACTTACTCTGATGAACACGGCTCTCCTCGGAGTGGCTGCGAACACTGCATCTTCTTCTAGTGTGACAGGTGTCAGAGTTAAGACACAATACTGCCACCTGGGGGCTCAACCAGGTAATGGCGATGGAGTATTTACATGTGGTGTTGTCATAAGTATATATATATTTAACACGATATCTATAATTGTTGCTTTGAATATCATGGTTATCGTCAATACCGGTATATCGCAACATATAGTACAGACCAAAAGTTTGGACACACCTACTAATTGAAAGAGTTTTCTTTATTTTCATGACTATGAAAATTGTAGATTCACACTGAAGGCATCAAAACTATGAATTAACTTATGTGGAATTATATATGGAATTATATACAGAACAAAAAAGTGTGAAACAACTGAAAATATGTCATATTCTAGGTTCTTCAAAGTAGCCACCTTTTGCTTTAATTACTTCTTTGCACACTCTTGGCATTCTCTTGATGAGCTTCAAGAGGTAGTCACCTGAAATGGTCTTCCAACAGTCTTGAAGGAGTTCCCCGAGAGATGCTTAGCACTTGATGACCCTTTTGCCTTCACTCTGCGGTCCAATCACCCTAAACCATCTCGATTGGGTTCAGGTCCGGTGACTGTGGAGGCCAGGTCATCTGGCGCGGCACCCCATCACTCTCCTTCTTGCTCAAATAGCCCTTGATGCCTTCAGTGTGACTCTACAATTTTCACTGAGAGATAGATAGATAGATAGATAGATAGATAGATAGATAGATAGATAGATAGATAGATAGATAGATAGATAGATAGATAGATAGATAGATAGATAGATAGATAGATAGATAGATAGATAGATAGATAGATAGATAGATAGATAGATAGATAGATAGATAGATAGATAGATAGATAGATAGATAGATAGATAGATAGATAGATAGATAGATAGATAGATAGATTTTCATGCACATGATTTAACAAATAAATTTGGCTCTTGACCCAAAATGGGTTTGACATCCATTTATTAGTCAGATTTGAGATCTGCAATGGAAGGCGAGGTATTCGGCTACCAGAGGAAAGGCTTCGTTCCTCTCATACCTTCCTCTCTCACCACCTGCACACACACACACCAGCCATGTCACTGGCCATCTGTCATGTCTGACGGTCAATCATCAGTGCCATTAATATTTCATGTCTCTTCCAGACGATCAGAATTGCACTCATAATTCCCCTGCCCTGAGACAGCACAGTTACACACTTTGCAGCACAACACGCGCCCACACACTCTTCAATGTGTCACACTGCCAAATTGCTCACGCATACACATACCCGACATGCACTGTGACACTTTACAAATTCATTCACACATTATCGCTCCATTATCCAAAGACAATATAAACAGATGCACTCAAAACTACATTATGGCATGAGAATAGACAGCTCGACAGTACATGTTCAATCTGTGTGAAAGAAACTTTGTGAATACATCTGAACTACGCAATCTTCTCTTGGCCATCTTAACATTGCCATTCATAGTTTATGAAATGAACATCTCAATAATACATCTCAATATAATGTTCAACTTTGAGAACACTTACATGGAACTACACCAACCTTTAAAAGAACAGTTCATCCAAAAATTAAACTTCTGTCATCATTTACTCATCTGACAGTCATTCCAATGAATCACTTTAATTGATATCAAAAGGAGAAAATCTGAAAACTGATGCTTGTTTTTTTTTTTTTTCATTATAATGAATTTGACCTGAAGCCTTCAAACTTCAAAAAGACACAAAAGCAGCATAAAAGTACAATAAAAGAAGTACATCTTACAACCACAGCATATTTTGTAAGATGTAGAATGATAATACAATACAGGTGCATCTTAATAAATTAGAATGTCTTGGAAAAGTTCCCTTATTTCAGTAATTCAAATTGTGAAACTTGTGTATTAAATAATGTCACTGCACACAGATTGAAGTAGTTTAAGTCTATCGTTCTTTTAATTGTGATGATTTTGGCTCATATTTAACATCTCAACAAATAAGAATATGGTGACATGCCAATCCACTAATCAACTCAAAACACCTGCAGAGGTTTCCTGAGCCTTCAAGATTGTCTCTCAGTTTGGTTCACTAGGCTACACAATCAAGGGGAAGACTGCTGGTCTGACAGTTGACCAGAAGACAATCATTGACACCCTTCACAAGGAGGGTAAGACACAAACATTCATTGCCAAAGAAGCTGGTTATGTATCCAAGCATGTTAACAGAAAGGTGAGTGGAAGGAAAAATTGTGGAAGAAAAAGATGCACAACCAACCGAGAGAACTGTAGCCTTAAGAGGATTGTTGAGCAAAATCGATTCAAGAATTTGAGTGAACTTCACAAGAAATGGACTGAAGCTGGGGTCAAGGCATCAAGAGCCACCACACACAGATGTGTCAAGGAATTTGCTGAACCACAGACAACGTCAGAGTCGTCTTACCCTGGCTAAGGAGAAGAAGAACTGGACTGTTGCCCAGTGGTCCAAAGTCCTCTTCTCAGTTGAAAGCAAGTTTTGTATTTCATTTGGAAACCAAGGTCCTAGAGTCTGGAGGAAGGGTGGAGAAGCTCATAGCCCAAGTTGCTTGAAGTCCAGTGTTACTTTTACACAGTCTGTGATGATTTGGGGTGTCATCAGCTGGTGTTGGTACACTGGTGTCACTGCACCCATTTACAAAGAAATTTTGGAGCACTTCATGCTTCCTTCTGCTGAGCAGCTTTTTGAAGATAATGATTTCATTTTCCAGCAGGATTTAGCACCTGCTCACACTGCCAAAATCACCAAAACTTTGTTAAATGACCATGGTGTTGGTGTGCTTGACTGGCCAGAAAACTCACCAGACCTGAACCTCATAGTGAATCTATGGGCTATTGTCAAGAGGAAAATGAGAAACAAGAGACCAAAAAATGCAGATGAGCTGAAGGCCACTGTCAAAGAAACCTGGGTTTCCAGACCACATCAGCAGTGCTACAAACTGATCACCTCCATGCCACGCTGAATTAAAGCAGTAATTAAAGCAAAAGGAGCCCCTACCAAGTACTGAGTATATGTACAGTAAATGAACATACTTTCCAGAAGGCCAACAATTCACAAAAAAAAATTATAATAATAAAATAAATAAATAAATATTTGTCTTATGAAGTATTCTAATTTGTTGAGATAGTGAACTGGTGGGTTTTAAAATAACCAAATACACTTTTTTTTTTAAAGTGTCTTGTGTTCACCAAGGCTGCATTTATTTGAACAGAAATACAGTAAAAAAAAGAACTGTTTTCTACCTGAATATATTTCAATTTTATTTATTATTATTTATTTTTTTTTTATGGCAAAGCTGAATTTCAGGGTCATATAATCCATCAGAATACATTAATATGAATATATAATATGCTTTTTTGACTGTACTAAAACATAAAAATACTACAATATGTTTGCCAATATTTAATTACTGTATATTTAGCAGGTTAATAAACACCAAGTTTACATTTTTGTTTCTCAGAAAAACAACATGCTAAAGCCATTTATTCTTGTTTTACTTTGAAATTAGCGTTCAGCGTCGGAATGTCTGTTATGTCTGTTATGCCCCCTGTAAATTTACTCAGCAGTATTTTGATGGGTTGCCAGTTGGCAGAACACATGTATTGCAGTCATGGAATCTTTCAAAAAAACTGGGACAGCTCGGCATCCATCAATCCAAGGAATGTTAAAATGCAGATAAATCAGCTCAACTTACAGTGTAAGGCTTATCGCCTTCCATTATCAATCTGGCAACTTACGTTAGATCCAATATTTAGAATATGAACTGCAGTTCCCATTTTAACTGATAGCTGTCAATATTACATACTGCACATTTAAGAAAAAAAATCTTATTAGCAGTCTTGTAAAGAGTTGTGCTACTTACATTTTTTTGAGGAAATTGTGATTTTTTTTTATCATGATACTTTGATGAACAGGACCCATTTTTGCAAATCATGGGGTTACTATTTACCATAGTAATTCAACGGTATATATTTAATTCAGGATGTCTTAAGTAGATATAAAATATTAAATTATGCTATTGTCATCTTTAAACCATTACTGTACTGCCACACTACCTTTTTGCAATGAAGGCAGTATTAGTGATGTGCTTAACAGAGCCAGTGAAATGCAATTAGTTGTGCATCAAACATTTTCACTGCTTCTGTCCTTCTATCCTGTCTGTGAAAACACTCCTAGGGGAATAGGCCTGTATAAAATTATGAGGTAAAAATTCACTTACCTTATGAAAAACCAGTTAAGGCTCATAACAGAGGCTAATACTGTGAATCAGCAACTAGCTACATCTGAAATCACATGCCATCAGAATATGTGCTGCATTATACTTTGATCGCTAATTAAGTGTGAAGTTTACTAGTCTAAGGTGTAGTTGTGGCCTAATGGATAGAGAGGTAGACATGTAACCCGAAGGTCACTGGTTCGAGTCTCAGGTCTGGCAGGGACTGTAGGTGGGGGAAGTGACTAACCAGCGCTCTCTTCCATCTTCAGCACCACGACTGAGGTAAGACCCTTAAGAAGGCACCAAACTGCTCCCCGGGTAGGAAAACTGCATGTGTGTGCACTTAGATGGGTTAAATGCAGAGCACAAATTCCAAGTATGGGACACCCATCCACCACATCCTTTCCTTTCCTAGACTGAATACAATCCAGACATACTACATCATTCTGAATCACCATTCTCTACTATTTACAAATATCCTCTCCCATTGCTTCATGATGTAGTAAAGTGTACTGCACTCCATTTTGAATACTATATATAGGGAATCTCTAATCTCTCCTATTCTATTTTGTGACAAAGAGACTGTATGATAGGTAAACAAAACATCATAATGGTTTATTCAGCACAGAAACACAATACAGTATGCAGAAGCCTCTTTTGTGAATGCAGAGTCAATGTGCTGTGAACCTCCTTTACGGGTTCCCTTTCAGTCGGTCACTCTCGACGCCACGTCGGATGACCGACGAATATGGGATATCGCTTCGATAGACCAATCTACTTCGAGTGTAAACTAAACGAGCCAATGCACATTGGCATGCAATTATTGCATCCAGCTGCCGCTGATCACTGCGTGAGTATAAGAGGGCAGCAGGTGCAATGCATACCAGCTTTTCGCTTCAGAGCCGAGCGTTAGTATCGCTCTGCTCAACTGTGTCTGCTGTGAACTACGGGTTCAGCACGCTCTCGGAAGCTTCGTGTGTTGGCGAGACGGCGCTTCAGCGGCGGTCGTTCCTGTGTCGAGTGGATTTGCACACTTCAGGTTGCACTACCCCTGTCGTGTTGCAAGCGGCCATCCCCCCTGTGCGCCTCAGCACTGAAAGAGCATTTCCTAAAAGAGCAAATTCTCTCTAAAAGAGCTTCACGGGTGCGTCTTTGTAAAGACGACGGATCGTCCTTATAAGGATGCCGTTTCACCCGTGCGTTTCTGGGTGCGGTCGTTACCTGGCACCGGGTGATGGTCACGATCGCTGCCTCACGTGTCTGGGCGTCGAGCACGCTGAGGTGGCTTTCGTGGATGAGTCATGTTCTCACTGCGGGAATATGACCATCTCGGAGCTGCAAACCAGGCTCCGCTACCTTCAGGGGGGCGGAGTCCCGTTGCCGCGGCCGCGATCTGGGGCTCGTTCTGGCGGCCGACAGACGAGAACCACTTCCGGCAGTAGCGCGAGTGGTTTGAGGATCACAGTGGTGGCAAACCCCGCAGGGAACCAACCCTCTGGGGACCATCACTCCTCTAGCACCTCCGATCCAGTGGAGCAACCCACGGAACGCGCTGGGCCCTCTTCAAGGAGCGTACCAGCGGTATCCAGTGGGACTCCCCCCGACCAGATGTCGATCCCAGCATCGGAGGGAGAGCTGTCGGATCACGGTTCGGTTGCGCTACCGTCCTCTGGGATGGTGACAAAGCCTGATTCGGATCCCGAAGTGGCAGCTATGCTTTCCCGGACCGCCGAGAGGGTAGGGCTCGAGTGGAATCCCCCACCGCGTCCCGAGCCCTCACGGCTGGATGATTGGTTTCTCGGGGTGGTGCGCGCTGGTTCTCAGCGCCCCACCCCAGTGCCTTTCTTTCCGGAAGTGCATGACGAGCTCACCAAGTCGTGGATGGCACCTTTTACTGCCAGAAACCAGCCGGTGGGCTCCTCCTCCCTCACCACCCTCGAGGGCGGTGCAGCGAAGGGGTATTCAGGAATCCCGTCGGTGGAGCGGGCGGTAGCGATGCAATTGTGTCCTAAGTCCGCCGCCTCCTGGCGTGGAGACCCGGTGCTCCCTTCCCGGGCCTGTAGGCACTCGTCTGGTCTGACCGGCAGTGCCTATGTGGCTTGCGGGGAAGCTGCTTCCGCCTTACACGCTATGGCGTTACTGCAGGTGCACAAGGCTAAGGCACTGAAAGACCTGCACGAGGGTGGTCACGATCCAGCGCTTCTGGAAGAGCTCCGAACCGCCACTGACCTTGCGCTTCGAGCGACGAAGGTCACCGCGAGTTCGCTGGGTCGTGCGATGTCCACATTAGTGGTCCAGGAGCGCCATCTGTGGCTGGGTCTGGCAGACATGAGGGACACCGACAAGGTCCGGTTTCTCAATGCCCCTGTGTCCCAGACCGGCCTCTTCGGCGACGCAGTCGAGATTTTGGCCCAGCAATTCTCGGCTGCCCAGAAGCAGACTGAGGCGATCCGACACATCCTGCCCCGGCGGGCAGCTGCTGCTATCTCCACCCACCCGCCGGCTGCAGTGCCCCAGCCTGCTCGTCGCCGAGGGCAGCCCCCTGCATCCGCCCCTGCTCACGCGTCGCATCTGCAGCAGCCTCCAAGTGGTGCCGTTGAGCTGGGCACAGGCAGGCTGCCCCTCCCGTCCTGGCCCCCGTCAAACCTGACGGTAAGCAGAAGAGCAAGAGGCCCTGGGACGGGTGACCCAGAGAGAGGTAGCTGCTTTCTGGGGGATGGTGTAGGCACCTCTCCCTCCCCTGGAGGAGGGCCAGGCGGAGAATTTGGAAATCTCGACAGGAGAGTAGTTTCCTCCCTCTCTGGGTCCCAGGAGGGCACGGAGAGTTGCGGACGGCCAAGCACCGGACCTCACTCATCCTCCTCCTTCGCCAGATGGCAGCTGCGGGCGGTTCGAGAGCGTCAACAAAGGCCCTACTCACGCACCCTCTGCCAACCCGTGGAACCAGGTGAGCCCTGCACCCCACACTCGCACCACACTCCGGCCTGCTCACAAGCCGCCCGAGTTGGGCCCCTGTGTTCCACCTCGCTGCCCCACTGCGGGTACGGCTGTGGTTCTGCTGGTCCCGCTTGTACGGTTCTTAGGCGCCTGGTCAGCGCTACCCAGCCCGTCTCGCTGGCTTCTGCGAACCATCAGCCTCGGCTATGCGATTCAGATCGCCCGGCTTCCCCCCAAGCTCTGTGGTGTCCGCTTCACTACAGTGGAAGCGTCCGATGCCCCTGTCTTGCGGAAAGAGATCGCAGTCCTACTGGCGAAGGCCGCGATAGAGCCGGTCCCTCCAGCCGATATGAGGAAGGGGCTTTACAGCCCGTACCTCATTGTACCCAAGAAAAGCGGTGGGTTACGACCGGTCTTGGATCTGCGAGTTTTGAATCGGGCCCTCTATCGGCTACAGTTCAAAATGTTGACACAGAAACGCATTTTCAGGTGCGTCCGTCCCCAAGATTGGTTTGCAGCGATCGACCTGAAGGACGTGTACTTTCATGTGTCCATACTTCCGCGCCACAGACCTTTTCTGCGGCTTGCGTTCGAAGGACTAGCATATCAGTACAAGGTCCTGCCCTTCCGGCTGTCCCAGTCTCCCTGTGTCTTCACGGAAGTCACGGAGGCAGCTCTCGTTCCTCTCAGAGAGCAGAGTGTTCGCATTCTCAATTGGCTGATACTAGCACAGTCTCGAGATCAGTTGTGCGAGCACAGGGATGTGGTGCTCCGGCACCTGAGCCTGTTGGGCCTTCAGGTCAGCTGGGAAAAGAGCAAACTCTCACCATTGCAGAGGATCTCTTTTCTCGGTATGGAGTTGGATTCGGTCGAACAGACAGCACGCCTCACAGAGGAACGTGCGCGGTCGGTGCTAGCCTGCTTGAATACGTCCAAGAGCAGGACGGCGGTCCCACTGAAACTCTTTCAGAGGCTCCTGGGGCATATGGTGGCCACAGCGGCACTTACACCGCTCGGCCTATCACATATGAGACCGCCCCGGCACTGGCTTTATGGCCGAGTCCCGAGGTGGGCGTGGAAGCGCGGCACTCACCGGGTCCAAGTTACACCGGCCTGTCGCCAAACCCTCACTCCGTGGTCAGATCTGGCATTCCTATGGGCAGGGGTGCCCCTAGAGCAGATCTCCAGGCATGCTGTGGTTTACACGCATGCCTCCACCACCGCCGGGGGGGCCACGTACAACGGGCATGCAGTCTCAGGGGTTTGGACGGGCCCGCAGCTGCAGTGGCACATCAATTGCCTAGAGTTGTTAGCAACGCACCTTGCCTTGAACCGTCTCTTACGAGGCAAGCCTGTGCTGGTCCGATTGGACAACACTGCGACTGTTGCGCACATCAACCACCAAGGTGGTCTGCGCTCTCGTCGCATCTTGCAACTCGCCCGCCACCTCCTCCTTTGGAGTCAGAAGGTTCTGAGGTCACTTCGTGCTGTTCACATTCCAGGCCTGCTCAGTCGTACAGCCGACGAGCTGTCTTGAGCAATGCTCCCGGGAGAATGGCGACTCCATCCCCTGACGGTCCAGCTGATTTGGAGGCGGTTCAGAGCCGCTCAGGTAGACCTGTTTGCTGCTCCAGAGACCTCTCACTGCCAGGCTTTCTACTCCCTGACCGAGGGAACTCTGGCACACAGCTGGCCGCGGGACCTACGCAAGTATGCGTTTTCCCCAGTGAGCCTTCTCGCACAGACGTTGTGCAAAGTCCAGGAGGACGAGGAGCAAGTCTTACTAGTACCGCCATATTGGCCTACTCGGACCTGGTTCCCCGAACTAGTGCTCCTCTCGACAGCCCCTCCTTGGCTGGTTCCTCTGAGGAGGGATTTACTGACTCAGAGACGGGGCACCATTTGGCACCCGCGTCCAGACCTTTGGAAACTCCATGTTTGGTCCCTGGACGGGACGCGGAGGTTCTAGGTGACCTACCCCAAGAGGTAGTTAACACCATCACTTCGGCAAGAGCACCGTCTACGAGACACGCCTATGCCTTGAAGTGGAACCTGTTCGTTGAGTGGTGTTCTTCTCGCCGAGAAGACCCCCGAAGATGCCCGATTTCGGCCGTGCTATCCTTTTTGCAGCAAGGGTTGGAGCGAAGGCTGTCTCCCTCCACCCTCAAAGTCCAGGTTGCCGCTATTGCTGCGTACCATGACCCTGTGAATGGGAAGTCTTTGGGTAAGCATGACCTCATCATCAGGTTCCTTAGAGGGGCCAGGAGGTTAAATCCATCCCGGCCCCCCTGTATACCCTCTTGGGACCTGTCTCTAGTGCTTAAATCACTACAGCAGGGCCCATTCGAGCCTTTGCATTCAGTTGAGCTAAAGTTTCTTTCATTGAAAACTGTGCTCCTGCTTGCACTGGCCTCCATCAAGAGGGTAGGGGACCTGCATGCATTTTCGGTCAACGATTCGTGCCTAGAGTTCGGGCCGGCTGACTCCCAGGTAATCCTGAGGCCCCGGCCTGGCTACGTGCCCAAGGTTCCCACTACACCCTTCAAAGACCAAGTGGTGAACCTGCAAGCGCTGCCCCTGGAGGAGGCAGACCCAGCCCTGGCTTTGCTTTGTCCTGTTCGAGCATTAAGGTGCTACGTGGACCGGACGCAAAGCTTCAGGACCTCAGACCAGCTCTTTGTCTGTTACGGAGGCCGGCAGAAGGGGAATGCCGTCTCTAAGCAGAGGATGGCCCACTGGATTGTGGATGCCATAACCCTGGCTTATCAGGCTCAGGATGTGCCCTGCCCGTTCAGGCTTCGAGCTCACTCAACTAGAAGTGTTGCATCCTCCTGGGCGCTGGCTCGTGGCGCCTCGCTGACAGATATTTGTAGAGCTGCGGGCTGGGCGACCCCTAACACGTTCGCTAGGTTCTATAGCCTTCGTGTAGAGCCGGTATCCTCCTGTGTTCTCACCTCAAACGGGTAGTGGCACTGAGAGGCCCCGGTTAGTGTCGGCTTGCTAAAACTGCTCCAGAGTGTCCGAACTGTAGACCCTGTTGAGTTCCTCCATCACCCTAGGCAGCTGGACGCGGCGGAACGTCCGGCGCCAGGCCTTCATGATGAATCCGTGAGAACCATGGAAGGCTGGGCTCCATATTGAGACCTAAGCGGTACTCGTATGTGTATAGTCCACGGTATAGCCTTAGAGCCCGTGTTTCCCCGGCAGACTTCTGCCTTCCCAAGAGGGTTTTAATCACCTCAAATTTCTCCGTGTACTCCTAAACGGATGCTATATGTGTATTTGCCTCTGAGACCTCCTTCGGGAAGGATGGGGCTTCCGCAGCGTCCCGGCTCCAAGCGGACCGGGTACGTTTTCCCAGTGTTATCCAATCTCACCCAGTGAGGTAGTGCTTTGACAATGGTGAGTGGAGCTACTTGTTCTGAGCCCCGGCCTACACCTAATAGGGGCGCAGGCGGCTCGCACAGGGCACTGGAAGGGGCAGCACCCATGGCGCTTTGATAGGGATCCCATATTCGTCGGTCATCCGACGTGGCGTCGAGAGTGACCGACTGAAAGGGAACGTCTCGGTTACGTATGGTAACCCTCGTTCCCTGAAGGAGGGAACGGAGACGCCACGTCCCGTCGCCATGGTTGCTGTACCGCCGCTGAGCGGCCGGGTTCCCGGCTCGGCTCCTCAGCGAAAAACTGGTATGCATTGCACCTGCTGCCCTCTTATACTCACGCAGTGATCAGCGGCAGCTGGATGCAATAATTGCATGCCAATGTGCATTGGCTCGTTTAGTTTACACTCGAAGTAGATTGGTCTATCGAAGCGATATCCCATATTCGTCGGTCATCCGACGTGGCGTCTCCGTTCCCTCCTTCAGGGAACGAGGGTTACCATACGTAACCGAGACGTTCTTCATGGAGCACAGACAGACTGCCAACTGGGCGAAACCCATGAAGTTGAAGTCTGTCTCGATCCTTTTTTGTTTCTCCCTCTCTCTCTCTCTTTCTGCGTATCTGTCTATCTATTGATCTGCCAGCTCTGCCACCCTCCTACACAAAACAAACACGCAAATTAGCCAAACACCCTGAAATGACCCCCTGGGATAAGTTGTTAAATTTGACCCCTGTCTTTCTCTTCAGAAAGTTTTCAGATACCTTTTAGCTTATCTATCTAAATTGTAGTAATGAGTTTCTGTAACTGATGCAGTACACATTAAATTAGCAATTAGTACTACAGCAACATCCACAGAAAAGGTGTGCCCCTAGAGATGAGAGGAGCAAAAAAAAAAGAAGAAAAGAATTTGAGGAGTTCAAGGTTTCTCAAAAGCCTCCGAATGGAATTTTAATAAGCTGTACGCATCACTGATGGGAAAGCACAAATTTTTGAGTATGTACAGTACAAAGCTGGTGTATCAGTTCTACGCTAATAAATGCTATAAATGCTATAATAAATGCTATATATATATATATATATATATATATATATATTTTTTTTTTTTTTTTTTTCAGGGCTTGCAAAATTTCAGTTTCATTCTTCAGATTTTGGTAGCCCAGAAAATGATTTAAACATGCCCGAATAAAAGGGACAACATATTGTCACTGCAGACAAATTAGCATGATCATAACCCTCTGTAATTGTATTTTTCCTTCATTATATTATAATAAGCTAATAAATGTAGCTAGTTGCTAACTTCAGCTAGATGCTTATTATTTACTATAACTTCAAATGACCTTTGGAGTGTTTTGGAACTGGGGAGAAAACAATACAACCCAACAGACCAATTACCAAGCTGTCTCATGTCTGATCCATGCTCTGAAACGTTGCACTGTGAAAGTGAGCTGAAGTAAGAATAAGATGAAACACACTAACAATTTATGTCCCTGCTTAAAAATAAAAAATAAAAATTAAACAGATCAACAAGTCTGGAATTCCCCTTTAATCTCAAAAAGGTGTTTTGGGGAATATAACTGCAATATAAGCGTACACAGGTGCATTATTTCATATCAGAAAACAATACGCCAAAAATACCTGAATGATATGTTATTTATTGATTTATTTTTAAATATGATTCCGGATACACTAATTTTAATCTTGTACATTATACACTTTGCATAACTATATCCACAGGAAGCTACACAATGGACTATTGGTATAGGGACGTACTGTAATGCATTAAGAACTGTATCTGGATAAATTCAAACAAATAAAAAAAAGCATAGGAAATCTCATAAGCTCCATCTTTTCTGTAAAACACAGATTTTTAGGTAATATTACTGCAAATTTAGTTTTAATGGATTAACAATTTAATAGTAAATAATTTAAGCACCTTTTCAAAACTATGCTCTGATTTTGGATGCACTAATCCTAATCTTGCACACTACATAGTACAAATAGTACACACAAATTGTGATGCAGCCCATGTCCACAAGAAGTCTCATTCCATGATGGACAGATGGTAAAGGGTTGTGCCCTAAGTCTGATCAGGTACCCCACTATGAGGTCATCACACCTGCCACAGCGATAATGTCATCAGCAGGGGACAAACCCCACCGGAGCCATTATACCGACCTCTCTCCATCTGCTTTGTTAGAATGAGCTGCGACACACAAACCACACACACAAAGACAAAGAAATATCACAAAGCCAAGCCAAACAACATGCTCCCACTTGTTTTTCTTCCGTGAGATGCAATGTGATTCTCTCTTGGGAAGCAAGCTGTCGACTTTGTTAGTTTAGATGGTGTTTAACGACATTTGGCATAAGCACACACACACACACACACACACACACACACACACACACACACACGCACACACACACACGCGCACACACACCTGTGGAGCTTGTGATTGTGCTGTCATTCCATGTATGCATTCAAAGGTTAGCAACTGCTGTGTAAATATAAACTCATTAAAATTTGCTTAGTTTAAACTGAACATCTCACAAAAGCATGCAATATTATATTAACTATATTCATGTCTGACAGAATTGAAAGAACTTCTAAACTTCAGTCTTCAACAATAATCTTCAAATATTAGCATATTGCTATATAAAGACACAAAAAGAAAATTTGTACATCCATGCTACTGTTTAACTGTTGAATAAATACTAAAAACATATATATTCTGCCATAATTTCCTCACCATCATTACAAACACAAAATGTTGCATTTTTCTTTCCATTCTTTCCATTTAGACAGTATTATACTACTTATTAATGTTACAAAAATGACTGCACATCTGCAGAAGCTATTTGTGTTTATTTTTTCCCCATTGATTATATCAGGTCTACACCACTCATTTCAAGCTGATTGATATTTCATTGGGATCGAGCTCAGTTGGATCAGCTGAGATGTTTACATGAAGGTTTTTCCATCAGATTGAGCAATCAATCCAATTCTAATGGAATATCTGGGTACATGCAAATGTTTTTGTTCCTTGACAGATGATTAAGAACCAAATTTGTATGTTTAAATGAGTATACATATGATTTTCTTCAACACTGTAAATCCCTGGATAATTTGGAAGTTAACTGTGGTTCACACAAAGCCCTTTTTTTTAAAGAAATGAGTAGCATATGTTGGGACAGTATATAGCATGTTTTCAAAAGACAATTTGGTGGTAAAATGGTCCATGCTCAGATAACAGGTTTCTGAAGGAAATCAGAAGGCCAGGAGGTAAGTTGTGCACTAACCTTTTCATAAAACTGCCCTTTTTCAGAGCGAAAAAAAGGTGAAAAAATGAGATTTTATTTATATTACAAAAATACTTTCATTTTTTTTCACCAGTACTTTAAAGCGTAAAGCAGACTATAAAATCTAAACTTGATTCACTTCATACAGATGAAGACTGTGAACTACTGTTTCGGTTTTCTGTTGTCTTATAAAATCTAAACTTGATTCACTTCATACAGATGAAGACTGTGAACTACTGTTTCGGTTTTCTGTTGTCTTGTTCACACTATGGTAATGGTGCAAAAATGACTTTTAAACTAATCACAGACTTGGTGCGTCAATTAAATGAAACAAACTAAGCTTTAAACATTTCTCACACAGTTCTCACCATTAACTACCACTTTTACCTCAATAAAACTCCTAATTTGCTACTTATTAATTAGTAAGGCAGTTGTTAAATTTAGATATTAGGTAGGATAAGATAGAATATGGTCATGCAGAATATGTGCACTAATAAACAGCCAATATGTTAATAATAGGCATGCTAATAAGCAACTAGTTACTAGATAGAATTGGTTTCTATACTAAACTGTTACCAAAATGTCTTCACTATTACCACAAAAAGAAATTGCTAATCGCAATGAAGTATGATGAATCATGCAGGAACCTTGATTAAAATTATAAATGGACCCCAGAAGAAAAAAAATAAAATGGCATAAAATTATTAAATATGGCCCCATTAAAGGTTAAAGGAATGATTCACCCAGTCAAAAGAATATTTTATCATTTTCTGTTATTACCAACCTACATTTTGGTCATTTCCTCACAAAAATAGAACAAATTGTTCATGGTGCCTCAGAGTTATTTTTGAAGGTTAAAAATTTCCACAAAAGAAAAGTCAAATGAGTTTGGAACAACTAAATAAATTATACATTTAATTATTTATTTTTTATTTTTATGGAACTATTGCTTTAAGAAGGAGATGAAGCACATGGAATGAGTTGTTGAACTGTAAACTGAGAAGAGAATCTAATCCAGGATTTGTCTTTCCCCCACACTCCTTCTTTTGCCATATTTTTTCTTTACCCCAGCTTGCCCCTCAGTCCCATTTTGAGATAAATGAATCAGATGAATGATTAACACATACATACACACCACGGATGATTGTGGTGAATCATGATTACAGTGAGAGGCGAGTGATTCAAGCAAGCACTTCTAATGTGGAAAAAACGTGAGCGAGTGGAGGGAGAGAGAGACAGAGAGAGACGTAAACGCTGTGAATACCGGTATAGGACCTGACAGGCTTACACCTCGCACCAATTATCCGTTTCTCCCAGTATCTCTTGCAGCAGTCACACCGTGCTGCCCTTTCTCCTTTCCAAGTAGTTATGTCTTTTCCACCATCATTTACATTCCGCTTCAGCTTGCAGGAAAATAAAACTGCTAATCCGTCTGACGTTAAACTAATGACATAACACAGCTGGTCTTTCTGCTATATATTTACCCTCAACTTTTTCTTCAGATCCCTTTCCCCCCATCCATCTTCTAGAGGGAAAATCTACACCGAGCACATGGCACTTATCCAGTTCCATAACCTCATTTTCCTGGATTTCTGGATTGTGAACCATGAATAGACAAATGTTCTTTTTTTCTTCCCAATTTTGGAAAATGGAGGGTTGTAGTCTGCTGAAGACAAACCAGTCAGTGCCGGAGTGCAGTAATAGTTTCATTAAATGTGGAAAGTGGAGGCAGGGTCAGACAGTGGCTTTGCATACATGTGTGGGACTCATTCATTTACTCTTTTACTGCCACAGCACTCAGCACAATTTAACCCATTTCTAGACAGGGATTTCATCATTGACTTGTCTTCATGTTGTTTCAAACCTGTATGACTGACTTTCTTCTGTGGAACAGAAAATCAGATACGTCTCAATCATGTTATTATTATTAATCTGACACCAGAATTGAAAAGGGATGTGCATCTCAACTGATGCCGATGCAATACGCATCTCGATACACAGTCAATTATACAATACATTTAAGATACTTATGAAGCAGCTAATGATGCGATACGATTCACCCCTATTATGACACAGTGTAATCCGATTTCCATTCCATTCAATTTTACACACTGCGATTTGATGCTATACGATGCAATGAAAAATATGATCACATTTATTTCTATGATTCAGACAGACAGCAAATCATAAATTAGAAATAATGCCATGATTCCAATCTACTTCCATTGTAAAACTGACAGACTGCAATGGTTTGTGTTAAAAATCTTTGTGTTCTACTGAAGAAACAAAGTTACCTACATCTTGGATGTACTGGGGTAAGCAGATAAACATCAAATTAAAAAATTTTGGTGAACTATCCCTTTAACAGCTAAACGCAACCAAAAGAACCATCATAGATCTTAGACTAGCTTCCATTCATGTAGGTCTCTCAAATCACATTAGATTTGCCAGTTTCATACAAAGGTTTAGATGCAGGCAGGTTTGAATGATCATAACATTGCTCAAAAAATTCAAATTCAAGTTAGTATCTAAGTAAACAAATACAATCCATATTAGTCTTTGGAGAGCATACACTTGTACGTGTATTTGAACGTTTTCAAAATTGACACTAGGTGTATTCCAAGTATTACAGAGAGCTGAGAAATAAAAGATGATATTTAACTGCTTTCAACTCATTATCACTTAGTTTCAGACAGCAATGCAATAACATTTAGCATAATACCCAAGTTCACTTTTTAATAAATTAAAACACACATTGAAATTCTGAAAAGTCAAATGTTCAAACACTTTCTCTGTGTTGATGAATTCAAAAGCCTTTGAAAGCTATGAACACTCACTGAGATCTTGTGTCCAAAAACATCTCAGAAGCATTTCCTGTGTTAGCTCAAATATACAGAATTCTTTCCGGTTCTCTGCTCTAATGGAAAAGTCAGGAAAAAAATGGACATCTAGAGCCGATGGCAATGTTTTATCTCTTCCAACAAATTAATAAATGATTATGGATTTGACATGCATAAAAATAAATATCCTGGCTTTTACCCACAATGATTAAAGTACAAACTAACAGTGCAAAGAGCCTTCCAAAGATAACTGGCTCTTTGTGGTCATTTACTGAATGCATATAGCTGGACATCCTGACCTGTAAGTGTGTATCTTGAGTGCTGCGTGGGAGAAAAAGTGTGAAAAGTCTAGGCGGGCTTGTTCCACAAAGAAATCATTTTCTTTAGTGACTATACAAAATAGGGGACTATATACTGGTAGACGTGATAGTATATGACAGTATATTGGATCTGGGAAGCTCTTAAAGTGACAGCAGTCTAATATTGCTGCTGTGTGTCTTTCATGTTAATCAAACAACAAAAGAAAGAAAATCTCTCACTGCTGTAGACTAAATCAATTTTGAAACTATAATACTAATAAATATGTATTTAGTTTACATTGTGATTAATATTCAGTGTTTTTATAAATGTAATTACTTTTATTTTCTATTTAGGCTAGTATTTTGTATGTGTGTGTGTGTGTGATATTGACACTGGTTTTACACGAATTATGAAATTTATATGGTATCAAAAATTGTCATAAAGACCTTATTTAAACCAAAACTATAACTATATCATGACATATATCATTGCTGTGAAATAAAATTACTCATACAGTATTGTGATATAAGATTTTGGTCATATTGCCGAGCCCTAGTACCAAAAATGACCCATGACAGGGAGTGAAGACAGGACAAAACTTTTGAAAACTAATTGTTTAAACCATAATAAAGGTTTAACACTTATTCTGGTTTAAAAATATGACCAGCCTGCCAATCTGTCTCTCAAAACAAACCCTGGAAGGGTGATGGGTTCCCCAACGAGAAGCAGATGGGCCTTTCAACACCTTGAAGGGGTTTACTCACCAAATAAATAAATACATGTTACATGAATATTATATTATTTAATTAAATATTATTAATGACAGCTCAATGCTACCCTAGATGAAATACTTCAGTGCACGTGCATAAATTGACATTTAAATGCATATTTTAAACTAAAAATACACTTAACTGATAATTAGTCATCATCCATTTTAATCTAAACTGAGTGTTACATTGTTCCATATATCACACTCAGTGTGTTAACAAGGTGATGATTAGATGCATGTTTTTAATTGCACAATAAAAATTAATGATTTTGTTAGGTTGCACATCTAAAATAGCTGGAATAATGATAACCGACAAGTTATTTGAAGAAAGCTGACATAACCAGAAACTAGCATCAAGGTAAGAGCACCTCCTTTAAAGCAGACCTTTCAAGAAAACCCTCATGCTAAGTTAACATGGATGCAGCTAAACTATACTACCCCCCCCCCCCAAAAAAAAAAGTTTACATAAAGGATTTGACAAATATTACATAATATAAATGTGCAAAGCTCAGAAATACACATAATTTAGTAGTAAATCATTTCTAGACGAATATATGTATTTGGATGAAAATAATGTTTTGGGTTCATTGTGCTATAGAATCCAAAGGAAAGGAATATGGTATGAATGATGTTCTTGAAAGCAGCACATATTTTAATGATGTAGTTTCTCATTTCATGCAGTCGGTGGTTCCACAAGCTCACTAGACATTTACTTGGAGATAAGATTTTATGTTTTTTAATTACCTTGTTGGCCACTCTTGATATTGAGGGTCAGCTTTTGAAAATGAATCTGTGCATTGGTGAAGATTTTTCAATGAACTTCTCTAATAAGAGAGATTAGAACACATCAGCAGCCTAGCTTGTTAGATAATTTAAATAACATTGAACAAGCTACTCGAGTAAATAAAAGACTGGTACACTACGTTTTATGAATACGAGGAACAGGATATGATACCACAGGAATTTTAATTTATTATGTACTAACATGGACGTCATGCTACTTGAACAGTTTACAAGGCGTCCATGAAAGAAACTGGAAAGAGAAGACTTTTTCCCCTTTGCTGTACTTTATTAAACCCATTTTTTCTTTTCTCAACTAACTAAAGTCTTATGATTTCTTTATTGACATGAATCCTCGGATAGTGATAAATGTCTTTTATAACTTTAAAAAGCTAAAAAGATTGAAGCCGCAGAGGGTATGAACACATCAAATGCATAAGTAAAAATATTCAGAAGCCACAAATATCTGTATTGCACTCAAGAATATAAAAACATACAGAAATGACGCACAAAACCTGGCACTGTTTAATTCATGTAAAATCTGGTGCTATTCATCAACATAATCCTTTAATTGCTTTGATTTATGTGAAAGCTCCTTTTTGGAATACCAACAAAAAGGGTCTTTGCTAATCTACCATTTAACACACACACACACACACACACACACACACACCATACAGACATTGCAGACACCATGATGGGTTTGATGTCAGCATGTTATACAAAATGACCTGAATGCAGGATAAATCCATAAAGACAAGTTTTACTTAGACCAAAACCACAGTAAAACATCACGGAAAAAGAGTTCAAGGTTTGGCTTGTAGTGAGAAAAATACACTACACTAATTTAAAGCCTGAAACTCGATTAATAAAAGCTGGATGGCCACCAAAGTGATATTTTATACCATGCTGCATAACTCTGGAAAAGAAGTATGTATAGTACAACAGATTGACCAAATTGATTTTAAAAAGTAGAATTCATTAGCATACATTTTCATTAGCATACATAAGTGTGGAAATGGAGACGGTGGGCAGTGGATAAAGCAGGCCACTTCTAGAGCTTAACTTCAGTTTAAGGAATTCTGAGTGTGTGTGTGTGTGTGTGTGTGTGAGAGAGAGAAAGAGAGAGAGAGAGAGAGAGAGAGAGGGAGGAAAAAATCTGCCCATGAGAAGTTTAGGAGTAAAGAGGATTAGTTCCGAGTTGGGGACGAATTGGGAATTGGTGGGAGAGGAACTGGGAATTTAATAAAGAAAGGAATCTAAGAAGTGCTACTTCATGACAATAGAGATTACACATGCAGTCGCAGGCATACACATTCAGTAGTGGTATGCGGTGGAAAACTCTCATTGGTTGTTTTTAGTTTGATGCAAATTCATGTCCCAGTTTCACTTGATGTTTACATGATTTATGGTTATAGTAATATACACCATTTTCTTTACACTGTCAACAGGCAAATAATACTGTAATGTTTTTGATGTGACTAAAAGTGGTCAGTTGTTACTCTTATTCCATCAATTTGACTCATTCAGATACATTTCAGGGTGTTTCTGAACATGATAGGTGGACATTATTTAGTTGGCAGGATTTATGAACCAACTGAAGCACAATGGAGGCAATTCTTCATTTTAACATAATGGAAAAACAGACAAAAAGTAGGTGTGAATTTGCCATAGTTAGGTTATAAAAAAAGAAGAAGAAAAAAGATACTTTACTCAGTACTATGCATTGTATGGGTGCTTGTAAATTAATATGAGTGGAGATTAGAAAATAAAATAATTATATATTCTCTTGTATTCATTTTTAATTTAAATTAATTTTTATCATTTTATTTTTATAAAATATTAGTTAATTACTTTATTAATTTTAATGAAAACTAGTTGATAATTGAAACAAATTACTAAATGAAAATGTGAATCCTTAAAAAAATATTTAAAAAATATATATAAACAATGAACTATTAAATAGGTATACTTTTTTGCTATATTACCTAGGACTAGTTTTTACTGATTACCTTTTCATCTAGATTCTTCAAGCAGACAAATTAAATAAAAATGTATTATAGTAATGAGTATTGTTGAAAAAAATACTACCCCCACCCAAAAAATAAAATAAATAATAATATATTTTTTAATCTAAAGTAAAACGTGTGATTGGTATGGTATGGAAATTTTGTAGTAAAACAATTACAAATAAAATAATGTTGCTACAAAACTACATGGCCCTTAAAATAAGCCTTTATATTTGTATATATAAGGGGGGAAGTCATGGCATAGTGGTTAGAGAGTTTGACTCCTAACTCTAGGGTTGTAGGTTCGAGTCTCGGGCCGGCAATACCACGACTGAGGTGCCCTTGAGCAACGCATTGATCCCCCAACTGCTCTCTGGACACCACAGCATAAATGGCTGCGGTGTGTGTGCACTTTAGATGGGTTAAATGCAAAGCATGAATTCAGAGTATGGGTCACCATACTAGGCTGAATGTCATGTCACTATATATATATATATATTTTTTTTTTTTTTGATATGACACACAATTCTAAATCCTTAACTTTTAAGATAACTGTTAAAATATTTTTTTTCTAAGTTATCTTGAAATAATTGTACTGTTACATTCCTGTATAATATGCAAATATCAATAAAAGGTTATTATTACATGGAGCAATTATTGCAATATCACACAGGTCTACTTTTTAATGATTGACTTCTCCTCTGAGTTCTTCAAGCAGGCCCTGTCTCGCTTGCCTCCTATGGGAAAACACCCCTGACATATATACACACACATAAAGAGCAGCCACCTGCTCCAGTTGTTACCGCTCATGTTAAAATCAAGTTATAGAAAGTATCCCATTTCTCCCTGGGTAAATCTGAAAGCCCTGAGTTATCTGAAGGGTGTGTGTGTGAGGGCATTCACTCAGAGTGTCAATCCGTGAGAGTGTTTGTGTGACTTGCTGACCACAGACAGATACATGATACCCATGCAGATGCTTCCAGTGAGAACTCAAGCAGACAACTGCTGACACTTGACACGTCCACATACATTAGAGGCATATGATACCACAGGCCTCATGCCAACCTGATTAACAGAGATCCATTTCCCCCACAGCTGTGGCCACCTGTAAACTAGCAACTGTCGACACTATCGTTGAATAGACTGATGAGTTTCTATGTATGCTCGAGAGGGTTGTTATGCAACAGTTTTCCAGTTTCATTTTTCTTGGCAAGTCTCCCACAGCTTCTTTTAAACATTAGCAGAAGCCTATTATTAAATTCCCATTTCACAAACCATATAATATCAACAGAGATACTAAATTTAAAAGTGGCCGGTGCTTAATATAAAATAGTGTGATATAATCACAGTGTGAAGGTCCTTAAAATCAAGAAAAATAGGCAAAATATGCCAAAATCTACCAAGAATATATTCAGGTTATTTTGTCCTTGCTATTTTGTCCATGTCAAATGTTTTTGAACTGATAAATAATTAATTAACCTATATGACTGTGTGTGTGTGTGTGTGTGTGTGTGTGTGTGTGTGTGTGTGTGTGTGTGTGTGTGTGTGTGTGTGTGTGTGTGTGAGCGACAATTTCTCATTTAGGGTCATTAAAAGTTTTGACAATCTGAGGCAATTGTGCATAAATTCAAATTTATATTATGATATACTGTACATCTGTTATGATATTTGCAGGTCAGTTTGACACACAGTTTCATGGTTAATGGCAGACATAAAATAATAATAATAATAATAATACATATAATATAATATATAGTTATGTCACGTTCTCAGATATTTTTACATTTTACTTATTTGCATATATGTATTTGGCAGATGCTTTTATCCGAAGAAGTGTACACTGTGTTCAAGGTGAAAAGTTTCTTAAAGCATGGTAATCTCACTGGGAATCAATGTTAGTGCCATGCCCTACTGCCTGATCATCACAAAAGCACAAACATTTTATTTTATTAAAAAATAGCTGCAATGATGGTTATAAAATTGTTAAAACCGTTTAAAAATCTGTTCTCATGTTTATTTTTGTTGTAATGTGTGAGAAAGTTTAACATTAACATTTTTTACTTTATTTATTTTATACTGAATCCAATTAGGGACAATGCAACCTTAAAGAGAATGTAAACAAAATTATTCACAGAATTCAAACATAAAACAAGAGATTCACTAAATATCTCAAAAGCACTATGCTGTAATCTCAGATGACTGAGGGGGCAGGTTTTTTCCATTCCATTTCACAAGCCTCCCGGTTTTCATCCAAAATATCTTAAATTGTGTTCCGAAGACAAACAACGTTTTTACGGATTTGGAACAACATGGGGGTAAGTTGATGACAATGATTAATGAAAAAATGTTCATTTTGGGGTGGAGTATCCCTTTAAGCACGTGGTTACTGGATATCAGTTATAGTTATCAGCATAATGTCTTTTTGAGCGCTGGAACTGCTGAAGGACACAAACACACGCTCACACAAATCCTCTTTTATTTGTGAGCACTGCTGAAAGTCTGACCAACCACTGATGCTGTTGTCTCAGTTCACCCTCTGTTTAACCTCAGCATTCATGTCCTTCTCCATTCTTGCTCTCTCTTGAAGATAACCCTGTGTCCGTCCATTCTCCTTCACTTGTAAACCGCAGCCTAAGTACACTGATAGTGTCTAACAAAAACTCACACATGTACGCTCTATCTCTCTCCCTCTGCCGAACTCATACAGACGGCTCATTTATCTCAATGAAGACTGATAACAAGTCTCTCTCCTATCATACCAATACTCTCTCTCTCTCGCTCTTTTTTCCTTTGCTTCTTCTTCCATATCTCATTCAGGTTGAGTGGTGGGAGGCTGGATGTTGAGAACATGCCTCTCTTCTGCACTTCTCTCACTTTCTTATGATCTCTCTCCTTTATTTCTCTGAATCAATGAGTCTCTTCAGTTGGATAGTGAAGGTCTTAAAGCGATAGTTAATTGACAAATGACAATTCTGTTGAAAATGCACACAAATTTCTTTCTTCGCCGAAGAAGAATTCTTTGAAATATTTAGAAAAATGGGTAACATTTTACAATAAGGTCCTATTGGTTAACACATTAACTAACATCGTTAACTAACATTACAACTGTTCATTGGTGGTTCATGTTAGCTTAGGTCCATTAAATTATATTGATGGCTAATCAATATTGATATAGATGGCAATACTGATGGCTTTTCTATGCAATTAAAATAAAAATATATTTTGAAGAATGACTTTCAGTCTGTTTACCATGCTAAAGATATCATAAGGATTCAGAAAACAAGTCATATCAACCATGTTTATTATACTTATATGGTGCTTTTACAGCACCAGGCCTCATTCACTTTCATTATATTCAGAAAACATACACTTTATAAATGAATCTTCTATGTTTCATGGAATAAACTGATGATACAAAGGAGAAAATGTGACTTCATTTGGGGGTGATCTATTCATGTAAAATGGTCCTACCTAACCTACTTGAGCACTCACTATTTAGTCTGGGCAAGCAAAAAAATGATGGAAACTCATATGAAATGTGTAAACAGGAAAAAAAAATGGGTGGAGGGTTGGGGTTAATAATGCTAGTTGCCTGTTTTTCATGCAGCAATTTTCTCAATGTAAGAAAACATCATCAACCATCCAAATAAAAAGGCTAAAATAGCATTAAACAAAGACACTTTTATGCAAATATACAAGCTAGAATCTAAACAATTCAACTCAGAAAAAAAGGGGGAAATCAATCAATTACAGCACAAAAATTCAACCCTGTGTCCTTATTCTGTGGCCTGAGGCAACCAATTACTGTGGAATACAGGGGCAACGAATGCCAAATATGCCAATCTATACACTCAGTATGTCTAGAAATGGTTTAAAATATCCATGGTGGAACAGTGAGGTTATTTAAGCAGGAAAGTTCCAGAAGTTATGTTATACTGTTAACAATGTCATGTCTAAAGAGCTCTTTTAGGAAAATTGTGCAAAAAATAATTGCAATGTAATACTGATAATTCATGAAGTGCCACCTTTTTGATACAAAGTGTACCTGGCAAATAATCAACAGAAGGTTTTCTAAACATTATAACAATGCAGCGACGGTGCTTTGACTTCAGTAGACACATTATTTACCATTATTTAGGTTTTCCATTGTTGTATTTCATTTCATCACTTCTACTTTTGGCACACAAAAGCTTTGGAGTCCGTAAATAGGCAACAATCCACCACGTTCCCAAAAACCTACTTCGGCATACACAACCAGACACAAACATTTAAACCCACACTCAGACACCTGTCTGCGAGTGTACTAATACTCTTAGAAATAAGTCTACCATCACAGCATCTACAGTAATTTAGCATTAGCAAAGATTAGCCCTCAACTCCGAGCTAAAAGTGCGTCATATATCTCGTAAACTTGAGAGAACCCAAAACACATTATAAAATGTGTTTGCCTGAAGATTATCCACTATAGGAGTGCTAAAATTACCCTCTGAGTATATGCTCTTTAAGAAAAACTCACTTTCTCACTTCGCAAATCACACATTCTGCTTAACTAATACAAACCCTATTTTCTGATAGCATCCCAATTTTTAAATAGAAACTATACACATGCATTTGGTAAGATTTTGTTTTAGAAATAAGTATTTTATGCTCATCAAGGCTGCTATTATTTGATAAAAAAAAATAATAAACAAATTGTAAAAACAGCAACATTATGATTTTTTTAAATTACAATTTAAAATAATTTCTATTTTTAAATGTTATTCATTTCTGTGATTTTCAGCAGCCATTACTCCAGTCTTCTGTTCCCCATAATCCTTCGGAAATTATTTTAAAATGCTGATTTGATGCGCAAAAAACATTTATTCTAATTATTATCTATATTAAAAACAGTTTTCTAATTATATTACATTATATTATGTTTGTCTAATAATTATTCCAGGATTCTAAGTTTGATGAATGAAAACTTTAAAAGGCCATCATTTAAAATCTTATGTTATATATTAGCCTAACACTTTTGATCGATTTAATGCATCATTTGCTGAATAAAAGTATTAATTTCTAAAAAAAAAAAAAAATTAACTTTACTGACCCCAAATTTTTGATGACAGTGTTTAAAAATGTATATGCATGTGTGTGTCTGTACTTGCAGACACAGATAAATATATACAACATTTTCCTAGCTAAAAGCTCATATTTCTGGTTAGGGATTGGATTTAAACCTCTACTCCTAAGTATTAAGTTTCGGTATGTGATTCGTCCTGCACCATTTGCACTGCAAACATGAAAAATACCTCAAAATGATCGGTTTGTAGAGAGGAGGTGTGCTATTACTTCACTGAGGAATCAGACTTCAAAATTTTCAACGGGCAAAGCAGGCAAAAAAAAATATTCAAAAATAACAAAAAAAAGCTTTGATTTCCTACTCAAAGTTTCAAGGCAGAAAGGGACTATAATTTTTCTTTGTACATCTGCTAAAAGTACACTTTCATATAAATGACCTCAAGGCTAACAAAAGCAAAACAACTCATTATCATTATTGATCATTAAATTACTTTTGATTTAATGGGGAGTGTTTTTGTAAAACTAAGGACAGTAACTGAAATAAACAGATGTTCTCATGAGAGTAGCACTGATCTGAAACTAGACGTGTTTAAAGTAGAACACAGAATTTAGAAAGCTTACCTACTTAAAATAATTTCTTTAGCAAACTCTTGTGTGAATTCTGTGGGACATGTTCAGTCTTCAGTCAAAAACAAAAGATATTTAAACATTCTTATGTATGTACATTCAGAGTCTTCATCTGATAACAGTCCCTAGGTAGATTGGGCCAACCTTGAATATAAACAAGGTTAAGATCCCACCTTTCCAGAGGAAAAAAAGGGGAAAAACATTGCCCTGAACAATCTGAGTGTGGCATGACGGGAATCATGGATGAGTGAAATTGGTTCATATCTGCATCTTAAGCAGGAAAACGGTCTGTTGCTCTCATCTTTTTATTGCCTTCATCTTTTGTTTCATCCTGTGTGTATGTGTGTTTTTGTGAGCATGTGTAAGGTCTGATGAGATAACTAGAGGAGGAGACACCTGGAGCCATGAACTGATGCATGAAGAGAAGCACGTTTCACACCAACACACAATAACACAACGTAAACCAAATCAACCGTACTGTGATAGTGCGTGCTCAAACATGCATTTCCATGTCACCATTTAGATAAGATTAGAATGAAATGGACTTGTGTGAGAATGAGCTCATCAGACCAAAATGGATTTCAAACTTGCATAAACTCAGTCAGACGAATTTTGTGCCAACGTTCCTATTCCTTTCTGTTGTCAAGTCTTGATTTTTCAATGTATTCAATTCACTGTCAATTCAAGATTTTCAGTGATCACTGAGATACAATTTTTGCCAAAAAAAATAATGGATACAGAAGATTCATGCATTATTCAAATTTAAATCAATTTCATAATTGGGTTGTAGTCATAAAATTAAAAAGCAGTCATCTAGCCAACCCTGTCATCAACCAGTTTAATTTGCTATGGGTACTAAGAAAAGGGATTGATGATGGCAGAGGCACCTTCATGCAACAATTATTTTATTAAGTTTGCTCACTTTCTATATTAATAATTAAAGTGCATGCTGGGTTGGGATTTTTGGATTCCAACTGAGATTTCTGGATCATACTCTGGAAATTTATATATGCCCCAATTTGTGTGTAAGTATATGACCATTTCAGTTTTGGTGTGGCTTATTTCTGTTGTGTTGTACCAGTTTTGTTGTGTTGTGGAGATTTTGTTGTGTTGTGCACTACTAAGCCACCGTACAAAACCACCTGGTGGAGAACAGTTTCAATCTACTTGAACATCTGTTCAGTGAGCATCATGTCAAAAGAACAAATAAGCATGTGGACCCAAAGACCCCTTCATACCTTGTTCAAACATACTTTCTCTCTCTCTCAAGACTCATATTTGGATAATGCACACTCCCAGTTGTTTGTGTGCTGACTGCAGAAGTGTTACCCCAACAGATGATGATTACAGGAAGCATCATTCCCAAGACAAATGCTTGCTGTGGGTTTTATTACAGTTTTAATGCGCTTTCTCCTCTTATGTTTTTTTTTTCAGTCCCTTTTATATTTTGTCAGACATCAAGCCCTTCTCCTCCCACACTTCAGCAGCACTATAAATATGGGCTAAAAATACAGAGCAGGAATTGTGCTAAACCAGTCAAGAAGACTAGGAACATTTTGTTGACCTATCCATAACATGCTGCTTTGGATATATGCATTAAAAATGATTAAATCAATACCACTAATCAATTAATAATCCAAAAATATTGACAATATTTATTAATTTATGTACTGATTCATGTCATGAATGTTATTGAAACACTGATGTCATATTCATGTTATTAATGTTAACAGTTACAATCACTTACATGACTTCTATGCTTAAAAAAAGATAAAATTTTTATCTGTTTGAACATATTTTACTGATAATAAGCAATTACATTTAAATGGGTTGTTTTGTTACTTGTCTGCTCAAACAATGACTTAACCAAAGATCAACAGATGTACATTCACAAGTATGTATTCATCCAAACAAAATAAAGTCTCACCCAAACAAACTTTATAGTTTTAAAAAATTCCAATCATTTTTTTTTTTAGATTTTATATAATGTGAAGCTGTTTTAACACAAATGACAAATTAATTTTTCATTTATTATAAATTATCTTCTCTCTTGGTTTTTCATCAAATTAATAAGATACAATTATCAAACTACCTTTCACTTGTAAATAATTTAGCCTAATTCAAATTTAAAAAGGGCATTACCAGTTACTGAATACAGAAATCACACACCACTGACAAACCATAATAGGAATAATTGTTTGTTAATTTATCATATATTATATTCCATTAATACTTAAAAATGCACATGTGACAAGCTTAAGCTAGTGCAACTAAACTTGATTCATGTTCCCTCTCTCTCATTTGTGTGTGTGTGTGTGTGTTGGGGATGAAAGAGGTCATTAGTGAAATCTTGGATTCTTAAGAGGATCTATGGCTTACGCTGAGAGCCTTTAATATTGGTGTGTACCTCAACCAAAAGTTGCACAATCAACCTCTCGGATCATCCTCTTATTTTTATCTGTTTTAATTCACCTACATACATTAACGGATCACATCCACAAGTGCTACCTAATAATCACAAAATACATGCACAAGCATGAGTGCACAACCAAATTGAATATGTAAAACCAAACCAAACATGACAAGCAAAAATCATCTTGTATGTACTGCAAGTGAGCTCTTGCGATGAAAGAAGGACAGAGATGTGGCATAAACAAATTAAAGCTATTGTAATTAGTGCAACACTGTAAACACTGATTACAATTAGATGCTCTGTAAACAAAGCACTTGCCTAATTACTTTACAGAGTCTGGAGGCTATGTGGCTCTGAGTGTGTTTTGTGATCACAAGCACAGACCGGGCAGGTAAGCAGAGTATAAGCTGTAAAACAGCTGATCTTGGTGACTCTTGGATTAGCTGGCAAAATGTGAATGGAATTTTGCCAGATTGAAATTTGTGAATATTTCATTGCACAGTTTGTGCTAGGAACATGAATGAGACGTGTGCGACTTGTTGAAGTGAGGAGTGTAATTAACTTTCAGAATGATCAGGTTTTAGAATTCCAGAGCCACACTGAATTGCACTGACGCTTTGTGTTTGTATCATCCAATTTCAATTTGTTTCTAACAACCACAAAATGTTAACTGATGGACTGAAGTTGTGTGGATTACTTGTAAATTATTGTGATGTTTTCATCAGCTCTTTGGACCCTCGTTCTGACGGCACCCATTCATTGCAGAGGAACAATTGGTGAACGAGTGCTGTAATCCAAAAGTTCTCCACTTATGGTCACAAAAAAAAATGATGACATGTGGTTGAATTTATTTTTATCAAACTATCTTAAAAATAATGGTGCTTCAAAAGGTTCTTCAAGCGATGCAATATAAGAACCATTTTTGGTTCCACAAAGAGCCATTCAGTCAATGGTTCTTTGAAGAACCATCTCATTCTTACCTTTTTATAATCTGAAGAACCTTCTTTCGCCACAAAGAACCTTTTGTGAAACAGAAAGGTTCTTCAGATTTTAAAGGTTCTTTATGGAACCATTTGGACAAAAAGGTTCTTCTATGGCATTGTGAAGCACCTTTATTTTTAAGAGTAAACTATTCTCATATGTACGTGTCACCACGTTCTAAAAGAAAAAATAAAAGGGCTGATAACACTGAATGCTTCAGATCATCAAGCTCACTTAAACAATAGTTGGCTGACACACTGTGGGACACCAAGTTCATCTTGTGAAAAAATGCTCATTACTAAGGTGCTAATTGGCTAGTTTTGATATCAAGGGATTCTACATCCCAAATGAATCTAGCTGACTCCTTTGGGCCACTTTCACAGCACCTGTGTGCATTTTCAGATAGCAAATTAATTAGCAGCCAGATCAAAGAGATTACATTTTAGGTTTTACTAACAGACAGCAGCAGTGTTCATAGACCTTTTATTGAAATGGCCAAAAAATTACAATTCAATTAACAAACTTTCTTTTTTCTTCCTTCTTAAATCAATAACAAATTTCCATCACTTAAAATAAATCAACCCCAGACAAAGTCCAAAGAAAATGAGAATGCAGAATTCTTCAGGAAAACCATTGACTTCCAATATTGAGTGAAATTGACATGTTTAACATTCCCTGTAAGCTCTCCGGAGAGCTGAACTAGAAGCACAGAGATGTCCTAGTTTGGAAGTTCTCAAAAACAAACACTTGGAGCGTCTCTGAAAGTTTCCCCCTCCCTTTCTCCCAATCAAGCTTTCCATGCAGGTTCCTGGGACCACAGCTACCATCAAAGCCCATCATAAAATTAGACTTCTAAGTTGATGGATAACACAGGAAATATTCAATCCAAACCAGGAGGAAAACTACTACATAATATTATAACTAAAAAAGGAAAAACAGTTACAGTTACATATATTAGTTTGCTTATTACTAAATAACTATGACTTATGACTAATATTCTAGTAATATACATGCTAATAAGCAACTAATAGATGTAACCATAAAATAAAGTGTTACCTAAAATTATATTTTCTTATACCAACATATCAGTGTTTGTTTTATTTTTTGCTAATTAAAAAATGGTTTACACAAAATTCGTCAAAACTGTTTAAAATGATTTACACTAACAAGATTATATTTTAAAATCTATAAAAAGTGTGAAATTGGCATTACATGCTCACGTCCAAGAGCAAAAATGTGAATAAAACTCTACTGGTATACATTAAATATCTCCATAAGCATGATTCTACTTCATATCTGCAGTAATACAGGTACTGTACATAAAATAATTTTATTCATACCACACAGAAGGCATATGAAGCAAATAAAATGCTTGACTGGACATGTACGTGTCCACCAGTGCAAGCAAACTGTACAATAAATACAATTCATACATTATCAGTAAGTCGCACACCTCATTTAACAAAAATGCTCTTTTTTGTCTAAAGAAACTTGCTTCTGTTGCTCACAGTGAAAGGACAGGAAAACATAGCCTATGCATGCGCTGGGACACTGGGACTCTAGACTGAAGTCTCAATGAATTAACCGCATATGATACATGAGTCTTACACTTCCTCATACAATGCAGCTGCCAATTCATTTCAAGCATAATCATGGAATGCATGTTCCAAATTGACACACATGTACGTGTGTATAAACCATCAAACACCACAAATTATCAAGAGTGCTCCCAGCTTGAGCATATGGTTAATTCATGAAGTGAAGCATGGTGAAAATGAATTCTGATTATCATTATTAGAGCAACACATGTTTATTTAATTGCATTTGTGAATAATAAGGCTGTTCACAAATTGGTCTGCATATAAGTATATGCTAATTACTAGAGAGGTAATACGACTAAACAGGTGCTTGAAAGACATAATAGGAAGTGTCTGTTTGTGTGTGTGTGTGTGTGTGTGTGTGTGTGTGTGCGAGATGGCACATCGAACAGCCATAAATATTAAGAAGGCACAAACGCAGACAAAAGGAGAGGACGAGTGTGAGGAAGCAAAATATTTTGTTTTATGAAAGCACAGGTGTGCTAGCTTCTATTATCTATTTAATATAATATTTTCCAAAGATATCAAATTTTAGCTGTATTTAATTCGACCCATAAGTCTTTTTGAATATTGTCTAGATAAATTCTTCTAAAACATAAATCTAACATCATGGAATCTTTTACACAACTGATTTGGGATACCTAATGGTGGTCCTCATGTGAAAAACACAAACTCACAATAAATTTCAATAGAGTCTGGCATTAGCGAGTTGCAAAGCTAACAAGTTAACATGTTAGTGATTCTTTTCAGTACATTATCACTGTGTAATTTTATTCTGAATTTCGCTCAATATCATCACAAAGCATTCTAGAAATGAAACAGGCCTATCTTTCTCATTACCTTGAAATGTTGTTTAGGTAGGCAACTTCACTGGGATTTGGAACAGAGCAATATTCCTGCTAATTTAAAGAGTCAATCTAATTTAACTGCTGACCTAACCTGAATTTTGTTGACAGAGTGCCAATAAACGCCTTGTTCTAAAGCCAAAAAGAAAATTTTACACCAGATGGCATTTATCTGTCTGTTCTCTAATTTACTTGAGAAGACGTTTCTTAAATCTTTAAAATGCATAGTTATTAGCCATCAAAAACAAGCGCTTCTATGTTTTGCTGTCTTCGGTTGACAGCCTTCATTAGCTTTCGATTCATATTCTGACAGGTTGACAGAAATAAACTAAAAACAGAAAAAAGTAATTAATGAGAGACAGATGAAACACATTTCAGTGGCATGAGAAAGTATAGCATGCAAGGAGAGAAAAAAAAATCACTGGTGGCGTTATGGGTATCATTTCCTATCTGACACATTACTGAAAAGAGTGTTTGTGTGGGTGCAAGCTAATGCTGTTAGCGCCTCAGTTTTTTATGCAAGTGAGGGCAAAAAGTTTAATTAACACACAATCAAATGTCACTGGTCTGACACAGCAATTATAACCATGGATCCGCAATAATTGATTTAATGAAGAAAGAGTGTGTGAAATGATCCAAGTTCAATTAATCTTTTTTCAAGAAATTGACAAATTATTGGATTTTTTTTGTCAGTATGTACTGTAGAAACAGTGTGTGTATACATCAGGAGCATTGCCTCTTCAGAAAACTGACATGAAAAATAATCCATAATGCAAAAAGAGATATATAGACAGACAGACAACATTACATGATGTGTGTGTTTCTCTGCACACTGTACATCTGCTAGATGGAGGGATGGGCGAGTGTGTGGTTGTCTATAAGCCAAAGAGGCATTCACACATAGTGCTGGGTCTAGTGGGTCTTTCTTTCACTCTCTCCATTTTACACACACTCTCTCTCTCTCACACAGACACACACACACACACACACACAATAAAAATATGTTTTGAAATGGAACCAATGGACTGATTATAGCCATCTGAGACATCATCAAGATTTCAAAAACATGAATAAACATGCATGAGCTCCCACAGATTAAAGAGTACCTGTTTGGGCAAGACTGATATTGAAATGTCTGGCACATCACATGGAGAAGACTTGGATGCTCAATTCAGCATGAAACTGTGTGTGCAACTCATTTACTTTCATAATGCAATATATTTCTTTCATATTTTTATTTAAAACATGATCGTCAACTCGAAAAACAGAATACCACAGTTGCCCCAAATAATGCATAAATAACTGATATTTGGCTACAGAATAAACTTATTTACAGTCTAGGTAATAAATAAAAAATAATAATAATAACCCCAAAAGGAAAGTAATTTCAGAGGCGGCACAAGTTATTACATTTTGCTGAAATATTATGAAGCTTTTTTGGGGGGAAAAACATGAATTATGCATAATACAACTAAAAACAAGCATTTAGAAAATAACATGGAAATGTTGATTTCATGATGACTTATAAATTCTGCTGACTAATAATTAAATGACATATATTTTAAATATAAAGTCTTTTTTTCACTCCGTGTCCTATACCCTTGAGAATATTATTCAGGTTATTAATTTAATTCAATTACTTACTCAGCAGTATTAAAGCAATAAACTATGCAATAAATCAATTACTAAATCAATAAATTAAACAACTGATTTCAAAGGCACTTTCAAGTAGGCTTTTGAAAGTATATGTCTGAAAACAATAATGAGAGCAATAAGTTTGTGTGTGTTTTCTTTCATTTTAAGAGGTCAGTTACAATCAAGGTGACCTATTTCTAACGGTTCTCTGAACAATTAAGCCATGAAGCAACTAAGAAACAAGGTGATATCTGGAGTGCAATCTAGAGAAAACAGCACACTGAATACGTGACCAATTTATTTATGAGCACAGGCACAAATTGTTCAATTTAAATGTAACCTGTTCAATAAAATGACAAGTTTATAGCTAGATGTTTATAGCATTTCTCACAGTGTAAGTGCATTACATAATTCTTTGTATGACACATTTAAACATGTTGTTGATTGAATTCCAGGCTATATGCATTTTCCCCGCCAGAGTTGTCCATGTATCATATGGGCGCTCATTGATGAGGAAGGCTTGCTGTCATACGAGCCATTTTATAGGCTGTTACAAGCTATCATTTCTTGAAAGAGCTAACAAAATACACATGAAACATATTTAAAGAGCTTTCTTCTTGTCTACCTTACTAATAAAAATAAAATAAAATAAATAATTCAAAAAAATGCTTAGACCAGCAAGAATTTCCATGTTGGACCTGGCTGGTTTAAGGTGGTTACAGCTGCTTTGGTGCTGATCATTGCTGTTATCAAGCAAAAAGCACATTTCAAGGAAGGCTAGCTAACCATGGGAATTGATTTGGTTAAGTTAGTTAAAGTTTTAGGCTAGTTCACCCAAAAATGTAGCATGACTATGTCAGACTTCGTACTTCCGCTCAATTTCAGTTTGCTTCTGTACTCAGCCTGAGATAGCAAACCATCTCCCAGTTTTCCTCCAGCACCAAACCAGCTGGCAAATCAACGAACAGAGGGAGGACCAAGAGCCGTGACGTAGACACTAAACTAAGCGTAAGCGCTGAATTCAAGATTGTAGTTTAGGGAAATGAAAAACGACAGTGGACATGGAGACACGGGATGCTATTCGCTCTGTTGTGGAGAATATTCCTGGCATTTACCAACTGAAGCCCGAACAAGAAGAGTGTTTGTTTCACATTTTTAATGGAGGTGATGTTGTGGCCCTACTTCCGACAGGTTTAGGGAAAAGTTTAATTTATCAACTGTTACCGATCATCAGCAAGAAACTGGGGAGGCAAAAAGTCTGGCAAGGCGATAATTGTGTCCCCCTTGGTTGCTCTCATACAGGATCAGGTTAAAGAGGCAGCAAAACTTGCTGGATGGTTTTGTTTTCGCACAATACCTCTGTTTACAGTGGAAGTTTGAGGTGTCTGAGCCAGCGCATAAGGGCCGTTTCATAGTCAACGCATCTGTACGCATACGCCTCCCCGAGGTTACGCATCGTTACGCTTCGGCCGCCATTATGCGTCGGTGCGTAGCCAAATGTGTCGTCCTAGTTTTTGATACGCGACGTGCCTATTGACGCAATACTATGCGTTGTCGGTGGGGGCGACATTGCAAGTATTGTATATTAATTCAAGTATAATGTGTTTACAGAAGAAGAAGGTTTTAATACAATGGCGGGCGAAGAGGAAAAATTATGCGAACTTATACGTATTCATCCACATTTATACGATAGTTCATCAGCAACAGAATACACTCCTCTTCAGTTGCCATTGTGATCTGAATATCACGCGACGCCACGTTGCTTGCTCGCGTTTCTCGCGTTGACTATGAAACGGCCCTAACACACGTCATGACCAAACGTTATGTGATTGGCTTATGGGTACACCAATGATTTTAAACTTCAGACAAGAGCCCCCCCCCCCACGAGAAATTAAACATTTGTAAATTATTTCCTTCCAGGCTCTGTCTATGAAGGAAAGCTATTTTGCTATTACCAGGTTACCAAAAATGAGCATCCTTTCTTTTTTGTCCACCAACTGAAAGTCCATGCAACCAAAACTTTCATGCATTAAAAGTACAAAACGATACAGTGGATGTAATCTACACTCTTAAAAATAACGTTTCTTCATTGGCATCGATGGTTCCATGAAGAATCTTTAAAATCCATGGAACCTTTTTGTTCTTTATATGGCTAAAATGTCCTTCCATACTACATTCTTTTTGGAACCCAGAATGGTGCTTCTGACATCACTGTGAAATCCCCCATATAAAACCTTTATTTTAAGAGAGTACATGAATTGAGAGGCTTAATCCAAGATAAACAGGTTAACACCTTAAAGGTTTGCATTGACATGAGAGTGAATAAATTCAGAAAAACATTTTCGGGGTCAACTAACCCTTTAAAATCCAGTTGCTGTAGCATTGAAACACATCATTAGCTAGTCACCAGCTATGTTAGTCTTTTCAGTAGCGTATATACTATACCATGCTAACATGAAAATACTGCTAAGTATTTTGGGAAATAGCAGAGGTAAGAGTCATTGACTAGCGTTTAGTACTAACACATTGATTCACAATGTGGGATTGAATTTGTCTACATTTATTTACATTTATTCATTAGAAGTATCTTTTATCCAAAGCAACTTCCAAATTGTACTATCATCTCTCTAATATCACTGTCACACTGCCAAAACCCCCAAAACAATGAATTATTACTAGTTTTGACTACAGTTTGAGCCTCAGCATGTGGTATTTGTAACTTTCATAACAACCCACCGCTTTTCATTCAAGCAACATTTTGCTATTCAAAACGGACCTGTCTTTATTGAAGGACATTTCAAACAAGTTGAATTTAGTCAATTTATTGTACAGAGACTGTTTCACAGCACATAGCAAAAGAAAGTGTTTATCTGAAGGTCAGTCGGTTAATTTTTTAAGATCGATTTTCTGCTTTAAACCAACTAGTGACAATGGAAATCCAAACCAAAAATAGCAAAAACAAAAATAAAAATAACAAAACCCTCCAAAACAACTTTCTATCACTCTCAATCAATGTTTGAGAACTTGAACAAATTGCTTTAAATGTTCTAAAAATATTTAAAAACTAAACTCACAGCAATACAAAGCGATTAAACAGCTGAATTAATTACTTTATAACGACCCGACCCAGAAAACTAATTTTCGGAGGAGTAATTTGTTTTCAGCGGATACCAATTAAGCATTGATTGTGCATATTAAGGTCTACGCTTCATCCATTATGCCAGTATCAGTCACCAGCAGACAGACACACACAAACACAGAGCCCTCAACTTTATCCCTTCTCATATAGTTTACTATAAAAGCAAGCCTGTATTGAACCTACACAATGTGCTACTGTTTAGAATCAGTGTCTACAATGTCTGAGCTGCTCAGTTTTTCATAAAATTGGTCCATACATTTCTAAGACTTCCGGAGTCAAATAATAGCTTTGTTTAATAAACAGACCAAACAGAAACATGTTTCTCAAATCTAAGACTTTCATGTATTCCATTTAAAACAAACACTTTCACACATCAAATACTTTAATAACTTAAATCAGCATTCTTAAACAATCCCTTTTATCCTAAGATTTGAACAAATAATCGTCATGCTACCAAACATTGAAATGTCGGCCAAACAGAGCAATGTTGAAAGTAGACACAAAAATCTACCTACGAAGCGGCTTAGAGTTACACATTAAACTGAGTTATGAAAAAGAAGTTTACTGCTCAAAAAAAAAAAGACACACAATGGCCCTCATTCATGAAATATTCATCTGTAAACTGTCATATTTAATTCAGCGCAACTATTTACGCTCTGCTTGTGTTTCATGAGGCCAAGTGAAGTCAAAGTTTACTTTTCAAAGTTTATTCATCAAAACAAACTCCTGTAGCGGGGATTTTTTCTCTAATCCTTTAATGTGGTTGGAGGTTTGTTAGATTTAAGTCTATGCAATACAGTAAATAATATTACATTTCCATTCCAGTGACATACTGTTTACAGCGGTATTGTGTTTAGCCCTTGTGCTTAGAATAAAGTGTGACTCATTGCTGAATATATTCACCATAAAGTAACTGCTGATTTGTGGCCCCATTGCTTGAATCTTCTCACTTCTATTAGCCGAAAAGTGGGCCAGGTTTCTCATAGACAACTGTCACAGTGTTCAAAGAAAATCCACCATGAACATCTATGAGAAATATGCTATTAAAGTGAAAGATAACTGAGAATGATCGCCTTTGGAGTCATTCTCTTACCGACTTACTCCAAAGCACGTTGCCCACAGCGGATCTTTGGCTGCATGGTCATTTGTACAACATGCTGCACTCTCCCATTTGCTCCAGAAAATGTACAAATGATATCAAGATGCCACAATAGACCACATCAGAAGTTCTGAAGCAACTTGTGTAGGGACTCGATTTTCAAAACTATGTTTCCACTGCAAACAAACCATTTAGATCTTTGGCTGTTAGATGACGGGCCGATCACTGCAAAGCAAACAGATCCAAATGAACTTTTTTTTTTGAAAGGGATGAAAAGGTAAACAAATCAGGGAAAATAAATTAATCTGTGCACACTAAACTTTCAAAGAAAACTGAATAAATAAACAGTATGAAAACACACTGGCAGTCTTTTATGTGAAAACTCAAAGCTGCTAAGGTGACAGTTTGTGATTTGATTAAATGAGCAATATTTGAATCCCTTTTAAAATAATAAGACATATGCATACCTAAGACAACATGCCAGCTGAATTCTATATTAATGCATCTAATACAAAGTATTATTATGATTATGATTTGTATCACTAGGTGAAAGAGTTATTTATTGGTTCTACTTTGTGTCGTGCCTAGCAAAACCCTTTCTTCATGCTTAATCTTACTGTGTAAACACACCCAGCAGGTTGACTGGAAACATCTGTGAGGTTTACAAAAGACATCTTGAAACGCTTCTTTCAAATTCGAGCTATCCTGCAAGACAATAGGGCTTCATAAACACAATCTAGCCAGATTCTCTTTTTTAAGTTACTTCAGAAACCTATTCAGGAGATAGGAAATGTTCACATTTTAATATTAACAATCATGGAAATGTATCGCACAGGATTGTAAGCTGCTATCCTCACCACATGTTGTTTCATAAAGGTGTACATGAGTGTATCCATTGAAACATGTAAAACAATATTTCAGTCCAATAAATTGGAGCTCACCAAGACAGAGGAACAACTCTCTACCTCCTCCTCGACCTCATTTTCTGTCTTTCTTTATTTGTGCCATTTACACGGATGTAACCTGACACAGCACACCCAAGTGCTTCATTCATTGCTGTACCCAGGTGACTGTCTTACAGATTGTAGAGTTTGCTGTAACTACATGATCTAACATCCTCAACAGGAATTTACCACGACTGTGGATTTGTTCCAACATTTAGCAAGCTGCCTACCTACAGCGATTGAAGGCACAATAATGTGCCACAAAAATGTGACCAAATATATTCAAAGTGTCCATAAATTACACATTTTATTCAATAATGTAAATATTAAAAAAAAAATGTTTTGTTTGTTTTTATGTCCAATTTCCATTTTTGATATGCATTTTAAACTTATTACACTGCATGTTTGCCAAATGCTCAGTTTTCCTGTTTAGTTGTTACGCGGTTTGAGGATTTGACATTTTGCACAATTTTGATCTGAATGTAAGTATTTTGACAAAGCAAAACAGCCAAACTTGCTAGTCAAAACAGGCAAGACATATTGCAATATTTAGGTAAACAGACAAGCCAGTAGCTTAAATAATGTTAGTGAAATCACTGTATGATATCATGCTACTGTAATTTCATACGTAGGCCTATTATTCATAGTAACAAAATGCAATACATTTCAGCTAAGACAGGACAGGTTTTAGGGGGTTGCTTGGATAATATAAATGCATGTTCTCTGTATGCATTCATTTCACCCAAGCAACCCCCTAAAGTCTAGCATGTATACGCTGATATGTATTGCAGTTTGTTGCTTTGAAAATATTAGAATATATATTTCAATGATGATGTTGACTTCCTCTAGATTGTTGTTTGTTTCAATGGTTATGAAATTAAACTTTAAAATTAAACATTTTAAATGCTGCTTTTTACATTATACAATAGAACCTCAATTGCAACCTACAGTGCAACTGAGAAAATGCACTGAACTGCTTTTTGGGCTAGCTACTTGGAATTGGTCATGAAGACCTGGCAACCAGGAAACATGCCAATGCCGAACTCTATTAAACTCAGTCTTTTGTATTTTGTATTTTATAATACAACATCAAATTTTACGACATTACAAAATCAACTATATAATTTAACTATATACAATAAAACTATATAAATAAATGTGTACGTCTTGAGTGACCTATCCTATGAAGGCAGCAGACAGTGAGGCGACCCACTGTTTTAACACCTTATATTTGTCTTCTAAACACTAGCAGTAAGTAAAAGACATGGCTGCCTGAGTTAATTTCTTCATTGAATGAACAGAACTATATGTGGACCACCATGCAGAGATGTTAAAACACTGCAGTCAGATGTTCACAAGTGACTTTCTTAGTTCTGACTGGAGATTATAATTGAGGGGAAGGTAGTTATTGTTGTCAGACAAACTAGTGGTTGTCTATTGTTTGTTCTGGAGTTGTAAGTGCATTTCTCTGGGTGAAAGTGCCCGCTAAATGACTTAATGTAAATATAAATTTCAACCGAATCAGAGACGGGGAGTGTGGAAGTGGTGTGGTGTTTATTGTAATGCTTTTAGTCCCATGCTAGCAATGTTGGCCATAGCGCATGTTCAATGGAGGAAAATTAAGATAAACAGCCTCTATTTTGAAGCTTTCTCTAAACCACCGGGGCCTCTAATGCATGCCTAATGTGTGTTTGTGTTTTTGGGAGAGATGAAATCTGTATCTTGCTACTTAAAATGTAAAAAAAAAAAAACATGTTGAAAAATATGTTTGTCACTCATTCTTATGCTTTGGACTAATATTTGGAGAAAACTCAATCATGAGAATATTATATTTCCAAAAACAGTTGGCAGTTAAATGCGCAAATGTTCTCTTTTTCCTATTCTTGATCGCCAGATGGTTTTCTGTAAGTTAAACTCTAACAGTTTTCTCTCCGAAACACGCACACATAAATCCACATCTCTATATGCATCAGCTGATTTTAATCAAATTAGACCATTTATTTCTTTAAAAAATAAATTGTTTTACAGACACAATGCAGCAAGTCTATAGTGTACACATTTTCTGCTGGAAAGAGATGAACTCATTACACAATTAAATATCCTTCTCTTGCCCTCTACAACCATCATGCAATAAAGAATTAATAGGCTTTGTAACATATTTATGGTTTGTTTGTACCCAATAAATGTTTACAATTATGACTAAATTCATTCTTGAATACAAATACTCCCCAATGTCACGTGATACGGAGACTAGATTTCAGTTCTAGGACAACCAAGTGATGAGTTCAGTAGGCCAGTCTGTCTTATCCAATCTTAAAACAAAAGAAAAAAGAAAGCGAAAAAAATGAATAGAGTTTTCAAAGAACTATGGTTCTAACCAAACAAATAAACAGTTACCGTATTTTTCGGACTATAAGTCGCACCTGAGTATAAGTCGCATCAGTCCAAACATACGTCATGATGAGGAAAAAAACATATATAAGTCGCACTGGACAATAAATCACATTTATTTAGAAACAAGAGAAAGCGCGAGAGGGCGCTATATGTTTTCAGTGTAGACTACAAGAGGACTGAGCAGCATAGAGCGCCCTCTCGCGGCTGGAGACGGTAATGTTTTCTCTTGGTTCAGGTCTCTTAGTTCATTTCTCTTGGTTCATGTCAAATTAATTTCTAATAAATAAGTTGCACCTGACTATAAGTCGCAGGACCAGCCAAACTATTAAAAAAAGTGCGACTTATAGTCCGGAAAATACGGTAATTCAAAACTGAAACTTCTATCAAGCTACATTCACCCTCACGTCACTGCCCTAAATATAACACAAATTTCCAAAGCACATTACCACTGCTTCTTTCTATACAATGAAAGCATACAGAGACTTGTTCCACTTTTTGTTCCAGACTTTAACATAATAAGATATAAAAGTGCTAAATAATTGTGTATTTTAAAGGAACAGTAATTTAAGTTATTTGTCTTGCCATCTACTGTGATGGCAAAAAAAAAAAGTGCATTCTTATATTCAAAAAAGGTGCACCACAGTAAGTTACGGGAGACACATTGACCTTTACCATTTGCCGTCACTAACGTCAAACCTGGCAGAACATGGCATTTGGTATGTGGAAATGTTTGTGTCCATTTCATTCGGTCCAACCCTGCAAGGAATCTCTTGGTCACAAATCCCTTGCCCCTGACAACTGCTACAAGGACAAACAGAGAAGACAGCTACAGTATGCACATACAACCCTTACTGAAGTAATAACCAGAAGATGTTATAAGACTCTGACACCATGGCACAGCAATACCAGCGACAGAGCAAAATGTAACAGATGAACAGATGTCTGTTCCAAAGCTAGTAAAATAACTTCATAGAAAAGACAATCCCAGAATATAATAGTGTTAATATTTAATTAATATTTTTAACAGCATTTTAATACCAATATTTATAATAGCAGAAATGGAAATCTTTTGTAAATAATACATCTTTACTGTTAGTACTGATCAATTTAATCCAACTTATTAAATAAATAGTATACTTATTGAAACATACATTAGTTTTCTCTTATGTAAATGAAATGAATAGTTTTGCCCATTATTTGAGCATACTGTACCATGTATTTTTAGGCACATTAAATAATCATACTGTTAGCTTAGCAGCTTGCTAATGTCAAACTCTCGTGAAATCAGTTAGATCAATCACGTCAAGTCAATTTGTGCAAACTTTTACATCTTTTTAAATCAGTCACTTTCGAGGTTTCATGATATGATGCTGACTGAAGGCAGTAGCCTATGAAGGCAGTAAGAAGTAAGTTATGGATCATAGCTCTGACTTCCACATGCCTAATTACTTTTTTTTTTTTTTTTTTTAAACCTTGGTTTACTGTCCACACTGTGGCTGAAACCTCTGACACCTGTAATAAGAATTGTAACCACTGAAATATTGATCAGAATCACCCTGCCTTCTTTTTAATCATAAAAGAATGTGTTTATCTTTGGGTACTTTGTTATTGGCTGTGTCAGTCGTGTCGTGTAAACATAAATCTGTGAGCAACTTTGAAATCACGCATCTCTTTCAATTAATTAAGTAAACTTTGATGCTGGTTATAGCACTTTAGGTCCTCGGTTTTAAAAAGCTAGAGAAAAACTCATCTTTTAGAAACGAGCACAGGTCACATTTCATCATAGTCAAATACCAGTTTCATTTCTCCATATTTGGAGCAAATATTTACAGGCCTCTCCTATCCCAATCATCAGAGACCTTGACTCTGAGAACAGAGACAATAAAACACTTCATTTGCGTATCAGCGTTTATCTAACTGTGTAAAGTGACATGTCAGTTTGCCCTAAATTTATTTTTAATTAATTTTTAATTAATAAGCTTCCAGTTCAAGTAGTGCGTGGCACTGAAATAATTCCAATTCAGATAATAAACTACAGCAGTTCTCGTGGACTAATCCTGCATAACTGATAAACTCACTCGATGACACGCAGAAATTGAAAAGATGTTAATATGGCACTTGTACAGTCCTGCATAATATGAAACATGGCCTTCTAGGCTTCCAGAAGCCAATGAATGGTACTATGCACAGATTACGAGGTACCACTCAAATTCAAAGGCAAAGTAAAAACTTCAACATGTAATACTCAATAACAAAGATGTAATAATATCACTTATGAATGCTGAAGAAAAAAAATCTATTGGTGTCAAAGCTGATTAGTGAAGATGGAAAGGCCTCCATCCAAAAGCCAGTGCTTTGACTCAAATTAAGTGCTACAGGCATCAACAAGACAAACAGAAAGAAAGAAATAAAGAAAGAAAGAAGAGACAGCTAAAACCGATTTCAGAGAGGAGGACAGAAACAATGAGGGAATTAAAGAAAGGGTTTCACATGTAAATTCAAATCAAAATTGCTTGGTGTGAAAATGTTCTTATGTTGTCTGGCTTTGATCTCATTCTAAATAAGATTCATTACTGTCATGCCGATAAATGTGCTAACTTTTGGATGTAGAGAGAAAGTGGGGGTGGAAAGACAGGACGCAGAGCATGTCTTGTGAATGTAATGATCGCCTGATAATACTTAAGTGCGGAAGGCAGATGTGTTCAGACAGGCAGAGCGAATTAAATCCAAGTGTTTATTGCCAAGCATTTCCTCAAAGCTCTTTAATTCTTCGCAGTGAATACGAGCAGTTATATTGTTGTTCATAATAGACCACCTGTCGGCAAACTATCAAAGTTATTTTTTCCCAATCATTCAAGATGATTACTATAATGAAATGTAGTTAGCAATAAACCAATTAAATCACTTTGTTTACTACTGAAATTAAGATGTCTATACTCATTTGGCCACTTTAGAATAAAACAGACACAAAGGCTTTGGTTAATGACACAGTCTGGGTCACGACTGGGGGAGGAACGGGTCTACAGACAATACAAGCAAACAATAAAGGTACAATGGCTTTTGGGGCCTAATACTAACGTTGCACTCATGCGTAAACACACACACAGTCACACAACAAGCCACTTCAAAATTGTCTAAGGGTGACAGTGTGAGAAATGTTGGGCAACACATGGTAAAAGAAGGTAAATGAGCAGAGGAACAATGCAGAAAGAGGGCCAAGACAGGCTAGATGTAAATTAGAACCAAAACATTTGCACTCATTTAGTATACTCTCAAATACCCTTTCCAATTCAGCAAACCCCATAGTCATTCACTTGTCCATTATGTAAGAAAATGCACAAAATCAGAACATGCTGAAATGGTTAAAGGTACAAAATGGTTAAACCCCTTGTCCAAATTCCCACACTTGCAGTCTTTGCACTTGACCACTTGACTACTCGTATGAGGTATTTCCTGTATTTGTCCCAAGTGTTCAAGTGAGGATGAAGTGTTTATATAATTTTTTAATTACCTGATGTGTTCACAGACAGGGCTTAGACTAAGCCAGGATCAGGCCATAGTTCAATTAGGACATTTAAGTAATTTTTCGTAACGTGCCTTAGAAAACACATTACTGGTGTGCATCTTGAGCCAAAACAAAGGCACTTATATATCTTAAGATCAGTCAGTGCTAGTTTCTTTCAGTTGACACAGCTAAGATTTACATTTTACTCTGGGACTAGGCTTAATCCTTGTCTGCAAAACTGGGGGTTAGCGTCATAAATACTTTGCATTTTAAAATCAACTTTTCAATGTCTGTTCAGTAGTCCCTATGACAATTTAATTTGTATTACTTCTAATTAAGTGATTAAAAGCAGTTGCAAATGTTGTACAAAATAAATAGCCACTACTCTTTGCACCAATAAAATGTGCAACATTTCTACCAAATTATATGTTTATATTATATTATATATTATCTAATTACTATATTAATATTTAACTTTCATTGGAAAGGTTTCTGTGACCTCTACCAAAATCTTGAAAAAAATCTCAATTTATTGCAAAACATGATGAATGATGGGATACACGAAGTCTGGAATAGCGCTCCAGAGCGGTATTCGAGGTAGTGTGGATTTATTTATATTATATTATATATTATTGCTTTAAGGGCACTGTACTTTCGTGTTTTGTGCAATTACTTCCTGTCGCGGGCACACACACTATCAACAGGCTAAGACAGCAAGTGTTGATATTTGGACAAGGCATGAGTCTTTGGGAATTTTGCGCCAACAGTGTCTAATTGATGATGTTATTCGCCAACTTGTCGAGGTTTCACTCATATCTGTAGCACAAACTGTGTAGGATGAGCTATGTGTTTGTTTGAATCATAATAATAGTACTCTTTAATAAACACTACTAATGGGTCTTGATTTACTTCGACTTGATAAACAACCAGCTTGGCCATAGAGTCAAGCGTAGAGGATTTGTTTATATTTATGGCAACTGTGTTTCATTAAGAGTTGGAAGGCAGTACGGTGTTTTGAGTGTGCCAGTGGGAGCATGGCAGGGGATTGTGGGAAGGGCACAGTACGTACTGGAGTGTGGCACTGGGTGTAATTCTGAGCAGTTCTTATTCAGCCCCTGCAGGAGTTTGTCATCCGGGATCAAAAGCCCATCTGACCAGAGCAGCACAGAGAGATGCTTCAGACACAAGGAGCAATTTTCATGCTGTGCCGACCCTGCCAGGGCCCGCGCACACGGACACGCGCGCACATAGACAAGCAATCACATCAATCTTGATTTCATTTTATCATGCCTACACTCTCTTTCTCTCCTGAGTTTTGCCTCCTGCCATCATTATGTTCTCCTCCACTCCACTTTCCCCCTTCTTTTCCTCTGCTTTAGATAACGCACAGGCTTTTCTTTTCTTTTTGATTTGATAGACATCCCTGTGACCCTAAAACTGTCTCTTGTGATGGATGTGAAGGAAGAGCATGGTAAAGAGATGCCAGTGCTCTCCTCTGTAGAGATCTACCCATCCAAAACTACCTCCCATCCCATTTCTTCCTCTTTTTTTATTTCTGCACTGCTTCCTCCTTTTCACGCTCCACTCCTCTTTAACATCTGCACCCTCTCTGCTTGTTTCAGCCCACATATTTTCTCTAATCCCATCTCTCTCGCACCTCTCTTCTTCATCTGATTCTCTGAGGGACCTCAGTGGCACATCAAGATGTCAGAGCTTTCTAATGCAAACATTCATCACTGATGTGCATTGAGAGCGTACACACAGAAAGGCACTCAGCGACTGACATGCCTGGCAAAAGTCATAAATACAGAGAGCGCAGCCAAACGACTTGGGACGTTGTGTGACAGTTCTCAAAAGTTTTTGCTTTTGGGACTGAAGTATTTTAAAAAATATGTTTAGGAATAAAGGAAAACCCACAAAGCCACCTGTTGATGCATGCTGTATGTACAGCAGCACTTTTCATTCACTATGAATTTATCATTGGTCTTTTTTAGAGAATAAAATGGAAGGAAATACCATTTCCTACCTTGTATTATTAACAGCTTCATGACAGGAAGAAACCAGCTCTAATTGCATTGCATGAAAGAGAACGAGTCTCACGGGTTTCCCACAAATTCTGACCGATGAACTTCCAGAACTACTGTATGTCTCCTATTAGTCAATACTTGGGATAACGGCATAATTCACTGCAAAAGAGCACTTTCTTGCATATTAAATGCTTCAGATTTTCAGTGACATTTAATAATATGAAAAAAAAAAATTAATTGCAGTTCCATTCTCAGATCAACCGATCTTAAACAAGGCAATGCTTATAATTTTTATTATTATTTAATTATTTAAACTTCAAATTTGTGTTATTTCAGGTAAGATATCATAATGGTTTCCACCTTCATCTATAATAGGCTCTGAATTCTTTCCATGAGCAGAACCTGAGAATGATTCAGAAGTTATGCATACGTTGAACTTTTTCTTGCAAGTGGCCTGCTTCTAAATATAACTTTTGAATAACAAATGTTCAATTTCTTCAAAAGTGAAGCTTTGAATGATGAGACACAAATCACTGAGGGATTTCAGGTTTAAAAAGAATAAACTTGATTAGGGAAAACGGATGGCTGCACTGCATGTGATCAGACTAGTATGATGCTTCGCAAAACAGGATGACTCCGTTTCTGCCATTTGCCTGACGGGATGTGATCAATAACCTTCTGACCTTCTTAAGGTTGGGGTTTGGGCCACATCCAAAGCCACAGCAAGACCTTGACATTAACACAGGGAGAAAGCTGAGTCTGCAAGCACGCAGAGACAGTGAGAGAGGGAAAAAGTGTCAGCCACCAATGCTAAAGAAGAGTCACAGGAGTGGGTGTTCTTGTAAACTGTTTTGAGTCAAATGCATTCATGTGTCTGCATTAATGCAACCACCAAAAGAGAGACGGATTTCACAGCCCCAACACTGAAAAGCCCACAGCATCTCCATGCCAAATGCGTTTTACACGGTGAGGCGTTGCTTGCAATACAATCATACTTTTCAATCTTTTAATCTTGCTGCCATTTTAAAGACTGAAATGCTCCCACGTGTTGCACGCTAAATCTGTGCTCTGCTTTAAAACATCCTAATTCAATCAGTAACACCCCCCACCCCTGAAAAACAGCCTGCTGGGTACAAGAGCGACCCAGCTGGCACCGTATGCAGTCTACAGCCTGATGAAGCCGATTCCAGTCAAGGCTTAACTGAATTCTGCTCTGAATCATAATTCTGAATCACAGAGTGTGCCAGCATCCTTTCCTTCACACCCTTTCTCTTTCACACGCACGCACTTCGTAAATTCATGCATCCTGCTCCCTCTGCTTGTCAGTTTGATGCTCAGTCAATATGACGTGTGTGTGACCTGAGAAAATGTGCATGTTGACAGCATATGACCTTTACCGCTTTTGTTGAGACACACACACACAGGCACGATCACCCACCCCTCTCTCTCCATGTCCCTCATTCTGTCTGTTCATCTCTCTGTCCCCCCTTTCCTCTCTGTCCCTTCTTTTCTATTTCAGGTTTTCTAATACCCTGAAGAGCACTAAATGTTCACCTCGTCTTTAAAACTCAGACAGTTTTATACATGCATTTATGCATGCAATAGCATCATTATAATCCACTTGAACAAACCTGGAACTTGTTAAAATATTTACTTGTCTAAATAAGTTTTTAAATCTCGGATAAATTAAAAGTCACACAAACTCGTTTTATGATAAACAACTCGAAACTTACCTTGAGCGCGCAACATGTGGGTATTCCAGAGGAACACAAAGGCAAAAATCCAACCCCACATCCCGCACTTCGCTTTCCCAGCCATCACCTTCTGTGTATTTCCTTGGCGGTGAATAATCCCTTTAACTTTGCCCTTGGTAAGCGGGCTCTCACCCCCGGTAAAGCTGGAATCTATAACCTCGGCAGATGTGGAGGTTTGTGAGAAAAGCCTGAAGTGCGCGCTCCGCTCCGCCGCATTTACGAGGCGATCCTCATTCATCCCACACGCGAGAGAGTTCAGCTCCGAGTCCGCGACTTTCCCGGTCGCTTTACTTTCATGTCTCAAGGCTTTCGGGAAGCTCTCACCCTCGTCAGCGCATTTAGTAGTGACAAAAATGAGACTTTCAAACCAAAAGGACCAAGTCTCCGTACGCTGCTCCAAAATTAACGACACGCTCCGCGAATAACCCTTCACTAATCGCGTGCCGCTGTTCTGTGTCCCGAAACGGCTCATGTTGTTTCAGTAGGTATTGATTCCAGTTAAGTATTAATACGTTTGAGTGTACAGGATTTAATTTATCCGCTTAGAGCGCCAATATCTCCTGTAAAGCCACGTTGTTTTGACGTATTCGCAGTTGGATTATCTACCGGATCATTTCGAGCATTTTCACGGCATTCAGCGACTCCTGAAGAATCCCTTACAATCCATATCGGTGCTCATTAGATGTGCCTTTATCCGTTTGGAGCAGTTTGCGGGAAATGTTGCTCTAGGCTATTAATCTAGTTAAGTGTAAAGTTACACATAAGACTTGTTGTATCCGACAGGTTAAGCAAGACGCAAAAGGAACTAAAGGACGTCCAGTATAAATTCCTCGTAAACGAAAAAACCCCTGTGAACAGAAAAGCAGACGTCATAAGTGAGTGCAAATTACGAGTGGTGTAATATGAAGAAAATCTTCTGAGGAGATAATAAATCAGATAATAGGCTACATTTCTTGGAAAATGTGTGTTTTGGGAATAATAGGTATTGTCCTAACGTTACTTCCAAAAACTTAAATAGGCTAACAAAACAAACCTAAAATGTTGTAGGCAGGCTATCACGGTTTTTATTTTTTTTTATTTTTTTCATAACCAGTCAGCTACTTTGATTAAGTCAAAATATTTACTTGCAAATCAGTAAGTTAGTCAAATTAATTCAGTACCTGAATGGTCCATAATGGTTTTGATTCAATAAAAACGGGCATAAAATAATTTGCCCAGTGGCGCTGCATGTCTATGATTCACAAAAAAGAGCCGACTCTTAAGAGTCGCTCCTTTGGGAATCGGATTACGCTGGATGCGCGCCGTGTTTTTGATTCACTAAAAAGAATCATTTTTCGAGCTTCAGGAGCGGGGTGTTTGTAAATTGTGAGACAGGACTGTCAAGAGCATTTTAAAGCAGTATAATATCAGAATACAAGTTCTAGAACCATCAGTGCAAATGAATATATATATATATATGTATGTATAAGGACCATTTCCAAACCCTAACTGTAAACATAGCTCTTTCGACGGTTAAGCTCCATTCCAGTAGTTAATCCTTAAGTGTTCGGTTTTGCAGTGAGTCGATGTAAATGATATGTGTAAAGTTAAATGAAAGTCCTCACCTAACGTTCTTGTGGTGTGGTTTGGCTGAATGAATTCATCAGAGAGCTGAGCTCTGTGGCGGTCACCGAACACCTGCTGCCCGGACCGAGGATAAAAAGAAACTTGCAACAAAGCTCCTGTCAGGCAATTCAAAATTTAGTCGGACGCAAGTAAAACTGCCACTTCTTTAAAAGGTCTTTGAATAAGCGGCTCGAGTTTCTCCTCTCTGGAATAATAATTTGTACAGAGCTGAATTTGAAGTTGAATTCAGCGTCCCACCCGCTCCGCCCTGCTGAGCGCTGATTGGTTCCCTCATCTGCACACTACAGCCTATTTTTATGGAGAGCACGTGGAAAAGGAGAAGCTTCTGAAACACGGTGCCATGCGCCCCCAATCAGACAGGAACATTTATGCTGGAAAGTCAAACATGAAAAGTTTTCAGATCTCCTTTTAGAAAGTTTAAGTCTCAGAAAGTTTTTTTGTTATTACGTAATAAATACTGCTTTTATAAAGGGTGCAAAAGTATTTATTTTACACACGTTGTTCCAATCCTGAATTATTTTCTTAAACCAGGGGGAAAACAGTACTAAATTTAAAAGTGAATATGAATATCGATATGAAAAAATAAGAGAGGTTTGAGTGTCAAGAGCAATGTGCTAATATTGAGCCAGCATTAGGATTCTTATTAAGAACACTTTGTTTGCCTTAAATGAGACACAGATAATTAAAACTATCTTAAATTATCTGAGATTGTAAATCAGATTCAGGGTCTATTCAGGATTGCATATACGGTCATAACAGGATGACACTGGATGAAATGAATATTGGAATTATGGCATTGATCGTTTTTCAAATAAATTTACTTTAAGACAGGTTGACAATATTATTCAAAGTTGTTTAATGGCATTTGCAATTAAATTTTTAATAATTTTACCTGGAAAGCCACTAGGGTGTACAGAAAGGATATTTAATGTAATTTTTTATCAATAACATTACAATTTTCTTCCGTGTTAGTCAACACAACTCCATTAAGCACATTTTTTTAAAAAGGCATCAAGATGTTTATTAGCTTCTAAAAACTATGCAATTTCGGTTCACATTGTTATGTCAAAGGACAGCAGCTCCCTAAAATTATTCTCTTCCAAACATAAGGCCATAAACTGTACAGAAGTAGCTTCTGTTGAAAAGCTAATGAAAGTCAGGTGGCCATGGCAATTGACCAGTGGTTTGGGGCTGCGCTTGCTCCCATCACTGAGAGCAGTTCCTTCATTTCTCAGTGGCGAAATGTGTTAATACTCTGGCCTCTGCCTGTGCTGGTCATTCCTTGGTTTCTATTAAGTATGTAATTGGAACAACTAATTCCAAAACCAATTTGATTTGCAATTACATCCATCCCCATTCAAGGGCACTATTCATTTAAAGCCTGTCTTACTCAAACAGCGATAGTGGACTGACATGAGGACACAGGTGTGCGCGCACACACACAGATACCAATCTTCTGCTCTGCCTTGAATTAAATGTTCCCCAAGCCACATTTCTTAATGTGTTTTTTCCCATACATAAATGGTTTTCCCTCACTCCATGTCAGAGGTACTTGTTAAATCCAGAAAAAAAAATGAGTTTAGCCAACCAAGACCTGTTAAAGGAACAGTTCACCTACAATTGAAAATACTGTCATCATTTAGTCACCCTCTTGTCAGTCCAACTTGTATGATTTTGTTGCTTCTAGGGAACACACACACACACACATACACACAAAAATTAATTAAAGTTAAGTTGAACTATTTAAAATGTACTTACAATGAATGAGGCTGAAACATTTAACATTCAAAATGGATGCATTCGTATTCTATATGCTGTATTCCAAGAAGATGAAGAGACTCTATAATAATTTAAAGGGATAGTTCACCCAAAAATGAAAATTCTGTCATTAATTACACATGGTCATGTCCTTCAAAACCTGTAAGACTTTCATTCATTTCTGGAACACGAATTAAAGGGATACACCACCCCAAAATGAAAATCAGAATTTTATGAATATTGTTAAAAATATAATTAATCAGTTGCAGATTTTATAACCTCTTCATGTGTTATAAGCTGCTAAAAATATCAACATAAACAATGAGCACATTTAGCAAAGCACACAACATTGTTTTGAATGTTCAGTATGAATATATATATATATATATATATATATATATATATATATATATATATATATATATATATATATATGTATATGTATGTATGTATGTATATATATATATATATATATATATATATATATATCTATAAATATATATATATATATATATATATATATATATATATGTGTGTATGTACAATTATATATATATATATATATATATATATATATATATATATATATATATATATATATATATATGTACTAAATGTACAATTTAATTAATGATTATTAACAATGTAACAAAACAAAAAATCAATTAATGGTATTTTATGGCTTCAGAAGACTTGAAAATAGTGCACAAGTCATATGTTGTATTTTTATGATGGGTTTTGTGTTCAACAGAAATGTCAGCAATGCTAGGATTCAGATAAAGTGGACTGTGAAAACTAATATCAAAGCAATCAAAATTCAATCAAAACACTTTTCCCAGATTCTGTCCTGGCATACACTCTTAAAAAATAAAGGTGCTTTAAAATGTTATTCACAGCAATACTTTAGAAGAGCCATTTTTGGTTCCACAAAGATTCTTTAAAGAACCATTTTATCCTTAACTTTTCATGATCTGAAGAACCTTCATTCAAAAAGGTTCTTCTATGGCATTGTAAAGCACCATTATTTTTAAGAGTGTAGTTGCTGTGTTTTGCATTTGTAGGGCAATATTCCTTATAATAGCCAATCTGATGAAGGTTTTCAGTATAGATTATTATATTTGATTTTATATATATCACATATAATGGATAAAATCATGACTACTGACAAACAGATACTTTAGTCTACAAATAGCACACCTAATTTAACATCTAATGAAACTCAAGCTGGAATGTATTCAGTTGCTGGTCTTTGAACTCTCATGCTTCTGTCAATCATATTTACGAGCGTGTACGAAGATGCCCTATTCAAGACATTCTTAAGTCAACCTGCTCTTTGAGACACCGACCAGTTTTTCGTTTCAAGGGATCGAATCACTTTGTGAAGAGTTAGTGTTTTCCAGATGGAGTAAGCACATGTTGTGTGTGTGTGTGTGTGTGTGTTTGTGTGTGTGTAAGGGTGGCCTGCATATCTATCAGTAATTCCATGTTGTCAGTCAAACCTGAGAACTCATGGGAAATGCTTTACCAACAGGCTAAATCAATAACTGGTTAGAATAAGGTCAAAGACTGATTCTAAAGAGCTCTGATTAAAAAGCCCACATGCCTCGTACATTAGGGCAGTTTTTACCTGAAATGCATAAATGTTTCCCTGCAGAACACATTTTCCCAAAGGGAATTTGATAGCATACAAATAAATAGTGAATTCCAAAGCCCTAATGGTATTAGTATACCTGTATTTTTCCACAGTTTTTCCATTAGCAACCAATGTCTGTGAATAACAGTTCCAAGGGGGGCAGACACATTCAGGACGCTTGATTCTCAGTCTGTGTTTCTCATGCCTGGAGGCAAAGTCTCTACTGCAATACAACAGAGAAATCTGATCCTTCACCACCACCCATTAGCAAAAGAGAGATGTTCTCATTCTTCCATTTCTATCACTGGAGTAAAGGAAAATGAATGGAGGGAAAGTGTATGTGTGTGTGTGTGTGTGTGTGTGTGTAGCAAACCAATACAGCTTGCAACTCCTGAAAGAGAACAGGAGAATGAGAGATGGCCATAGAGATCCACACCACAGACAGACTGTCAGTGACAAAATGGAGAAGGCCCAAAGTAGGAGGGTGAGAGAGAAGACACTTGCAGGGGGAGAAGACACTGAAAGTAGAAAAGAGAGTGATGGAGAGGCGGAGGAGGGAAGATAAGAGAGGTCTGGAGGAGGTACAGGTATATAATCTCCCGTGAGCTTTCCTATGGGGTGTCTGTAGCCTCAGGATAACACAGATATAGTGTGTCGGACTAATGAATGGAGAAAGTTTGTGAGTGCTAGTGTTTCACACATGTACCTGTATTAAGCAATGGTATTACTATTGCACAGTTTAATAACCCTTATCCCAAAGTATTTCATTTTGACATTTAACTCGTGTTACAGTAGAAACATGAATCATACCTTATCATGTGTTCCGCTAAAAACACTGTACAAAAATATGAATATAATGTATAATATTAATGTATTGTTTTTAAAAGGTACAGTCTGTTATAAAAAGTGCCATGAAAAACATTAACAGCAAACATTAACTTTGATTACTTTCAAATCAAAGTGACTATAAAGACATTTGTGTTGTTTAAAAAAAATGCTATTTGTTTTAATGTCATGGTTCAATAATCATGGTTTTCACAAAAACATTAAGAATCACAACTGTTTTCAACATTGGTAATGGTTTCTTGAGCATCAAAACAGGACTGGATTAATGCTGCTGAAAAAAAAAAACACTTATATATTATTTTAAATTAGAACTATTTTGCAACATATAATTGTTTTTATTGTGTTTTTTTCATTAAATAAATACAGCCTCTGTGTGCATAACAAACCTCAAAAACATTAGTAAAAACCCTATTGACCCTTAACTCTTGATAGTGTATTTCTTTCTTTCTTTTGCACATATATGTTACAAAAAGGCTAAGTTTTAACTTACACATAGCAGGTGTATCAGGCCCCTGAAAGGGGACTTGAATGGACTTTAAGTTGCTTTTGGTTAAGAGCGTCAGTCAGATGCATATGTAATTGAAACCACTTAGCAACATGCTAAAAAAAGTTTTTTTCAGCAACTTTCTTTAGAAAATGTAAAAATCTAGCTTTGCATGGGTTTATGTGTTTCCATGTGATTGACTTCATACTGCTGCTTATGTTTTGTGTGCATGAGTACACGATAGCTTTGGGTAATATGAAAAGCCATGTGGTTGATATCCATGATCACAGGATTTTAAACCTCCAACGCTCACGGCCACAGGTTAGTGTGTGTTTGTACCCAAACCCAGAGGCTCAGTGCTGGGGTAAGATCAGGTGAGCTGCCATTTCCTGAAACCTTATCTGGAGTGCTCATGCTCCCTCGCTATAAATCACCAAATACTGACACACCCTGAAATGAACACTAAGAGGATGAGAAAAGAGTTAAATGACACAAAGAGAGAATATCAGGAGAAAACGGGTAAATAAGCTTGAAAAATTGATTTTATTGTATAAGAGTGTTATTGAATGAGATGTGTAATTAAGGTAAATGAAAACATTAAAACATTAGTCAAAGGCAATGCAGACATAAAAGGTGTTAAAATTGTAATAGTGTTAAAAAGTTGCGGTCAGTAAGATTTTTACAATGTTTTTGAAATACGTCTCTTAGTGAAAGCTGCATTTATTTGACCAAGTATTTTAATAGAAAGAACAGCCGTTCTTTGAAATAGAAATCTTTTGTAACAGTATAAATGTTTTCACTGTCACTTATGATCGATTTAATTTGTCTTTGCTGCATACACGTATTTATTTATTCTTACTGTATACACTGATATGTAATATCAGTCAATTATCAGTATAAATATTATTGGTATTAACCAACATCTTCATATCAATGTATCCCTGCAAAATACAGCAAAATAGCACTTTACCTGAGGAAAAACAAACAAAAACAGAAACGCGCTACAAATATAAATATATATAACATAGTTAATTTCAATTTTGTTGTATTTGGTTGTGTTTGTGAGGATTTGCGGCACCTGTGCTGTCAAACTGATTAAGATGTTGTTTGTTTGTGCTTTTTGTATTTGCATGTGTTTTCTGAATTTGCAGTGCACTGAGCTCTCTCAGCCACCGTAAAAACCTTTAAGATCATGGAACCTTTCAGATGCACAAAAGGTTCTTGATAGTGGAAAACGGTTCTTCAGATTATTACAATTTTGACACAGTAAAAAAAGTGATTCTTTTAAGAACTGTTCACTGAAATCCAAAATGTTTCTTCTATGGCATCACTGTGAACACCCCTATTTTAAAAAGTGTATCATTATGTTGGCTTGTTGTCCACAGGCAAGAAGCATTCATATTATCTTGAGTAAATGTCTAGTTGACACCACCTGGATGCAGCTCTATAACAGGTGGGACAGTGATTCAGTGTCCATTGTTTGACTGGACAGCATGGACACCTGGACCCTAAAAACCCCTGAAGTGCATGAAAAATTGCCAAGGCTATGAAATCTGTTGTTTGTTCTCCTCACTAACAAACACCTACGAGTACACATTTACTTCAGAGTGGCAAATAGCCTCATGTATCTTAACTTGCCCTGTTTAAACTCTCTCATCCCCCACAGTAGATGTGCTTAGGTCATATAATCCTGTCTCACTCCATCTCCCATAATAGATGAACTCTGTTCACGTCAGCTCCTAGTGTGACCAATACATCACAGGTGTCTAGCGTTCTCTCCCTAACACACACACACACACACTCTCTCTCTCAAAGGGAAATAAATTTGAGCAATAAATAATGAAATGTCCCGCTGTCTCAAACAGATGTATCAAAGAGACCGTCCCTTGCCGAACGCATGAAATGAGTGGCAACGAGAACACGGCAGAAAGAATCAGGAGTGGTAAGATTCAAATGAGGTTTTGTTGATAATACATTTAAATAACACAGAAAAGCTCATGTTTAATTGATTTAGTCTGAATTTATTCGGCAAAGCCCTAAGCCTCAAAGAACCGTGCTGGGTAGATGCGACCCAGCAAAGCACCCCAAGACTGCACATCGCAACAGCAAGATTAGAGCATTAGTCTTGCACTGATTTTTTCTCTTTTTCAAATGAATGTCACTCAATGAAATATGCATTTAGAATCTTAACAGGTAGGCTTTCATGTTATTACGCTTTGCTTTTTTGCTTGGGGCAAGGCCTCTGAGAGACTCAAACAAAGGGTGGAGTGGTGAACACATTTTAAGAATCTAATCCAAGATGTCCAAAGAAAAACCCAGCCCCAGTTATATTTATGCATTTGGTAGACAATTTATCAAAAAGTACTGCAATGCAGGTAGACAGTTTATCTATTCATGAATTCCATGAAAATCGAACCCATGACCTTGGCATTGTTAGTGCCATACAATGCATGAAAATAATTTAAATTTCAAAGTCAACCGAGGACCACGTATCACAGTGTATATGAACAGTCATTGTAAAATGTAATACACCTACCATTCAATTTTTGTAATGAAATCACATTTTTGTTTTTTTGGACAGCTCATAATTAAATTTTATTTTAGAACTTATAGAACTATAAATGTATACATAAATTCTATATATATATATAATTTATATTACAATTATTTTTAATGTAGGCCGAGTGACATAGGTAATCACGACGTGCTGATATACAGCCTTATCACATGGCTACAAGTGTGATATTACTTTTATCCAACAGTTCGACAGCAACTTTAAAAGCTCTTTTTTTGTGCAGAAAAATTTCCTTCCACCACAAAATCAAATCTAAGTTTGACTGGTTAACAGCGGAGCCCAAGCTGAAAACGTCACTTTAGAACTAGTAACAAAGAAATGTTGAGTTGCTTCATTAAAAACTTTTTTTGTATTATTGTATTAAAATCACACTGTATTATGTAAAGTATTATGAGAAATGGACTGAGCAATCATGATTGCCTGCATCTGAGACAGCATTCATAATTCAGCTCAATCTCATATTTACAATAAAATATTAGTTTGAATGTCCACTGAGGAAAGCGATATCTTTGTTGTACTATCCTTTCATCTGTTATATACAGCATTAATGTTACATAAAATGTAACATGATGCAATTTTGCCCTTAGCTAAAACTATTTGCTCTGGAACAAATAATAGATTAATAAGACCAAAGACTGCCTGTTAGATTTGCCCCAAGTTAATTATATCTCATGTTAACCACTATAGAGACATCAGAGCCAGCGGCAAATTCCAATAGATTCAGTAGGCCGAGGTAAGACTGCTTTCAGCCTGTTCAAGTGGTTGGAGTTGCTATCACAAGAATATCACACTCTTATCAGTCTTATGGCAAAATGTTTTATTTTTTTATGTATTCTTGTATTATTTTGTTTATGTCACATATTGCATCCGGCATTAAATTACTCTGTAAGATTACTGGCATGATTTTTGTAAAGATGCATTAATTATAGCTAAATAATTATTTGGCTATTATTCTCCTCTCCACGAAGCCTGTGATGTCATCATTTTTTTTTTAATGATGTGATGAATGATGCAGTGATGAATTATTCCATATAAGACCAAAGCCATATATTTAAAAAGCAAAAAGGGTAAATTTTGATATCAAGTTTAAAATGAAATTTCACTGCAGCACAAATGTTCTATATACTTCCTATTCTCTCTGTGAAATGACCTATTTAACCACTTTTGAGAAACTAATTTGTATATACCTAATTGCCTCCAGTGTAAAATTCAATCACTGACGATTCATTCGGTGAGAATGTGCTAGTGTGTGTCAACACACACACACAGAGAGAGAGAGAGAGAAAGACGATGAGAGCATGGCTTCCCTTAACAGCAATAATTCTGATAAAGAAAAGTAGCTCAGATAGGGTAGCAGTTTGCTGGAGTAGTGCTTAACCAAAAGTCTCCTCTATGTGAGTTGTTTATTTCTTCTAAATAATTGGTTTCAGTCAGTCTAAGCTGTTCCAGCATTAATATGTCAAACTGACAGTAAGCATCATGACCGGAGGTTAACCGCTTCCATCGACCAACAAAAGCTTTATACCCTTTGACCCTCTGGCCAGTGTTGCCATGTCTATATATTATAAGCATTTTTGGTGTTGTTTGTTTATAAAGTTGTCCTAGGCTAAATGTTTTTGGTGCTCATTTCCAAAATACAATTGATTGATCTGCAAAATCCAAAATCCTCCCACCTGTTATTCAAGATACATTTTATATTGTCATTATTAAAGGAATAGTTCACCCCAAAATGAAAACAAAAATAATCCACAAGTAACTTCGGTCCATTCCCTCTTGTCCTCTCACATCAAAATACACCTACATATTAATTTAGAACTACAGATTAGAACTAATTAGAACTAATTAGAACTAATTACTGTCTACTACTTTCTATGTAGACAGTAATTGATCTGTACATAATTCTCTCCTGATTTAGATGAGACAACTTTTCACTGGAAAAATCCATGTTAGTGTTGTTGGTGTTCATAGAATTCACACATAAACATTCAATGAACAAAAATGTAAAATTATATCCACCACCAATAAAATCCATTTGTGAGCCCAGTTCAGGTTTATTGTTGCTTATGTTGGCCTTTTTTCGTCAGACCTGGGTGCCTGTTTTTTTTGTTGGATTTGGCAACACAGCCCTGGTCTGTATACCGTTCTCTCTCCATTCTCTCTTTTTTTTTTTTCACGAAATGCTTCATCATTCTGTTCCCTAAACCCAAACAGCAAAAATATTTCTTGCTAAATCTTGTAAAACAACAGGAAGTTTAAAATGTCAAACTACTCATTCCTGTCACATCATGCCAATGTTCTAATTTGTGGACCTGCAGATCTGTGCTCTCTTTATGCAGAACACATACAAGCTTCATGTCGGCACCTTCACAACCATCATAATAAGAAAAGAAAATTAATAATTTTTCACCTTGAAAGAGGCACTGAGATGTGTTTTGAATTACAATTGTTTCATCAGTTTCTTCTCAATCAGATTATTTTTTTTCTTTAAAACTTCTTATTTGATCTTAAGGATCAGTGATGCGATGATGTTCCCACTTTTGCTATGCTTAAATACACTCAAAAATGTATTTTTTGCTGCTTGTTTAATTTAGTTAATTAAAATGAGCTAATGCATTTTGTCACAACTTCAAACCATTTAAATGTATAAAATAAGTTTAATTAATGCATGTGGGATGAGTAGTTTCATTGGTTAGAGCCTAGACAAGGCATTCTTGTAAGCATTATATTCTAAACCTAACATCACCCTTCCAACACTTTACAAATTTATACCAACCCCAAACTTTAGAATGGTATAAAAAAATGTAAAATCTCTCTACAATTTGCATGATGGTTGTATATAAACAAGGACAACATTCAAATGGCTTTGCCTCAGTAATATATCAAAGGTTCGGAGTCATTATGTTCATATGCAAATTCTTAATATGACAGTTTGTGAATCACTCATTAACAGATGCTGTACAAGATTAACTACAGTTTGCATGTGCCTGTTCCTTCTGCTTTAAATAATACATTTTCATTCAAGGCCTCTTATTCAAATAGGGATTAATATAAGCATTACAGCACATCCATTTTTGTGCCCTGGCATGAATGAGTGTCTGTGTTTACTAATTTTGCAACACTGTGCATTGAAATTTCTGGACTAATGTGTCTGTGCATAGTGAGTTGATAAGGCTGCTGAAGGTAAGCAGGTCGCAGCTGTTTGTTCCGAATCTAATGCGATCTAATGATGTCAGCTACACTCAGCCACACACCCTCATCCTCTCTCTCTCTCTATCTTTCTCTTGCTCTCCCACTCTCTTGTCTCTCTCTCCCTCTTTCGCTGTGGTGAACAAGCTCCTACTCACTCATTTTGAGATGGAGAGATGCACATTTATTCTATTCACTTCAAAGTATGGGAAAACTACAAATGTATACTGTTTATAATCTGTCAATGTTTAAAGCCCATAATGAATTTATATTTCAGTATAAGAATTTCAAGAATTATTTAATTTCATTAAGTTTTTTTTATTATTATTCAAAGCATCATGCAAATGATGAGCATTGCAAGCAATTTAATCATTAGAGCAAACAATGCCAAGTTTTAAGTATGAGCTACATTAGTACACAAGCCAGACCAGAAGGGAAATTTATAAAAGATGGGGAAAAAATAGGAGTTGGAGTTTGCTGACTATGTTTGGGGATAAGCTAAGTGCTTGTGGTGATTAATAGTTAAATACAAATTAAAGGAATAGTTCACACAAAAATTACATTTGCTGAAATTAATTTATCTTCAGGGCATCCAAGATGTAGATGAGTTTAATACTTTATTGAAACCAGACTTGGAGATATTTAGCATTACATCATTTACTCACCAATGAATCATCTGCAGTGAATGGGTGCCATCAGAAAGAGGGTCCAAACAGCAGATAAAAATATCATAATAATCCACAGCACTCCAGCCCATCAGAAAACATCTTATGAAGTGCATGTCTGTAAGAAACAAGACCACCATTAAGGCTTTTTATCTTTAAAGTGTTGCTTCTGGACAAAATAAATATATAAAGAAAGTAAATAAAAAATAAATCCTCAGACATCAGAAGCTTTGAAACAATGCTTGATATGGGAATATTTCACTCCTGATTCAGACTTTTATGGAGAAAGCTATATTAAGGTCAGATAATTCACATTTTCCATGTTAATGATAGATTTGTTTCTTTCTAACACATAGCTTTTCACTTCACAAGATGTTAATTAATGGTTTGGAGTTGTGTAGATTACTCATGAAAGTGACGTGACATTCAGCCAAGTATGATGACCCAAACTCAGAATTCGAGCTCTGCATTTAACCCATCCAAAGTGCACACACACAGAGCAGTGAACACACACACACCATGAACACACACCCGGAGCAGTGGGCAGCCATTTATGCCGTGGTGCCTGGGGAGCAGTTGGGGGTTGATGCCTTGCTCAAGGGCACCTCAGTCGTGATATTTCCGGCCCGAGATTCGAACCCACAACCCTAGGGTTAGGAGTCAAACTCTCTAAAACACTCTAACCCATTCACAGCAGAGGATCCATTGGTGAGCAAGTAATATTATGCAAAATTTCTCAGAATCTCTACATGCTGGACGACCTTTAGATGAGTACATATTCAACGCATTTTCATACTTGGGTGACCTATTCCATTAATACAAATTAATAGTAAAAAAAAAAAACCTTGACATGGCATGGCATTCTGCAAGGTCGATCAGTGATCACAGAGAACAAAGGTTATATTTTAAAAGAAGAAATTTCATTCTATCTGTTAAAGTGTATAATTCTAGCAGACTGGATTGATGTGTTTAAATATAAGAAACTTTGGAATAATGACAGATAGAGCTCTGAAATTATGTGAATTATTATTGTATTGTTTAATAAATATTCGTATTGAATTATTTTTTTATTGTCATCACAAAAAAGACCATAATCTATACATTATTTAGAATTTTAATAAAACTTACTTTTTTCTGCAATATAACACTATAATAGATACATAACATTAAATATTATAATGGTTAATATTACTGGGTGATTCATTACCCAGGCTGGACATTTCTTTGTGAAATTTGTCAAATAATAATCTGTCTTATTCAGATATTTTTAGCACTTTGTAAGTTTTTATTTAACCAAATCGCTTACATGATGCTCTGGGGTCTTACACATTTAATTTAGCTGAAACTAATTGTAAAATTACTAGAATTTCCTACTACAAGAGTCTTCTCAAACTTATTTTATACTAAAAATATATTCATATTAAAAAACTGCATTTTTGTTCTCCTCTAAGTGGGCAGTTCACTAGATTTTGTAAATGAGCAGAGGAATAATTCAACCCCAAATGTAATAGTAAACAACACAGGACATATATGATTCTTACAGGTATTTCATTTCCATTGTGATGCCCTACAATTCACTTCTGACAGCAGCATGATTTCATGATTTCGTATATATACAGAATATATATTATCAGATTTTTTTTTAATTATAATTTTTTTAATAAATGCAGTTCTTTTTAACCTTTTATTCATCAAATATATTAGAGAGCAGAACTGTTTCCAACACTCATAATAAATCAGAATATTAGAATGATTTCTAAATGATCATGTGATAGACTGGATGTCACATGTGACACTGAAGGCTGGAGTAATGATGCTGAAAATTCAGCTTTGCATCACAGGAATAAATTATTTTTTTAACTTATATTCAAATAGAAAAGTACTATTTTAAGTTGTAATAATATTTCACAATATTAATGTTTTTTCTGTATTTTTGATCAAATAAATGCAGGCTTGATGAGCAGAAGAAACTTCTTTCAAAAACATTAAAAATAGTAATGTTTCCAAACTTTTGGTCTGTACTATATATCCTTACATAAGGATTCTTAAATGGCAACAATATTTAATGCACTCAATTTCTGTTGCACTGGATTCTCCACAGCGCTCCTGCTAATGACAGGCTTGTACTGCTGTTGCTTTTCCTAGATATGTGCTTTTCCTCCTCACATTGTTCTGCACAGTTTGTATTTCAGGGTTCTCTTGTACATATATTCACAGAGGCCTCCAAGTTTCTCTTTTTTATTCCCTTTCTTCATTTAAATTCCACCCAGCCTCGGTTCTTCACACAGAACCACTCTCTTTTTTACCAAACTCGTGCATGTGTGTCCCACCTTTCTCAGAACTACTCAGAATTTTCCCCTCTGAACATGAAAAACCTACCACAAGGTGTTATAAAGGAAACAAGTAGTTACCAAGTCAAGTATAAGCCCCATCTGGGAGCTTGTTAGTAAATCCGAAACAAACGACTCTCACTGTAGACTTGCGTGTTTTGTGAATTCTCACCATTTGCTTATTCTAGCTCAATCTAATGATTCCTCGGTGGCTCCCTCGCGTGCTGTAGCGGAGGAAAGAGACTTGTTGCTCTCATTTGTGAGTGTGCAGATGCACGGCTTGTGTTGTTTTATCTGCAGGGAGAGGAACACTTCTCATAATTGAAGAAGCGGTGAATTCATTTTCAAAGACGTGTTAAGAATTGCTTGAGATCAAAGCAGTTCTGCTATCTGTCTTCACCACCTGCTCTCTGTGATTTCTTTCTAGCAGTTTTTCCATAAAAGGAACGCCTGAATTGGAGAGCAAAGGATTAGCAATTTTGGGGCGATCTTTAAGCTTCTTTCCCATACATGATTCTATATAGTTTTCAAGCAGCAGCAAGTTTAGAAACTGTAATGGGTTCACACCGACAAGATGACACATGGCAAAAGGTTGAGTTTGAACTACATTTTAATACAGATGTCTGTAATACTTGAGTCAGATTGGTCAATCATGACATTGTGTAGTCAGATATTTGTGTTGGATGAGTGTATACCTGTAGTCATACAACTTTGCTGTCTTTTTCTTTTTATATAATAAAATAATTTCAACTCAAATCAATATTTCATGACTATTTGGCAAGTATAGCCCTGTAAAAAGCAGACTAATGTATGGTTAGATTGATTAAAACCGTAACAGTGGATTAGTTTAAAGATTCTGCTAAGAAAATTGCAACATAAGAATCTTTCTTTCTAAGACATTAATACTATTTTCAGCAAGGGTGCATTAAATTGAAAAAAAATAAATAAAAGTGAAGACTTTTTTTTACG